>NC_080396.1:33275500-33584600 GCF_030265065.1 Corythoichthys intestinalis
GTCTATATCTCCCGTCATCGCTCGGGAGAAAATGGCGTCGATCTGGGCGTGCGCAGTAGCAACCGTCACAATCGATGCACCCGTCACGATCGGGTAATGACAGCGTCCACTGGCTTTTAAGGAAGGCTGATTGTTAGTTGCCCTCACCTGTGGCCGCTCCACCCGTCTCAACCTGTAATCAGATAAAAACATGTGCACCTGCCCCAGGTGGGTTAGGTGTCAGGAGGGAGGGGCGGAGGCCCTAACATTTCCATTTATTTTGAATGGCTCATTAAATATTTTGGCTTCAAATCATTCCCAACCTTTTGTCATGTCATTCACACATGATTCCAACTCCAACATATTCACCAAACATTTAAACATTTCAATTTTTCCACATTTTTGACTAAATCAGAAGAATCACAATTCTAAACCATAATTTACCAATTTCTCTTACTAAAATTTCCCAATTTCTGACCAGAACCTCACTATTTCACCAAATTCTGTTCATTTCCAAGAGTGCAAAAAACCCCCACTCTTAATGATTTTCTACTGGACTTTCCAAAAAACAACAACAACAAAGGAGGACCCAAACAATATTACTATTAGTCGTCCTGATTTATGACCAAAACCTTTCCATTGATGTCTATGTATGTCCATTCCTTTGGGCCATTTCAACCACTCCAACTTCAAACTCGCTCCTTATGTGAATAAAATTGGGAAAATTCCATCCAAAAACTTTCCATTGGATCTGACAGAATAATTTGACTCCACGGTCAATGTTACTAGACCCACCAAAAAATCCCCGGTGCTTACATTTGTATTGAACATTTACCCACAAACAAGTCCCTATTGCAGGGGTGGGCAAACCGGTCCTCGAGGGCCGCAGTGGGTCCTGGTCTTTGTTCCAACTGACCCAGCACAGATAGTTTAACCAATGCGGTTTCAGCAGAAATGAGAAGCACCTGACTGCAATCGACTGATTCCACTTGTAAAACAGCAGATTGGTGAAAAGGTGTCATCTTAATGGGTTGCAACAAAAACCCGCACCCACTGCGGCCCTTTGTGGAATTAATTGCCCACCCCTGCCCTATTGGGTCCCATTCATGGTGAATAGGACTCTAACATCATGTATACGGATTTTTAAGTAGACCGATTATCGGCCGCGTCGATATATGGAAATTTGACGTGTATCAGTATCAGCCTTTCTTTAAATCCGACCGGCCGATATGAAAAACCCAATTTAAAACTGGCTTATTTCGGCTTAATACAGCCGCGCCTCTTTCTCCTGCTTGCTGTCTCCTGCACTAGTATTCACCCCATCCTCTGATTGGTTAAATGGTAATGGTAAATTGAGATACACTTATGTTGCACCTTTTCCCCTTTTTAAGGCCCTGAAAGTGCTTCACACTATTTCTTCCTCTACCTACTGGTGACGTAGCACCATGAGCAACGTGAGATTTCGTATCTTGCTCAAGGATACCTAGACAAGGTCATCAGGGCTTTCTTTTCTGTGGAAACATTTCAGAGAGCTATTTAACCTTTTATGCAACTTTATTAGAGATGTTTCTCAGTCTAGTTAAATTCAGGCACTTCTGGAACTGTTATTTTCTATTTGTGTGATTCAATAAACATGCTTTCAGCATTTCAACGAGGTTCAGTGTTTGCATTATTCAATTTTGTCGCCAATTTTTACACTTTTACTGCAAATCAATATCGGCTCCAAAAATCAGTTATCGGCTCCACTAACTACTAATAATCGGTATCCGTCCTGAAAAACCCATATCGGTTGATCTCTAATAATGTACCGATCAATTCCACTGGTGGCCATATACAGTGGGGTAAATAAGTATTTAGTCAACCACTAATTGTGCAAGTTATCCCACTTGAAAATATGAGAGAGTCCTGTAATTGTCAACATGGGTAAACCTCAACCATGAGAGACAGAAAAAAAAAAACAGAAAATCACATTGTTTGATTTTTGAAGAATTTATTTGCAAATCATGGTGGAAAATAAGTATTTGGTCAATACCAAAAGTTCTTCTCAATACTTTGTTATGTACCCTTTGTGTGCAATAATGGAGGCCAAACGTTTTCTGTAACTCTTCACAAGCTTTTCACACACTGTTGCTGGTATTTTGGCCCATTCCTCCATGCAGATATCCTCTAGAGCAGTGATGTTTTGGGGCTGTCGTTGGGCTACATGGACTTTCAACTCCCTTCACAGCTTTTCTATGGGCTTGAGATCTGGAGACTGGCTAGGCCACTCCAGGACCTTGAAATACTTCTTACGAAGCCAGTCCTTTGTTGCCCTCGCTGTGTGTTTGGGATCATTGTCATGCTGAACGACCCAGCCACGTCTAATCTTCAATGCCCTTGCTGATGCTGATGAACCAAAATCTCTCGATACATGGCCCCATTCATTCTTTCCTTTACACAGATCAGTCGTCCTGGTCCCTTTGCAGAAAAACAGCCACAAAGCACGATGTTTCCACCCCCATGCTTCACAGTGGGTATGGTGCAATTCAGTATTCTTTTTCCTCCAAACAAGAGAACCTGTGTTTCTACCAAAAAGTTCTATTTTGGTTTTATCTGACCATAACACATTCTCCCAGTCCTCTTCTGGATCATCCAAATGCTCTCTAGCGAACCGCAGACGGGCCTGGACGTGTACTTTCTTCAGCAGGGGGACACGTCTTGCAGTGTAGGGTTTGAGTCCCTGGCGTCGCATTGTGTTACTGATAGTAGCCTTTGTTACTGTGGTCCCAGCTCTCTGTAGGTCATTCACTAGGTCCCCCGTGTGGTTCTGGGATTTTTGCTCCCCGTTCTTATTATCATTTTGATGCCACGGGGTGAGGAGGGAGTTGAAAGTCCGTGTTCCCCAACGACAGCCACAAAACATCATGGTGTTCTTCGGATGCAATTCTTTCTCCTCCAAACACGAGAACTTGTGTTTCTACCAAAAAGTTCTATTTTGGTTTCATCTGACCATAACCATTCTCGCAGTCCTCATCTGGATCATCCAAATGCTCTCTAGCGAACCGCAGATGGGGCTGGATCAGTGGCGCCTCCAGAAATTTTTCATACAGGTGGCCAGATGGGGCCACTTAAAATCTTGGGGTGGCACACCAAAACTAAAAGCCATAATTTCAGGTTTTCATTTTATTATTACAGTAAAAAGGTGAGGGGAAAACTATCAGAAAGACTTAAGGACACGGCTACTGATATACTTTGGTGTATTGTGTAATATTTGATGTTACTAATGATTTAATGTGCATAGTCCATAACTGTCCAGTCAACATTTTGAGTTCCACAACAATTCTGTTTTATTGTGTTATCTATATATTAGGCATAAGGTGTACATTTAACAAAAGAAAATAATTACTGGGGAAAAGCAGGTGAGGGCAGATTTGCATTTGGGATGAAATGCATAACTGATACTACAACAATCTAACGATATACTGGCGAGCGGGGTGGCCAGTGGGGTGGCCAACAAATTTATAGGGGGGGCCGTGGCCACCCCCTGGGGGCGCCACTGGCCTGGACATGTACTTTCTTCAGCTGAGGGACACGTCTGACAGTGTAGGATTTGAGTCCCTGGCGGCGCATTATGTTACTGATAGTAGCCTTTGTTACTGTGCTCCCAGCTCTCTGTAGGTCATTCACTTGGTCCCCTCGTGTGGTTCTGGAATTTTTGCTCACCAGTCTTGTTATCATTTTGACATCACGGGGTGAGATGTTGCATGGAGCCGCAGATCGAGGGAGATCAGTGGTCTTGTTTGTCTTTGATTTTCTAATAATTGCTCCCACAGTTGATTTCTTTACACCAAGCGTTACCTATTGCAGATTCAGTCTTCCCAGCCTGGTGCAGGTCTACAATTTTGTCTCTGTTGTCCTTCGACAGCTCTTTGGTCTTGGCCATAGTGGAGTTTGGAGTGTGACTGAGTTGTGGACAGGTGCTTTTATACCAATAATGAGTTAAAACAGGTGCCATTAATACAGGTAACCAGTGGAGCCTCGTTAGACCTCGTGAGAAGAACTTAGACCTCTTTGACAGCCAGAAATCTTGCTTGTTTGTAGGTGACCAAATACTTATTTTCCACTCTAATTTGGAAATAAATTCTTTAAAAATCAAACAATGTGATTTTCTGTTTTTTTTTTTTTTTCTACATTCTGTGTCTCATGGTTGAGGTTTACCCATGTTGACAATTACAGGCCTCTCTAATCTTTTCAGGTAGGAGAACTTGCACAATTGGTGGTTGACTAAATACTTATTTGCCCAACTGTACGTCAATTCCATTGACATGAAGTGCCCTGTAATCAATCTCGGCTTGGCTTCGCGAACGAAGATTTCATGAAGGCGTTTCCCACGTCAACTGCAGGCACGCTCGTGGCTAACAAGGCTGCAGTCAAAGGTCACGTCAGGTACGACAGCTGAGGCGAGTTTTCCTCCTGCGGCGTTCATCCCTCAGGTTGTTTTTCAGGAATCCTCGAAGGAGGAGGCAGCCTGGTGGATGATGTGGCGCCAGGAGTCGTGGTCAGCAGTCAGCACCACTGGCTATGGTCAGTGTGGCAGGTACCGAGGGACTTCTTCAGGGAGTCTTTGTAACGGTTCTTTGGTGCCCCTCTTGTCACGGTGGCCAGTGGAAAGCTCACCATACAGGACTATCTTGGGCAGGCGATGATCATCCATTCTGGAGACATGTCCTGCCCTGCGTAGCTGTGACTTCAGCAGCATGGCCTCAATGCTGGTGATCTCCGCCTGTTCAAGGACCTCAACATTTGTGACATAGTTGCTCCAGTGAATGTTGAGGATAATGCGGAGACAGCGCTGATGGAAATGCTCCAGAAGTCACAGGTGGTGACAGTACGTAACCCACGACTCAGAGCCGTACAGTAGGGTGGTGAGTACGACTGCTCTGCACACGCTGATCTTGGTGCCCTTTTTCAGATGTTTGTTTTTCCAGACTCTGTTGTACAGTTTGCTAAAAGCGCTGTTTGCCTTGGCCAGCCTGTTGTCTACTTCCCTGTTGATCTTGGCGTCTGATGTGATTGTGCACCCCAGGTAGGTGAACTGGTGAACGGTCTTTAACACAGTCTCGCCAATGGGGATGTTAGGAAGGCGGTACTCTTCTCAAGTTGCAGGCTGGTGGAGGACATCCGTCTTTTTCAAGCTGACCTCGAATACGAAGAGCTGGGCAGCTTCTGCGAAGCAGGATGTCAGGAGCTGCAAGGCTCTTTCCGTATGTGCAACTAGGGCAGCGTCGTTGGCAAAGAGAAGGTCTCGAAATAGCTGCTCACGAGTCTTTGTGTGGGCCTGCAGTCTCCTGAGACTGAATAAACTGCCGTCAAGGCGATAGCAGACGTAGACAGCATCGTCATCGTCAAAGTCTTCCTTGGCCTGCTTGAGCGTCATGCTAAAGAAGATGCTGAACAGAGTCGGTGCCAGGACGCAACCCTGTTTCACGCCGTTGACAATGGGGAAGGGTTCAGAGAGGTCGTTGTTTAACCTAACTTGGCTATGCTGGTCTTCATGCAGCTGTATGACCATACTGAGGAACTTAGGGGGGTTAAGGGGCCAAGGCGCTCCATGATTAGCCAAAGATCCTTCCTGCTCACCGTGTCAAACGCCTTGGTTAAATTGACAAATGTTACATACAGTCCTTTGTTCGGCTCCCGACACTTTTCTTGGAGCTTCCGGGGGACGAAAACCATGTCTGTGGTACCCCGGTTTGCTCTGAAGCCACACTGAGTTTCTGGGAGGTGGTCTTCTTCGATGATAGGTACTAGCCTGTTCAGGAGCACACGGGCAAAGATTTTTCCTGCAATGGAGAGCAGTGTGATCCCCGGTAGTTGGAGCAGTCAGACTTTTCCCCCTTGTTCTTGTATAAGGTAATAATGACTGCATCGCAGAGGTCTCTTGGCTGTTTGCCCTGCTCCCAACAACAGACAAGGAGTTCATGGAGCTTGCTGTGTAGCGCTGGTCCTCCAGTTTTCCAAAACTCAGGTGGAATTCCATCAACTCCTGCTGCCTTGCCATTCTTTAACTGCTCTATGGCTTTAGTAAATTCCTGCATCGTAGGCGTTTCGTCCAGTTCCAATTTGACTGGCAGCTTAGGGACACAGAGTAATGCTAAGTCCTGGACCAATGGCTCAGGATGGATGTCATGTCTTTGAGGAGTGCCTGTCCATCTGCACTGCGCAATGGACTCGTCCAAAAATCAGTTATCGGCCCCTCTAACTACTAATAATCGTTATTGGTCCTGAAAAACCCATATCGGTCGATCTCTAATACTGTACTGATCAATTCCACTGGCAGCCATGTACGTCAATTCCATTGACAGGAAGTGTCCTGTAATCAATAGGTGACCCCAAAATGTCCCATATTCAACAGGAAGTGACCCAAAAAAGCACCCAAGTCCATAGAAAGTGACCTGATATTCCAACCATCAAAGCAAAGCTGCCATTGCAATTTCTTTTTAAAATATGTTAGAGACCTCTGTATTACAGTACTCTGTATTATATGTACACAGTCTTCTCAATTCCCTGCTAACGGGACAATGAACTTTTGCCTGTGAACTGTAGACCCTTCTATATCTGTATTACAGTACAGTATATGTAGACAGTCATCTCAAGTCCCTGCTAATGCGACAATGAACTTTTGACTGTGAACTGTAGACCCTTCTATCATTCCATGGAGTTTACAACTGTTGTCATTACTGCTGTGTATGTGCCCCCTATCGCGAACACAAAGGAGGCAATAGATGTTCTTTTTAAAACTGTTAGTGAATTACAACATGCTTATACCGGAGGCATTTTCATTGTTGCTGGGGATTTTAACCAGGCCAACATGAAAACAGTTCTCCCACAATTCCACCACCACAATTCCGCAAGCATGTTGACTTTGCAACCAGGGAGAAGAACACATTGGATAGCAAAGAAGCATACAGAGCAGCCCCCCTCCCCCACCTTGGCTCCTCAGACCACCTATCTGTTACACTAATTCCTGCATATAAGCAGAGGCGGGTAGAGTAGCCAAAAATTATACTCAAGTAAGAGTAGCGTTACTTCAAAATAATATTAATCAAGTAAAAGTAAAATTAGTCATCCAAAAAATGTACTCAAGTACAAGTAAAAAAGTATTTGGTAAAAAGAATACTCAAATAATGAGTAACATTGTAAGTAACTGCTCATATTTTTGTTGGATTTTTTTTTTTTTTTTTAAACAATGGGTTTTTTTTTCTGAGCACAAAGTGATCTATATGGACTGGTGTTATAATGATACTGTACAATATCCCATTACATAACCACATTAAGCCAAAGAAATACAAAAACAAAAAAAAATAAAAAAAATTTGATTCCGAAGAGAGAGAGAGAAAAAAAAAAATACTTAAATGAAGCATTATTCGTCCAAAGAGCATGACTGCCCTCTGGTGGAGAAAATAGTTCCTAGTTTGAATAGTGAAGAGTTCATTCATAACTACTATTTTGGAATTAAGAGCATCATATCTCCGGTTTTCCGTGGTCAGTTGGTGCCAAATAAAAACTGGTAGAGAGGTTAAAATCTGCGCTTTCGAGTCATGTTGAGGGCAGCGCTCGATATCAAATACTGTTCTTCACTTTATACGGTGCTTTAAAGACACCACAAGATTGAACAGGCTGGCGTGAAGATAGAAAGGCAAGCTTGCGTCTGACTGGTATAATGGAGTCATGTGATTATTGTTGGGACGTCTCATTGGTGAAATCTGTAGCGCTACCCCGGTAATACACCAGGCACGTCTCTACTCTTGGCATCGCTGGCGAAAAAAAAAAAAGTAATATGTAGAATAAAGAGGAAAAATTAAAAAAGTTTTTTTCTTCACAAATCTACTCAAGTAAAATGTATAGCTTAGTAAAACTACTTTTAGAATTACATTTTTCTCAAAAAGATACTCAAGTAGATGTAATGGAATACATGTAACGCGTTACTACCCACCTCTACATATAAGCCACTGCTTATCAGAGAAAAACTTATTGTGAAGCAGATGAGGGTGTACACTGAGGCTATGTCTACAATAGGGCTACGTCTACACTAGGATGGACAATGGCTTTAAATGTGTAGTTAGTCAGGCTACATCTACATTAGGACAGATGAATTTATTTTTTTTGCTTTGTAATTCGGAGTATATTTTATAACTGTTTGCACTACGTTTAAGGTGCGTTTATAAGTGCCACGCTCCTTCAAGGGACGCCTGCTATTGCGCAGACGATGCCTGCGCAAAAAGGAGCAGCCTCATGTGTGACCCCATCGTTAGCGCGGGTCACCTCTGAACCGGAAGCTTATAATTTTTCCCACTCTAGCGTTGATCGACGAAATGGGCCCCCTGCGCTAGAGTCTACAACAGTGGTCGGAAACCTACACTGATCCAAATTATCATGCAAATTTGATTTAAAAGTATAAAATGAAAATGTTTTTGTTTTTCCATTTAACTCATGAGTGGCATTGTGTCTCAAGGCTCTGTAGATCATTGACATAAATCTCAGACTCCTGTGATAAATTGTCTCCCAGGTGAGCCCAGTTAAAGCTAAACTGCTTAAAAGTGATGTTCCACAATATTAAGGAGTACACAAGTTTCAAGCAATATGGGGAAGAACAACGATCTCTCTGCTGCTGAAAAGCGTATGATAGTACAGTACCTTGCTCAGGGTATGAAAAGACGGCATATTTAAAAAAAAAAAAAAAAAACATGCGTGACCATCAAACTATAAATAAATTAGTATTGTATTTTTATTTAGTTTACTTGGCTGTGACATGTCTGTATCTGTCCACCAAACAGCATACTATCACTATGCCAGCACCTCTGCTATTGGCCAGAACTGCCGACAGGAACGCACTCTTCCATGGAGTTTCAGAATCGGCACCTTTCAAACTAAAATTTCTCTAGCCTCTCGGGTCGTAGAACATTTTGACTGACGTTTGCGTACTTGTGAGAAGTCATCATATTTTATTTCTGCCTCATCATCATTATAAAAAAAAAAAAAAAATTGGCGTAACGTTTAAAGGGTACTTGAAAAATTGGAAAATTGGGATTGAAAGTCCTTCAAAAGTGCTTGAATTTAACCATGTAAAAAGGGTGTACGAACACTGTAAGAGGCTCTGTAGTGTGCAGTGCAGGACCACCAGGTTCTTAAATAGTTTTGTCCTCCTCGTGGCCATTTGGCTGTTGAACCGCAAATCCTTTACATAACATGTCTACCTGGCTTGTACATTGTCACATCTCTTCTCTGCACTCATGTACAGCATTCAGACAGTTTATTATCTACCTTTATTATCTACCTTTCACTGTATTTTGAAATATTGTGTCTTGTTGTGAACCCCCTCCTGGCCTTCTCGTTTTGCACAATTCAATTACACTGTGTTACAGCACTCCAATTCCCAGAATGTTTATTCAGATTTTATTATTTTATTAGTTGTTTTTTTTTGCCTGTCCTGTTCAGCTTCTTGGACACGGAAAATTGGAATCTGAGTGTCCTAATGATCTGAGCAGTTTAATTTTGGAATATGGGGGTTTGATATACTGTACTGCCATTGTGGTTGCTCATTATGTTTTATTTGTTAGGAGAAAGCAGCGAACAAGAAGGGATTTTAGGGGAACCGAAACAAAGGAAGCAGACAGAAGGGGAAAACAACAAACAACATAAAAAGATACTTTATTTAACGCCTATGCTACTGATGAACATAGTGGTGCTATTGTAATCAAATTACTGTATATTTACTCGTTTGTAGGGACCTAGGAGTATTTTATTTTTTTTGTCAACACTGTGCGGGTCAAATGCAACGACTTTTCATTCTGTATTCACTTGTGCATACCAGAGTGACAAAGTCCATTCTTTTTTTCTCCCGCTTTCTGTTTTGGGGATATGGGGGGGGACTGGAATACCCGGGGAAAACTCTCGTAGGCGTGGGTAAAACATGTAAACGACACATAGTGAAGACCTTGAGCCTGGTATTGATCTCAGAACTTTGAGGCGTCATGTTATCCAGTCATCCAACATGCTGCCTTGAAATAAATGCAAATTTTGTTTTTTTTTCTAATAAATTCATTTGCTGTTGCAAGGTGAGGTCATACAAATTACTGTCACTCGAGTTAGATAAGCATATGGGAACTGAGGACACTAATCGTTAAAACTTTGCTGGTGGAATTCTCAGAAACAACTTTAATTGTTCAACTGTGTCATACGATATATGGTGCGCGAATCCCTAAGTTATTTGCAATTGTGTTATTAAAAAATAATGGATAAGCAACTTTCCCATTTTTTTTGTAATATGCCGCAAGCATCAAATTTAAAATGTGAGCAAAATAACAATAACGATGTTCATCAATTTGAACATGGAATATTCTATCTTTGAAGTGTATTCAATTGAATATGGGTCGAAAAGGATTTGCAAATCATTGTATTCTATTTTACTCAACTTTCCAATTGCATCGGAATAGGGGATAGTACATTTATAGCGTTATCTTTCCGTTGACCAATTCAGGGCAATATTTCTTACTCTTCCATGGTTTTGTGTGGGTCCAAAAATTCAAGAAATACATCAAAATATAATTTGATTCAAGTCAAGTCATAGACTTCACTATCAGTTGACGAGACAGCTCCTACAGACATTGCGCCACGGCTTTTCGTAGGGGGCCGGGCCAGGCAGAGCGTCGTGTGCAGCTTTCACTTCGATAAACACACGCTGCGTTCTAATGCCGGATTTAGGTGGAATCCGGATTAAGGTTTTAGTCCATATAAGCAGGCAGGAGTGTCTCAAGAGTGATTTAGTTAAGGATTTTATAAGGTAATTATTATATTATATAGCACCATGCATGCACTTTGAAACGTTGAATGAATGAAATGAATGAAAAAAATTAGCGTAACTTTAGCTTGAAATATTTACGTAAAATGAATTATAGCTGCTGTTTTCTGCTTTTAACTATCCATAGAAATTCAGGGATTTACGCATTTATTTACAAGAATTTTGAACTTAAAAAGCTCTTTGTTTTGTGATGGCCTTCATGTTGGATTTTATATATACATACACAATAGCATAACTTTACATTCAAATAATCAGGTAATTTTTTCGGCAAAAAACTAGTAATCTAGACATTTCTGCGTCCAAACAAAAATATTTGGCTTTTACGTGTTTTATTTTATGTAACATTTCAATCTAAAAACGACAAGCTCCAGATAGCCGGCAAGACGTGCTGAGGCAATAGTGACATCGGAATTCAACCTAAAAAGTTGTGATTTTGTTGGGTAAAATGAGATGATTCTGCATGCTTTCCTCAAGTATTAAGTTTCCGATGTGAAAATTGAGTGATTTATTAGCTTTTGAAAACAGCACACACACACACACACACACAAAAATTAAGTCGCTATTTCAGGCAAAAACTTGTAAGATAATATATGATATCTTATTATCTCTGCATTTGGTGATTTTTGTGCATTTATCGTAAAATCTGATAACTTTATATTCATTTTAAGTTTTGTTATACTTGTATAGAAATAATAAATCGGGATTTTAGTGGTGAACGACTGAATTTTTTTATGCCACTGCTCGTGGAGACGCATACAGTTGTGGTCAAAGGTTTACATACACTTGTGAAGAACATAATGTCATGGCTCTCTTGAGTTTCCAGTTATTTCTACAACTCTGATTTTTCTCTGATAGAGTGATTGGAACAGATACTTCTTTGTCACAAAAAACATTCATGAAGTTTGATTCTTTTATGACTTTATTATGGGTGAACAGAAAAAAGTGATCAAATCTGCTGGGTCAAAAATATACATACAGCAGTGCTAATATTTGGTAACATGTCCCTTGGCCATTTTCACTTCACTTAGGCGCTTTTGGTAGCCATCCACAAGCTTCTGGCAAGCTTCTGGTTGAATCTTTGACCACTCCTCTTGACAGAATTGGTGCAGTTCAGTTAAATTTGATGGCTTTCTGACATGGACTTGTTTCTTCAGCATTGTCCACAAGTTCTCAATGGGGTTTAAATCAGGACTTTGGGAAAGCCATTCGAAAACCTTAATTCTAGCCTGATTTAGCCATTCCATTACCACTTTTGATGTGCGTTTGGGGTCATTGTCCTGTTGGAACACCCAACTGCGCCCAAGACCCAATCTTCGGGCTGATGACGTTAGGTTATCTTGAAGAATTTGAAGGTAATCCTCCTTCTTCATTATCCCATTTACTCTCTGTAAAGCACCAGTTCCATTGGCAGCAAAACAGCCCCACAGCATAATACTACCACCACCGTGCTTGACGGTAGGCATGGTGTACTTGGGGTTAAAGGCCTCACCTTTTCTCCTCTAAACATATCGCTGGGCATTGTGGCCAAACAGCTCGATTTTTGTTTCGTCTGACCACAGAACTTTCCTCCAGAAGGTCTTATCTTTGTCCATGTGATCAGCAGCAAACTTCAGTCGAGCCTTAAGGTGCCGCTTTTGGAGCAAGGGCTTCCTTCTTGAACGGCAGCCTCTCAGTCCATGGAGATGCAAAACACGCTTGACTGTGGACACTGACACCTGTGTTCCAGCAGCTTCTAATTCTTGGCATCTCTGCTTTTTGGTGATTCTCGGTTGAATCTTCACCCTCCTGACCAATTTTCTCTCAGCAGCAGGTGATAGCTTGCATTTTCTTCTTGATCGTGGCAGTGACAAAACAGTGCCATGCACTTTATACTTACAAACAATTGTTTGCACTGTTGCACTTGGGATCTGCAGCTGCTTTGAAATGGCTCCAAGTGACTTTCCTGACTTGTTCAAGTCAATGATTCGCTTTTTCAGATCCATGTATGTATATTTTTGACCGAGCAGATTTGATCACTTTTTCGGTTAACCCATAATAAAGTCATAAAAGAACCAAACTTCATGAATGTTTTTTGTGACAAAGAAGTATCTGTTCCAATCACTCTATCGGAGAAAAATCAGAGTTGTAGAAATAACTGGAAACTCAAGAGAGCCATGACATTATGTTCTTCACAAGTGTATGTAAACTTTTGACCACAACTGTATATGCCTAAAGGAGGTGTCTGTTTTGGTTTTAGGTCAGTAGTGGCTTTGGTTTTGAAAATATCCAAATTTTAAGTATTTGGAGAGGCCCTCTGTGGAGTGGCCCCGTTTCCCGTCAACTGATAGTGAAGTCGATGGTCAAGCTCTACAAAAGCTACAAACGAAATACTGCACTGTATGTGTGATGCACAAATTTAGTTTATATTATCTCCATGAATAGAAAGCTCTGAGATAGCATTTGTTAATTAGATATACTGCAATCCCCTTAAATGAAAACACACCGCTCAGTTGAGCAGGGCAATTATTTCATATTTATTATGGCCAATCACAGCACTTGCATCTGTCGTTGAAAACGAGAGTTGCGGGACATTTCATGATGAAAGTGCGGCTGTTGTAGCACTGATAAAAGGAGTGGCTATCATTTTCGTTCACGAAAAGACCGTCAGCTTTGTCGGCGCAGAAACCACTGCCAGACACAACAGTTGTGGTGGTTAGTGGAGTCGCAGTGGTCTCTGGAACAACTGGGGTCTCTGGTTTCATTGTTGTTGTTGATGGGGCTTCTGTGGTCTCTGGTTTCATTGTTGTTGTGGATGGAGCTTCTGTGGTCTCTGGCTTCATTGTTGTTGTGGATGGGGGTTCTGTGGTCTCCACTGCCTCAGTTGTAACTTCGGATGGTCCACTTGTGGTTGACAACGGCGGTGATGGGAAATCTAACATTATAAGGCAGATGATAAATTATTCAGAGCAATTTGACTTTTTAGAATAAATTTGAAAGATTTGCAAAGAACTCCTGACCTGACTCCAGAGCAGAGCGTAGGTAACTGATGAGTGGATATTTGCCTTGTGCGCAGAACTGTCCAGTAAAATCATCCAGATCGAGAGCCCACACAAAAGCGCCACCAAAGTTTTCAGCTTTCAGGTACTGTGCCTTTGAGACATTATGTGTTGTGAGTGCTTTAGATGCATGACACCAATTGGCACAATGCACTGGGTGTGTTTCGTTTTTAGTTTTACTATCTCTATAAACAGAGATAACATGCATCAAGAAGGCCAGTTGTTACCTTGATTTCAAAGCTCTGTCTATTATCAAAGCCAACCCATTCATTGCCTTTTACAGCATACGGCACCTTCTGTTCCTCTATCCAATTGAGAATTCCTCCCTTGAGGAAAGTACAAATCTGTTGGGATGAAGAAAAAATACGTTCAGATTATCTTGAAGGCTTTATAGGTGTAATAATAATAATAATAATAATAATAATATATTTTATTTCTAGAGCGCTTTTCAAAACACGCAAAGATGCTTCACAAGAGACATGGAGTTACAGTACGATAAAAAGGTATTAAAAGGATAACAAAAGCACAATAAAAAGAAGTAAAAATATAACAGAGCTAGGGGTTATGGTGGGTAAGAAAGAGTGAACAGGTGTGTTTTCAGTCTAGATTTGAAAAGTGATAGGGTAGATATGCTGCGAAGATCAGGGGGTAGAGAGTTCCAGAGCTGGGGGGCGCAATGACTAAAAGCTCTGGAACCAAAGGTGGAGAGGCGGACACGGGGGATGGAGAGGGGAAGAATAGTGGTAGAGCGAAGTGAACGGGTTGGATTGTTTAGACGGAGAAGATCACAAAGGTAGGGAGAGGCCAGGGCGTGGAGTATTTTGAAGGTGATGATGAGGATTTTGTAGTTGATTCTTTGTTTGACGGGAAACCAGTGAAGTTGACGGAGGATGGGGGTGATGTGGTGTGTTGCGGGGGTTCGAGTGATGAGGCGTGCTGCTGAGTTTTGGAGGAGCTGCAGTTTCTGGAGGGACTTGTTAGGGAGACCGAAGAGCAGTTAGTTGCAATAATCGAGCCGGGAGGTTATTAGATTACAGACCAGGGTGGAGGCGGTATGGCGGGTGAGAGAAGGGAGGAGGCGAGAAATGTTGTGAAAGTGGAAATAGGCTGATCTGGTGATGCTGTTGATATGTGACCAGAAGGAAAGTGTGCTGTCGAGGATGACACCCAGACTCTTAACCGGAGACGAAGGAGAGATCGGTAAATTGTTGATGGTAATAGAGAACTTATGGACATTAGAGAGCGTTGCGGTGGTTCCAACTAAGAGGACTTCTGTTTTGGAGCTGTTAAGTAGGAGGAAGTTTGAGGAGAACCAGGAGTTAATGTCATCTAAGCCAAGGGTGAGGGAGGAAAGTGGGAAGGAGGCGGTTGGTTTTGAGGATATTTAGAGCTGGGTGTCATCCGCGTAACAGTGAAAGTGAATGTTGTGTTTGTGGAAGATGGAACCAAGGGGGAGAATGTAGATGATGAAGAGGAGCGGCCCCAGGACAGAGCCCTGGGGCACGCCAGCGGAGACAGGGAGGGAACTGGATTTATGGGGGCCAAGTTTGACGAATTGTGTGCGGTTGGACAGGTAGGAAGTGTGTCTTGTGGAGGTGTGTCTTAATTGCCATAGCGACAGCCGACACATGAAAGTTCAAATCTTGTCAGGGTGCATGCAAGGCAGTACGGAAAAGCATGCTCTTGAATATTTTTATTTTTCTGGACTCAATCTTTTCTTGCACCTCTAAAAACTGTCAAGAAGGCAAATGCATTGAGGTTCTTCAGCTTCAGTTATCTGATGTCAGGCTAAATAAAGGTAGCATGCACAACTATTTCAAGATGGAAATGTGGGATTCCTTACACACATTAAAATAATAACTATTATCCTTAGTATACGTAGCCTCGACTTTGATGCTAAAGTGGCTCAATCTTAGGCCCTATTTTATTTTATTTATTCATTAATTTTTAAAAACCTCTACATCGGTGGTGTGTGTTTTTAGGATCCATGTGGGCAACTAGAATTTCTTTATCTCTCATTTGGTAAAAACACTACGATATAGAAATTGGTCCTATCGTATAGCACTAATGTCTTTATGTATGTATGTATGGATGGATGGATGGAAGGATGGATGGATGGATGGATGGAAGTAGAGAATACCAAATCTTTCGATATTATTCTGAACTATCATAACAGCCATGGTAATCGTAATTTTCTTCAACTAAGAAGGCCTCTTAATTGTACTTTGTTTCATCTTTACAAAGATGGCACCTTTGGAGAGGGGCTATCTCGAGGTTGTACAAAATTTTAATGGGTAACTCTCTTGAAAATTCAAAAGACAAAATGAGGGCATGGATTCATAATTTGGATAAGGATATAACAAAGAGAATGGGCTAAGCTGTGTGTAAATGCTCAACCAAATGCATGAACGCACGGCTTAGACTTATTCAATACAAATGGATAATGAGAACATACATAACACCAGTACAACTAAACATATATAATAAAAAGATTCCTGACACCTGCTTTAAATGTACAAAAGAAAAAGGTACCCTGTATCACTGTGTATGGCAATGCGGAGAAGTTAAGAAATTTTGGGCTGAGGTAAGACGGACATTGGAGGGAATGATTACCTAGGTCTTTCCCAAAGGGAAAGCCAGGTATATGTTGTTCGTCAACTTTATTATTATTAAACATCTTATTCTCCGCCCGTTTTCGTCCCGCCGCGCAGCCCGAACTATTTGACTGATCGGCACCGTTCAAGTACCAAACAACCGAAAAATTTGTGCGATGCAGGCTTTTTTTCGAATGGCAGCGAAAAATTTTACGTTTGCCCGCTAACGCGGGTTTTTCAAAAAATGTATAATTGAGTGATTGCCACTTTTTTTGCGCGTTTCTTCAGCGCGCCGCGCAGCTCGAACCATTTGACCGATCGGCACCGTTCAAGTATCAAGTCGTCCGGAATTTTCGGATGACAGTGGCTTTTTTTCAAATGGACCCGAAAAAATTTCCGTTCGACCGTAAACGGCAATTTTTTGAAAATTTCCTAAATGTATCTAGTTTTAAAAGACATTCCACTTGGACCAAAGTTCTTTCTGTTGGGATTGTTTCCAGAAGAATATAATTACAACAAACATGAACAGACACTTATCAACCTTGGTTTAATAATGGCAAAGAAATGCATTGCATTAGCATGGAAATTAAATTATGGACCTTCTACCAAACAATGGATGAATCAGATGTTGTCAGTAATACCTCTAGAACTCATGACATAAATATTGAAGGGCAAACAACAGACTTTTGAGGACTTGTGGACACCGCTTATGAATTATGTCAAGAAGACGAAACTAATATGAGGGTCACTGGATCATACTGTTGACTGTGATTCTGTGGATTGTGATTCTGTGTTTATGGAGAATAAAGGGGGAAGAAGGAGGAGAAGGGAGGGAGGGGTGAAGCTGGAGCTTAATAATGGTAAAGGAACAATTGTTTTCTTTTGTTGTTGTTGGGTTTATTTGTTTTTTGTGTGTTCCTGGTGTTGTCTCTTTATGGTATTGTTTTGATGGTGTGAATTATTAGTTTGAAAATCAATAAGAAATATTGTGGGAAGATGGCATCTTTGTTGAAAATTGGGTGAACATTAAAAATGTTAGAATAACTCACCCAAAATATCAAGCCATGTTGTTTTTGTATTAAAATGATGGGTAGAAATGGGTGTATTTTCATGAGTTTTTAAGATGAGAACCTTCTTAATATGTATGTATATCACACGAAAATGAGACTCATGGGTACTACACTGCAATTAATACTCTCATTCGTCAACTGAAATTCTACACGGTTTCCTGCCTTCATTTGAACATGTAAAGTTTTGACCCCTAAGCTAATGGGGTGGCTCTAAGTTACCAATTCCATCTAGTATTGAAGCAGAGAGGTGCAACAGAATGTAGGCTGAACTCAAGCTTCTTGTGCAGGCCATACTAAATGATATTTTCATAATTTGCTGCTGGCCAATAAAAACTGGGCCACGGTCTAAAGTTGGACCACGAGCCATTGTTATGACATCACTGCTCTAAATGCCTCCGGCCAGTGATGTCATTATGAGAAATGGCATAAACTTCTAGAGTTTAGCTGATGACACACAGTTTTATATCGCTCACTTTCTATAAATTGTGGTCTAACAATGTATTTTAATATAGTATTCTGTGGTGGGTATCAAGTCATAAGAGGTAGAAAACTTCGTGAGGGGAACTTTAGAAGACTGAAGCACTGGTTTTCAGTCCTGAGTCAAAGAGAAAGGGAATCTTAACATTTAAAAAAAAAAAAAATGTCATTGTCAAATTTCTGCCATTTCGCACCAGAACAAATACCAAGACGTTTATTCAAATGTTTATTACTACCAGAACAGACTATTTTAATGGTCATCTTTTTAGTCCTACAAACAAAAACAAAAAAAACAAAAAAAAAAATTAAATCTTGCACCCTTCCTGCATCTTCCCCAGAACCCAGCTGCGCACCTGCTTACAAGGACCAAATAGAGACCTCAAATGATTGTATTTAGTCTTCAAACTGGCTACCTGTGTACTTCAGGAGTTATGTTCAAGATTATTTTACAGTATTTTTAAACTTTTATGATTGCAATGAAAACACATGGCCAAGCCTAAAAGGTATCTTTTTAGCCTTTTAACATTTGATTAAATTTATATATCAGTATTCATTTTAACTGCTCTAGGATATTTATTGATCTTAACCTTTTATTTTCATGTCCTTTTAGTATTGTTAACATGTGATTTTGTTTGAGATCAGGTTTGAAACCTTTTCTCTGTGGTGTTTCCCTACAACAAAGAGTTGTTGTTAAGATAGTGCATCCTTATTTGACTTCCTCATTTGACTTTATTTTTGCATTTTATTGCTCCAAAATATGAATGCATGTGTGTATGTTCCGTATGTACAGTGCAAATGCAAAATGTTAACTGATAATGTAGATGGACGAATGACCGAATGATGAACTGTTAAAGTACAAACAACAGGAAAACCTGTCAATCAGAATTCAAATGTTTGAATTCCCACAAACTCCTTCCTCCCCCTCACTACCTCATTCACTGCCACTGACAGTGCTAGACAGCCTACAGTATATATTAGATACTGTCCAAATCAAGGGCGTAGTTTGGTCTCTATATTGGACGGGATGTATAACAGCATAACCTGCATGTACACTTTTTGCTGGCAATGGGACAAGACCAAACAGATTGGCTGAAGGGTGGTCAGGGCCACATTTTTCAGAAATATGAACCTAATTAATTGATAGGCTAAATGATTGCTGCAAAAATAAATCTGGATTGCCTACTAACTTTTACACCGGAAATTCATAACGTCTTCAATCTAGTCGAATAATTTTGTCCATCTTGTTTTGAGTGTTAAAGGCTAGTTAACAGATTAATGCGTAAGATTATTCTATTTACTGGTACTTTAAGTAAATATTACTACGGTATTTGTTCTTATTAAGCCCATACATCTAAAAGTTGGTGATTTTTCCCCTAAATCAAGAAAAAATGCTTTCAAACAATGAACAATATCTATTCTTGAATTCAGAACATTAGTGACAAGTTGTTTTCTAAGATTAAATATACAAACTGTTTCCTTTAAATAAGTCTGTTAAGCTTATTTGCAGCTAGCTGTTTTTTTTTCTTATTTCAAGAAATATAAGTGAGTAAAATTTACTTGAAGCACTGGCAGACAATGTCACTTGTTTTCTAGTAGATTTACACAGAAAAACAAGGGACCCCCCCCCCAACACATACACATACAGTAGTTTTAAGGAGGTAGGTTTTTGCAGTACATATATATTGGTTCAGGTGATACACCATTTGATTCAAACCTTTGTTTTCAAAAACTACTAGAGAAACGTTTTAAAAACTTCCAGAATAAATGTCTGGATTTAATTAGCATTTCAATTGCAATATTTGAACACAAATTATCTTAACATACACAAGAAATACAAACTTGTTAATCATCTCTTAACTAGCCAGGAAAAAAAAAAACATTTGTCTTAATACCACTCAAAATTGTCAAAGTAAATTAAATATCACAAAAAACGTCTTAGGGAATAGCAAAAAATGCATAAAAACGGAGCCTTCCTTCAGGTAAAACACTATTGATTTTGTCCACAAGAACAGCCAAACTCAACAAAAATATGAAAGCTCCTTTGGGATGCTTTAAGACCGTGAATAAAATAAAAATTAACAATAGCGGGAAGGGGGAAACCTTAGTTCACTAAATTTCTTACAGTTTAATTAATGTTAACAATAGAAAACATCCAGGAGGAGATTTCTCTCAAAGCAGCCTCCTCCTCACACAGATTAATGTTATGCTAACTCTGATGCAGGTTGGACTTTCAGTAGCAAAATTGGTGGTATGTTCCCCAACTCCACAACAGCTTTTTACATTGCTTACAGTGGCTGCTGCTGGCGGAAAAAAACTTCTAACATCCCGCGTCTTCGAAGGGGGCGGTGGAGGCAGCATGTTGTATTTCTGTCGGGCTGTGAATATGCGTGTGTGTGTGTGTGTGGGGGGGGGGGGGGGGGGCAGATTAAACGTGCGTTTGAGGGGAAAAAAAATGGACTGGCGCATTAAGCAAGCGAAAAGGGATCAATGCAAGTCCGAACATAATGAAAGTACTTTAATTCACTTAATAATGGTCGGGTCAATTCTATCCTTACAACAGAGAAGACAATCTAAATTACCTATAGTACTGTATAACTGAAGTCATTATATAATGCCAAATAAGGTTGCTTAAAAATTGGTGGGGACAATTTCAGCATCCTGAAAAGTTGGCAGTGTTGTCCCTACCATCCCTGTGGAAACCTACGGCCTTCGTCCAAATAGATTGGGCATGTATGAGTTGGGGAGACAGAAAAATGAATCAAGCGTCGACTGACCTCATAATAGGACCAAAAGCCTGCTTCACGGGTGTAGCTCCCAGCAGACGCCGCCCCGCTGGCAACAGTGCCAACACCGTTCTCTTCTGATGGTATACGAAAAGTCCGCCCATACGTGGCAAAGCCAACATTGAGCTTTTCAAGAGGAGCTCCTTGATCTCGCCAGTATTTCATTGCAAAATCCTTCGAGAAGAGTGAGACAAACATGTTTCAACATATGATATTCAATGGATTCCCAAGCTGGAGGCCACAGCAATATTTTATTGAAAACAGCACTCACAATGTTGTTGTAGATGTTGTCCCCTTGGTCAAAAGAGCCGCGGTACAGGGGGCTGTTGTGACCAGTGACCGTTTCCCATGCTCCATGGAAGTCATAAGTCATAACATTGATGAAGTCGAGAAACCTGTCAGAAACAGTAGCACATTTTGGCATAAGCAAAGGTACCAACCGATTGCAAAAATGACAGCGAACTCACCTTGAGACATTTGCAATCTCATAACCGTTGTCAATGTTCCCCTTTCCAGCAGCAACTGCAGCTGTTAGTAGCAGGCGAGGTCGACCGGTTCGTGATCCTTCCTCCTCAAAGGCAGCCAGCAATTCCTACATGTAATTGCAGTCATAATTTGCAGCCATTTTCTAAGAAAATAACTTACTCCAACAATTTGAACAAATACCAGCTAACCTGACAAAGCACTGTAAACCTCATTTTGTCTACCGGTGGGCTACCTCGTGCCCCGGGGTACTCCCAGTCTAGGTCCAAACCGTCAAAGCCGTACTGTCGCAAGAACCTAATGGAAGACTGAATGAATGTCTGGCGTGTGGCTGGAGTGGAGACCATGTTAGTGAATCTGCAGAAATGGGGAACAAACTGGTAAAACACAGCTCATCATCATTAAAAAAAAAAATCCAAATGACCTCTTTAATTTGTAAACTTACTGTGTGGTTCCAAAGTTCCAGCCGCCAACAGCGAGCAAAGTCTTCAGCTGCGGGTTTCTGTGTGACCACATGTACAGTTTGAATTTTAGATGTGTTAATATTTTATTTCATATGAATATTCATTGGATTTTGCCTTTCTGTCTTCTTTTTACTTTGCTGCATTTTGGGGGTCTAGATTAAGGTCAGTATTTTTTTTGGTTCTCATTATTTTGTACTGGTGCAGCCATAGTGAGACAGAGCTTGTCCCAGAGTACATGATTCACATACAGTATGTTTCTAAAACTACGCTTGCAAAATTTAAAGCAGTTGTTTATGTCTAGCTTCAAGCACCAAATGTATGCAACTTGTATCTTTTTTTTGTATTTTCCTTAGAAAATGCAATCATTTCTTTGAATAATTTTTGAGGTGCAGAATCACAAAAATTTTTCCTGTATCACGTTACGTTTTTAAACAAAAGAATCCCCACTTCTCAAAAACTCACTGTACTTACCATATATGTGCTCGTTTAAAAACAAATTATAATCTTGACATACAATTAAATATTAACGAAACAGTCATGACTGCAATATTTATTTAACACTGCTATGTTTTATAAAGGAAAGGGCTAGATGTGTGAATGTAGTCACAACATAAGAAGTAGCTAAGCTCTAGAGAAAAAAACGATATGATAGAGGTAATAATATAATAATATAGTTATAATATAGATAATAAAATCCACATGCAATAGAAGAACTATGACAAAATCACCTTAATAATAGTTGGATGCCACACGTGAACAATAGAATTCTATAATTTTGACAGAACTTACATGTTCTTGAGTTGATTAAAGGATGTATACAAAGCGGCATCGTTCCATTCGTAGGTTGACAGCTCATTTGTGGGGCTGATGATGGAGAACGCATAAATCAGGTGCGTACAGAGGTAGGGGTCCACATTTTGTGGCAAATATCTGCCAACACCTGGCCTGTACTGGGACCAGTTTGTAAAGTAGCACACCAGTTTTGTTGAGGATGCTGTTGGAAACAAGAAGAATTAAATGAATCAACCTCCTTTTAAGGTTTCAAGGTATCATTAGAAGAGTGATGAGAGTGAAAACATCATACCAACTTGGAGGCACATTAGTAGGGACAGTCCTAAGAAAAGAGATTGCAACTTTGATTATGTATGTCAATACCTTTGATTAAAATATTGAATAATAAGCTTACCAGCCAATAGTTTTAAGTGAGCCATGTTACTGCCCTGCAATTATGAACAAAGAGGTATGCAGTGAATTCTTCTTGAAAAACTGTTCAAAATTCCACTGCATAAGCTTTAAACAACGACTGGCTTACCTGGTCTAATGCGATTGGCTGGATGTGTTAGTCGTCTTTGTGGGAGTGAATTTTATATGGTGGGTGAGGAAGGCCAAAGGCTGCATGCCGCCCAGCTGGGAGAGATGCTCACTGAACCATCATTTCAGTTGAGAAATGTAAACCATTAGTGGAGTGCTTTAGATGATATCTAGAGATTTTTGGAAAGATAAATCAGGACAACGCAACTGAGGTTATGTAAATATTCCTCTGCTGATAAGAAACTCTTGAGAAATGTTCTGATGAAGCATTTGCTTCCTCACATGAAATTTCACACTTAACACCCGTTGCACTTTGAGGACTTGCAGCTTCAAACTTTAGACTTGAACTTGCCACACAGTTGGCCCACTTTTAAGGGTCTGCCGAATGACTAACTTGTTTTAATATCACTTTGTCTACAGCATTTTGAACAGAATATGTTAATTCTTGTGATAAAATTGAAGATCAGAGTACATTTTATGACCAAATTTAAGCAGAAATTTTACATCCGGTATAATCCATAATTCAAATTACAGTTTTAATTATTAGTGCTCTAGTGGTGGTGTATTCTTTCAGTCTTCATGTCGACTTCAGCATTTTGCCATCCAGTGCAGCACTGCTATAACACAGCCACACTGTATCAGTTAACAATACCTTCCTTACCGAAGAGGTGATATGATAAGAAGTTTCTTTCTGTCACTAACCTGCATGATAAAACAGTGAGTTGTCTTGTCCGGAGGCAATTCGTTCAAGAGTTCAAAACGGTGAACACGTCACGCAGCAAGAATTCAAGTTATCTTTAAGAACAATGATGCTTGAAGCCAACGATTTCAATTGCATTACTTAAACAAATGGTTTACGTTTTAAAGAACCTTCTTTGTAGTGTATGTTTACATTTTGTTTTGATTTTACATGGATTTGAACTTTGCGAGCGCAGTAAAATTGAATTCTTTCACCATGTTGCAATATATAACACTTTATTTACAGTACATATACAGTTGTAATAAACACTGTTTACAACATGGATTAGAGCATCAACATTAGTCATTTCTCGCTTGTCAGTGGTAAGTTACATTAAGTTTTAGTTTACGACAGTGACCCCTACTTTCATGGATGGAAATTAATCATTAGTTTTTGGCAATATCCTGAGATGAGCAGGTGTTAAATTATGCGATCGAAAGTTCTAAGAGTTCACTACTAATCTTGGCAAAAAATAAACCCACACGTGACGGAATGTTTTCATCTCGTGTTTTGTTTTTATCAACATGATAAAGTCATTCACCACCCAGGATCTCACTTGACATAGCCTGGCAAGCCAGCCCGACTTTCACACACACCTTTTCAACTAAAATTCGATCAGGCAGGTGCTCGTGCTTGCGATAATGGTTCTTTTCGCGTGCTTACCAAACACCAGTTGGCTTTCTATCAGCAAATGAACCAAACTGGAGCTATGTCATACGTCACCAGAATACGTCAGTGCATCATTACTGTGGTAGTAAACGAGAAAGGAACGTGTATGGGGCGGTGAGAAGTGAAGAACTGTATTTTGTGCTGGATGACACAGCAAAGAAAGTGCCTTTCCCGAACCCAGTGTGTTTATTAAGGTATTGTATACGACCTAACAACAGAACACAACAGAACACACAGCAATGGAAAAACT
The DNA here is from genome assembly GCF_030265065.1 of Corythoichthys intestinalis. Taxonomy (NCBI): domain Eukaryota; kingdom Metazoa; phylum Chordata; class Actinopteri; order Syngnathiformes; family Syngnathidae; genus Corythoichthys; species Corythoichthys intestinalis. Next base: position 33,300,195 of record NC_080396.1, read on the forward strand.
GTGGCGATGTGAACGAGTGGGATTCAACTCGTGGAGGTCGACAAGAGTAGTAGCACAAAAATACTTGGATATATATATTTGTGGATCTTGAAACACATGTGTATTTGTGTGAATATTATTGAGGGAAATCTCTCCCCATAAAAGGCCACGGGCTCCGAGTTTAGGCAGCCAGCAACTTCACCAGCAGCAGTCATAACTCATCGTAAGATGGTTGCTGAAAGTAGATTTTAGATTTAGACTAAATAGACACTATTTTCGTGCTACTGCTCGTCGACCACTACCAGTTGAATGCCGCTCGCTTACAGCTTCTCGTTCTCGCGATAACTCCCCGCCCTTGACGTAGTAGTTGGTCCTTAGTTGGCCCAGGTCTGGCCCAGCAATGAGTTTGTGCTTGCTAAACCCCAGTTTGTAGCCCCTTGGACTAGAGCTTGTTTGATCGAAACAGAAAGAACCAGTGCTAAGCCAAGCACCAGCCCGGAAAGAGCACCAACATCAGCTCCGTTGAAAAGGGGCCAAAAAATGACAAGATGCATGGCAATTCAGTCCAGTTCTCTGCGGTTTCAATTTCATTTCTTCTCTGCTCCAATTTGGACCGACAAATCACAGCACCAAAAGAAACTTTGCACATACTTGCTTTCAAACAGAATGAAAGACAACCTAACTCTGCGAATCTTTTGAACGGACTCTTAGCGTTTGTTCTTTTATTAAAAACAATAATGAGGGTTGTTCCGATCATGTTTTTTTTGCTCCTGATCCGATCCCGATCGTTTTAGTTTGAGTATCTGCCGATCCCGATATTTCCCGATCCGATTGCTTTTTTTGCTCCCGATTCAATTCCAATCATTCCCGATAATTTTTCCCGATCATATACATTTTGGCAATGCATTAAGAAAAAAATGAATAAAACTCGGACAAATATATACATTCAACACACAATACATAGGTACTGTATTTGTTTATTATGACAATAAATCCTCAAGATGGCATTTATATTATTAACATTCTTTCTGTGAGAGGGATCCACGGATAGAAAGACTTGTGACTTTCTAAACTGTGACTCAATATTGCCATCTAGTGTATTTGTTGAGCTTTCAGTAAATGATACTGTAGCCATGCCCAAATGCATGATGGGAAGTGGAACCACGACTGTGCGTAGTGCTACCAATTGATATATCTTCTCTGCGTTGGGAAATAATATAAGGTGTAAAGAAAAAGATCATTTGCTGCCTTGCTTCCCCACGTTGCTTCCCATGATATTTCTAATCGTAGGGAGAGGGATTGTAAGGCTTTAGCCAATTAAGAAAAGGCTCCAAAGGCTGCCAAAATTTAATCTACTCATTTTACACTGCCTTTTATCTCGCTATATAGGTAAAACGGCGCCATTACAGATTGAGCACCACAATGCGTGGGTGGGTTGTGCAGCGCATGCATTAATTGCGTTAAATATTTTAACGTGATACATTTAAAAAAAAATTAATTACCGCTGTTATCGGGATACATTTGATAACCCTACCTTAAGCCTAAACTAAAGACTCTGGATGAGTGTAACATATTATGTTTGTAACATTAAATACAATTAGAAAACGATTTAATAAAATAAAATAAAATTTAAAAAAAAAAAAAAAAAAATATATATATATATATATATATATATATATATATATATATAAGGCATGGCCGATATTTTTTTGCCGATTCCGATACTTTGAAAATGACGTGATCGGACCCGATCAATGCCGATCGATCGGGACATCTCTAACAATAAGAATACACCACATACTGTTAGATTTTTTTTTTTCATAAAAAACGGCAGTTATCGTTTACCGGTGCGCTCATTCAATTCGACTGCATGCCAGGATTGTTTGTGAACTATAAATTAACTAGAACCAATTGTGTGAGTCTTTTGTGATTGGTTCTTTCAGATTCAGTCTGTGCTTGTTAGACTGAATGCTACCTCTAGCATCGATTTTAAAATTAAACTAAAACCACAGAAGACCAGACTAACGTGCCATGTACTTTGTACATTGTGAAAGTCAGGCTGACTTGCAGGGCTCCACTTGACAACCATGCAAATGTGTATGTAGGTGCAGGTGTGATTATGCAAATGACATTTTGTTTTCCCAGCTGCTTGGACACCATCTCATGCAGCTGCTGGCTCTGGCAGTCCACGTTTTCCATTTTCCATAGTTTCAAGCCAGGGAGTAGATGGCGTTCATTGGAGAATGAAGCTCCAGACTCCCCCCAAAGTCCAAGTCCCTTACGTCTCTCCTTTGCGCAGTGTACTGGCCAATGAAGGAACCGTCCTCATTGAACGGTATGTCTCCTCCTATGTCTCCATAGTCCACTAGGCTGTCGTCGCTCTCGGTCCTTTTCATCACAGACTCTCTGGCAGGCGGGCCTCTCTGGAGACCCCTTTCCTCCTCCCTATGAGAATGAATAAGGAATAAGGAATATAGCACTTTTTTATACATACAATAGTTATCCCTTCTATCTTGGAGTTAACATTCCAGACCACACGCGCAAGCAAAGTCCAAGATATATATAGCCATACCACATTTAACCATTTCACTGCCACTGACGGCTACAGAGGTCAAATATCTATGTTAACTGGGAAAGCTTGAAATTAGTCAAATAAACCTTGCGTATATTTTTTATAATGTTTACAGCACGTACATTCTCTTAACATTTTTAAACATACAAACACAAAAAATAAACTTCCTTTCCGATTAATAAATATCCGTAAGTCTGACTGACTCTTCAGTTTTTTTTTGTTTTGTTTTGTTTGGTCTTGTTTTTTATATTTTATTTACTAATGCTCATCAAATTACACCATTATTAATATAGCACCTTTCTGGCTCAAGTTCTAAAGGATTTGTGTTGATTTGTGTTCTCTTGGGCAAGCAAGAAAAATAAATTCACAAAAAAAGAGCAAAGTTTCAAGTTTCAAACTTTTATACTACTTTGGGGGAAAAGAGAACAACAAACTATTTCATTTTCAGAAGACTGAACTTGGTTCAAAATGTTGAAGTGTGAACTAATAGAAAAAGAATTTACCCAAAACTGATATCTAAATGTATATTTTGAGTGTCATTTTAAATTTATCACGTTTTTAAACATAAAAAGTCTGCGAATACAGTATATCCGTTTTTGCACGAGTACAGTTCAGTATGATTTCCAGTCATTGCTCATAAAATCATGTTGCAGTGTACATACCACCGTGGGTAGGCCAAAGAGGTGACGCGTGTAATCCTACAGTACAGAGAACAACATATGATAAGTTGATCATTCATCACCACTTAAGCCACGTATTGCATCAAAACACATTTTGTGGTCATACCTTTCAAGAGACCTTGTTGTTTAGAGGAAAAGAAAATGATTGAGGGGATGAAAAGAAATACATTAATAGAGGAAATCATTATTGATAATTTGGTCTGTGACTGTGCAGTCATTTTTTTTTTACACATTGTGATACGCTGCTGTGAAATTTGTTTTTGAGTGTTTGTTTACATGAGAGCTTCCTCTCAGGTTGCCCAACAATTTACACAGTAACAGAACAAAGGGAGGTAAATAGCAGCAGAACAAAATAGATGTCTGTCAGAGTTCATCATAATATCATTAACTTAAGTCACTGGCTGCCACTGACGGTGATAGATGTGTAATCCATTATGCTCGGAGATCTGACAGTGATCATACACTTGTAACTCTCATGCTTTAAATGAATCGGGCATCTGTTGCAGTTAATAATAGTGTAGGAGTTAAGATGACACATTGATTAAACACAATCAAATTTACCGATAATCAAAGGAGCCTTCTTGATCTATGTCATCCACGGGTTCCAGTGAAATATCTTTCTTTTCCCGCACTGCAATATAAAAAATATAGATTTAGGCTATACCCAGGGGTGAACGTGAGCCGGAACGAGCCGGAAAGCGCCGGATCGGCGTTCCGCCATGAAATACGAAAGCGGAACGCCGTTCCGGCATACAGTGCTTTATTCCCGAAAATCCCCATGTTTAAAAAAAAAAAAAACCTGCCACGCTGCAACACACGCATCTCCAATAAGAACAATCTACTAACATCAGATTTACATATATAAGCGTTAACAACAAGCCGAATAAAGATCTTGTGTAGTGTCATCCGTTTCCACCGATATTTATTATTCATTTATTAATTCTACGTAGTTCTTCCCATATTTTCTCTGTAACTGACAAGTCGCGTTGCCCTGCACTCACAGTGCACAGCCACTGTAGGGCACGCCGCCAAAAAAAAAAAAAAAAATTGGTCTCTGCTGTCCGTTTAATTGGCTGACATACTGACATGTGATCAACATGGATAGTTAGCTGTGATTGGTTCAAATGGACCTTGTTTTAGGAACAACAAATAGAGGGGTAAAAAATGCAAGAATTAAAGGGGCAATGCAACGGAAAATTGATTTTAAGAGAAAGGAAAGAGTTGAATGAGGTTTATTTTATTTGAATTTATTTGAGTGGTTCAGAACATCTTCCATGTTGTTCTTGTTGTTGTTGTTGAAAAAGTCAATGTCCTTTCCTGCTTTATTTTGAAGCCTCACCCTCCTGTTTCCACCACTCACCCTTCCTGCTGTCTCACCTGTCTCTGATTATGATAACCTATTGTTCCCACCTGTGCCCCATTCTTCATGTGCTTAAATTGTTTGTCACGCCAAAGTCTCATGCTAAAGTGTCTTCGCCCTTCGTTGCCACCAAAGCCAGTCCATAGCATAGCATTTTGTCATAGCTCTTTTTTATTTTGTGCCTCATGCATAGCCCTTTGTTGTAGTTGTAAACTCCAGTGCATTTTGCCTGGCTGGTTTTATTTTTGTTTCATAGCCTGTTTTTTCCTCCTCCTGGAGCGCCCTCAGTTTGTACCTACCTCTGACCATTTATGTTATTAAAAGACTGAATTCTGCATCTGAGTCCATTACATCTTGTCTGAGTGTGACAGCTTTGTCTTCAAAATATATTCCTTTTCAATGTGCATAATATAAGTAATGTGTACTTTTTAAAAAATGTGTGTTACTTATATCTTTATTATTATTAAAAAAAAAAAAAAAAAAAGTATATTATCTTCAATTTTAAAGTACATCCTATGTTTTTGAATAGTTAAAATTGAGATTTTGCTTTTAGATTTGAGGAAATATAAAAATTAGATGGAGTTTTGGATGGAATTTTGTAAATCAGTTAAAAAATAGCACTTTATATGAAAATCAGTTTCTCATTTAGGCCTTGTTCCAGTGTAATGCAGCAGCCTAATGCATGTGTAAAACCTATTAATTCTTTTTCTGAGTCGCTTATTCTCAAGAAGGTCACGGGGGCCCTGGAGCCATTTCAAGCTAACTATGGGCAGTATATGAGGTACACCCTGAATCGGTTGCCAGCCGATCGGAGGGCATGAGGAGGCGCATACAGTCATACCTAGGGACAATTTAAAATGTTTGCTCAGCCTACATGCATGTTTTTGGGATGTGGGGGGAAACCGGAGTACCAGGAGAAAACCCACGCAGGCATGGCGAGAACATGCAAACTCCACACTGGAAGGCCGGAGCCCAGGATTGTGACCCCTTGATCTCAGAATTGTGAGGGGAACATGCTAACCACTGTGAAACCTGTTTTGTTTTGTTTTATTCTGTGTTATATTTGTAACTGTGCCAAAAGCAGTTTTAGCATTTCGGTAGTTTAAGGAGGTTTAAGCACCAACCCCCGCCCCTCCCCCCCAAAAAAAGGCTCCGTGCCGAACTTTATGTTAGGGAGTTCCGGCAAGAAATTCTAGCCACTTTCACCCCTGGTAATACCAAGTGACAACTGGATGATCAGTGGGAGCGGAAACACACCTGGGTATTTCCCTCCTCGACTTCTTTTGATGAAACACACGATGAGAAGCATGACCACGATGAGGGCCACAGCACACATGATCCCAATAAACCAGCCTTTAGTGGATATGTCAACTTGGTCCTGTGCGTAGACTGCAGATGGACAACGTCCACATCAGGGGCGACTCGACAACTTTGTGCATGTACTTACTCTCAGTGGTGTAGTGTGGCGACTCTTCAGTATACCATTCCCCCAAACCCAGTCGAGTTCGAGCAGCCAGAGAGAATCGGTATCGAGTGTAACGGTCGTATCGACGCAGCGAGAAACTTGTGACATTGGCAAGGAACTCCTCTACTTTCAGTTCCTCTCCTCTAGTGGCATTCACTGTGGAGTGAGATGAATTTAAAAAATAATAAGGAAAAAAGTGAGTAAAACCAAAGTAAAACTGTCACATCAGGAGGCGAATAAAATGTAACTAGGACTAATGAGCACCAAAGGACCAAATAAAAGGGTCGTAAAAAAAGTATTACTGAGTCTAATCACCTGTCTGGTACTTGAGGGAATACCCGGTGATAATCCCATTGGGTTCTGCTGGCAGGTCCCAGTCCACATAAATAGTGTCGAGGTGTCGCTGCTGGATCCTGAAGGATGTCGGAGCAGATGGAACTACACACATAAACACAGTGAGCCATGACTTATAATCAAACTCCAATTTATTGTCCTTGAAGACTTTCCCTACCTCCTTCCGGTGTAGAAAAGTGTACATTGTTGCTGGGCGGCCCTTCATATCGACTGTTAGCCACCACAATGTACATCTTATAGTTGCTGTAGGGAGTGAGCTCCGTAAGGACCCCTGATGGCTCAGGACCGATGTCTTCAAACACTTGGGACATCATCGCTCTGTTGACGCGCAGCCACCTTAGCTGGCTGCTGTCCCTCCAGTAGTAAATCTGTATGGCCAATACAAACCAGGCAGCAAAGCAACCGCTGCTTCGTTTAGTGTCGACATTATGTTTTGTAGGTTCGTCATTCTTTGTCAAATTCAGTGGCTGCGATAGGTGGGTGCGATTGGATTTCTATTGCTATCAATGGCAGCCAATGGATTAAGTACCTGCCGTCTTTGTGCTGTATATGCTTACTTAACTGATGAAAACGGTCATAACTGAAAAGATTAATTTCCCTATTGTGGGCAGGGGTGAAAGTGAGCCAGAACGGCGTCCGGTAAAAGATTTGGGGCCGGAACGGGGCGGAATGGTGCTTTGATCCCGAAAATATGATGACAACTGTCAAACCTCAATGTAAAAAAAACCTGCCAGGTTGCCACACATGAATCTCCAAGAGGAAAACAGTTTACTAACCTAAGAATTAAATACACAAGTGTTAACAACAACCCTAATAAAGTGCTTGTGTTGCGTAATCCGTTTCCACCGATATTTAGTATTTATTTATTCCACAGCGTTCTATCCGGCGTCTTATTCTCAGTGTATCTGAATCTGACAAGTCGATGTGAGCATGTGCGCAACAAACCACCCTGGACTCTGTTGTCCATTTAATTGGCTGATATACTGACATGTGATCAGCATGGATAGTTAGCTCTGATTAGTATATATGCATGCTTTCTGGAACAACAACAAAAAAAGAAAGAAAATGAACAAGCTTTGTTGAATTAATGCGGTAAAAAAGGGCAATGCAACGGAAAATTAATCAGATCTTTAAGAAACTCGAAAGAGTTGAAAGGGGTTATTTTATTTCATTATTTTTTAAATTTGTTTTGATGGGGAGGTTCAGAACATCTTTCATATTAATGTGCGCTTTTTTGTTCCTTTATGTTGGGCTATCATTTATTTCCTGATCATTTAAAAAAGTCAATTTTTGCATTATCTTCAAAATATATTCCATTTCACTGTGCATAATGTAAGTAATTTGTACTTATTTTATGTTAATGTATGTTACTTATACCTTTATTATTTGATTTTTTTTTTTTTTATATTGACTTATTTTTATCTTCAATTTCAATGTACATCCTACGTTCTTAAGTGGTTAAAATTGAGGTTTTGCATTCAGATGTGAGGAAATGAGGGAAAATAAAAAATTAGAAGATGGAGTTTGGGATTACCAGTATTTTTGTTAATTGCTATTTTAGAAATCATTGAAAAAATGCAATTTTGAATGAAAATCAGTTTTGAATTTATGCCTTGTTACAGTATTTGTAATGCAATAGCCTATTTCATGTGTAAAACCTGTTGTGTTTTGATTGTGTGTTATAGGTATAACTGTGCCAAAAGCGGTTTTATTTGAATTTTGTAGGTTTTGGGAGGTTTGCTCCCAACCCCCCCCCCCCCCCCCCCCCCAAAAAAAAACAAAAACAAAACAAAACAAAGAAAATATGGCTCCGTAGCGACCTTTATGTCAGGAAGTTCCGGTACGAAATTCTAGCTACCTTCACCCCTGATTGTGGGCCAAATAAAATACAAGTTTGACCGTAAAAACAAATGCTGATAAAAATCTACAAAATATGCATCTACTCTATGCATATTGTATCAGTAGTCAACTCTGTGGAATAACTTCTGCATGCAATGTTTATAAACAACATATCTACAGTACTTTCTTTGATGTTGTGGCTTCTCAATCTTAATATAAGCAATTTATTACACACCTTGTATTCTTTCAGTTGTCCCATGATGGAGCTTTCAACCACTGGGTCCCAGTGCACAGTCACCTGTGTGCTTTGAATGTCTGACACTCTCAAGTTTTGGGGTACACCAACAGGACCTTCCAAAAGACAGAATGTCAATTGTGTTTGGTGCCAAATCATTACTGAAGAGAAACGAGAGAAAAACAACGCGTTTGGGACTTACGGTCCTCTCCGGAGTACCCAATGACAATGGGCGACTCTGGGCCGAGACCAAAGTCGTTCACAGCCTGGACTTTGAGCTCATAAGGAGTAAATGTATCTGCATCGTAAATATAATATTTCAGCCATTTAGTGGTGGCATTCTTCCACTCCTCTCTGGAGTCTCTCCTTCGCCACCAGACTAGATACTTGAGGTGTGGCCCATTCCACTCTCTGTACCTAAGAGGCTAAAAGAAAAAACTCAATTTTATGAGGGTAAATGGTACTGTACTTCATAATCAAGAGTGTTTTACCTCCCAGCTGATCTCCATGTTGTTTCTCCATGTTCCAACACCTTTTACGTTCTTTGGGATGACATCTGGAGCTGTTGACAGATTACAGTGTTACCTTGAGAAACAAGTTTAATTCTTACTCAAAACTCCCTAAATCCCTAAATTTCTGTCTAGTTTCATGTCTATTCCTTGGGCAAGTTAAAATTGAAAAATGAATACCACATGAATCTCTAATGTACTTGGCCAAAAAGGATGATTCTCAAGTTTTATTCCTAGGTAAATGTTGGCAAAACCTCCCTAAAATCTCCGAAGCGGGAGTATTAAACTCACGTGCACCGCTGGTCTGGAAGCGCATCGAAGGACGACTTGGGCGACTCGGACCAATTTCATTGATGGCGATGACTCGAAACTCATAGTACGTGAAAGGTATAAGATGCAAAATGACAGAGTTCAGACTTCCAGGGTATGTTGATAAGTTCTTCCACTTTCCAGGTAACCAGTCATCATCGTCATATTGTACCAGATATTCTGAATTAAAATTAAAATCAGATGTAGAAGAATTAAGCAGAAGTGCAGGTGTTTTTTTGTTTTGTTTTGTTTTTGTTTTTGTTTAGAAGTGCAGGTGTTACATTAGGTTTCTTCCACATCTGTTCTTAAAAATGGGCTCCACCTTTATAGCACATTTCCACTTATAACACTAAACTAATTATTTACTTGGTGACACCAAGTTATGACATTTCAAAACATACAGGATATGTTATTCTTTGAATTGATTTACATTTTTGGCCCAGAGGTATTCTTCATACAAATAAGGTAAAAACTAATTAAGATCAGTAATGTGTGGTTAGGTAATGAGGATGATAGAACAACGTGCTTATTGTCATGTGTCAGAAACATAATTGGTTTTAAACACAGCAGCGGCATTTAAACAGCCTCTCCCATAAAAGAATTCCACTTTAAAAAAAAAAAAAAAAAAGGCCACATAATTGTAATCCTAGCTGTCGCAATGGTTTATTCCTGCTTTTCTTTTCCTAATTAAACACATACACACACTGCGCACCCCTCCCACCACGTACACATACCAAACCATATACTGTAAATTGCTCTTTGCTAAAAAGAAGAGATCAGATACTCCGTTTTTTTCATTCATTAATCATTTTTGTCCTTTTCTCTATAAGGTGCTCCAACTTGTTAATTAAATGTGTAGTTACTGTATGGGTGAAAATGTGATGTGCATGCTAAAGTCTGAACATGTGCTCAATGTTTTGTAAACCACATGTCCTACCTGTAATGGGGCTGAAGTTGCTGTCTCCCGGCACCCAACTAAGTCTTACACTTCTTTCGTAAGGATCCGACAGCTCAAGTTTAGTTGGAGGATCAGGATAATCTACACACAAACACATTCACTCAAACTTAAGGCATTAAAAGCCTGACATACTTGATTGTTGAAGACCAACAATGTCATACCCATCACCATTAGGCGTGCTGATGCAGATATTTGGTCAAGTTCACTCTTGATGACACACGTGTAAATGCCGGCGTCACCTCTGTTAACGTTGGTGATTACCAAATTCGATTCATCCAGGGATATTCTGAGGTATTGTTAATATGTTGAAAGACAGCAAGAAAAGATTATTAAGAGCCTTGTGATACCATCAACATGTGTTGAAGTTGGGACATAAAAAACCAAAACACCTCCAGCCAAGTGTAACTGTGTTTGTATCTTTCATCCAGGTGGTTGTGACAGGAGTTGTGGCGTCTGCTTTCACGTCACATTCCAAACGGACATCACTTCCACGGATGACTTTCATATTCTGCGGTCGTTTCATAATAAAGGTAGGTTCTGGGTACAAAATGAGAAAAGCATATCATCCAAATTGTATAGTTGTCCAATTTTGGAAAATCATCATGCTGTATATGCGCAGTCGCTGCCACAGATTTATGACCACTGTGCTAACCTGCTCAACTTTGGAGGCCATAATACACATTCTTGGCATTCTTTGGCTACCTTCAAACCACAGCTTGTGGCACCAAATTCAGATCTTTTATTAATTCTGATATTTTTGTGTAGTCATTCATATTGGACAAACATATGTGACTCGAAGTCTGACTGTCGTTACGTGTCGCAGTGTTTACGAAAGACAATATGGTCCCTCCAGGAAGTCTCAGTCATCACGTTTTATGAGGATTTAATGCTATTTTAGCCAACATTCTTCTGCTTTTTTTTTTATTTTTAAATTTACCGTATTGGCCTGAATATAAGATGACCCTGATTATAAGATGACCCCCTCTTTTTCAAGACTCAAGTTTGAAAAAAGACTTTTTGAACACCAAATTAATTTTATACAGAAAATAATTACAATACATCCGAAACATATGATTATAACAATATATTTGAGAAAAAGCATGTTATTTTGCCTCCTTCAAATCTTAATATCTGAACATTTAAATATGTAAACTAAAGTGTAATCACATTCGTAAATGAATGGCTTCTGGTTTTTGAAATGTAAATAAACCAATTTATTGTGATAAAACAACAAAATTGCAATATAACTGCATTAGCCATTAAAAGTGAAGTCAAACTGTAACTGTAGTCTTGAAATAAATCTGAATAAGGAAAAACATTGCAATAAAATAATGCAAACTGGTTAAACTTGAGAGTAGCTGAGATCTGTCATGACAGAACATCACTTCAATGATATCTGGTGCCATCTAGCGTCGTGAATGGGTATAATATCTAGACAGCGAATATAAGACGACCCCATCTTTCTCAGTCTTATTTCAATGCAAAAAACACCGTCTTATATTCGGGTCAATACAGTAATTGCTTCTCGTGTGGTATCATGAAGCAAAACATAGTCTTTGTGTCTTTGTCCACCATTACTTGTTAGCATCTATTTGTTTTGTCAAACAGTGGTGACGTATTTCACTTATGTTTGACTATACGATGAACGTTCTCAGTGCCAAAAAAGGCCCTGGTCTAATTTTAAAATATTGGAATTAGAGTTCATATTGCATGAAAATGTTAACTATATATGGACAAAAAAAAACTGGAATTGACCAGTGGTGTGAACATAGACTGGGTAATCCTTTGTTAATAATATCGCTTGCACTTTATCTTAATATCCACTATAAAAGCTATATACAGTATTATGCTTCATGTACAAAGGCAATTTTGACCGCTTTCAATTGACACTGACAGTAAGTTGTTAATATTACGGTTATGTAATGGTGATTTTGTCAGAGCGTGTTATGTATCTATAATATAAAAATAATGAAATATTTATATCAAGACTTGGTGAAGCACTATGGGGCTCATTGCCCAAGGTTGATTTTTGCTCTGTTACAAGAACACAAACAAATTACAAATTATCTTATCTTATCCATGCCAGAGGACCTTTTAAGATGTAGGTGACACAACAGTCAAATTTTACAAGCTATAAGCTTAGCCGATTTTTATTATTATTTTTTATTTGCTTTGACAGGTGCGTTAATTAAATGAGATTTTTGTACTATTGCATTGTGGTGGCAGTGAACTCAAAACACTTTACAAAACACTTGGACAATAGTGGGTGATTGTTCAAAAGGAAGCTTCACTCTGTTTGATGGCACTTGGCGAAAACTAAACAATGACAAAAATCATCGTAATTTATGTAATTAAAGAAACACATAGTTTCAGTCTGCTTCCGTAGAGCTCATGCCAAAGAGCACCTACTGAATGTTGCCATGCTACAATCCTCAAGCGGAGAACAGATAACATTAGTGCTGTTCTAATGAACAGGAATATCAGCCCAATTGACGCCGTGTGAAAAGAATTGTGTGATTATTTTTTTATTCTATTCACTAATGTACTGGTAATAACCACAATTTTATGGATTAAAATACAGTATTATTATTATTATTATTTTTTTTTAAACTCAGTGTAATACATTACTTTTATTTTTCAACAGACTGAAGGCATTTTCATTTGTTTCTGTGAGGAAATATGATTTGAAATATGAGCATTATGACGTTCAGGTATTTCAAGGCATCACTCAACTGCATTTAGTGCGTCTGCTGTGTTCAAAGGTTTTGAGATCCGTCTTGGTGTTTCCCAGGAATATTAATATTGATACAGAAATCAAAGCAGTTGATTTGCCCACCTTTGACCTCAATTCGGACTTGACTCTCATCTCGACCTGCGATGTTGCTGACCACACATATGTAGGTTCCCTGATCCTCGATCTGCGTGCGCCTTATCTCCAGGGTGCCGTTGCTGTGCACCTTGAAACGATTTCCCTCCAGATTCCCCTGGCCGTATTTGGACCTGTGTGAGTGAGTCTGTGGTGAAAAATGACACGCATCACAGTGATAAACAGACAAATAGTCAAAGAGAATCAGCTCACCATCGTAAGTCAGGCACCGGAGAGCCAAAGTACCGGCAGTCTAAGAAGGTGCGGCGTCCCTCTACGACCTTGATGTGTTCATCCCTCACCCCAAGAATGCGGGGTGTTGCATCTACAGGTGAAGGGGAAAGTTAGTGAATGTTTTGAACGTGATCTGTTCTTCATCAAAATACAAACAAACAAACAAAAGGTTTCCTTTAACTTTCACAACCATAGATGTGACCAAAAAAGTGACAAACCCCTGGTGATGTCACCCATAGCATTAACCGGCCTCCATTTGCACCCAATATTTCAGTGTTCATAATAATCAACAGCCATTCAACACCACTGAGCTATTGTGGGAGAAGCATAGTGTTTTACAATTTAAGATAAAGCAGAAATTAACATTAATATTACTGTGATAGAAGTCAATAGACCCTACTCACATGACATCACAACCACGCCTCCGCGCCATATTGTCCGTCAACTCGTCGTGTTGACACATTACCGCTACGTAAATTCCTCCTATTATGGCGTGTTTTTCTGCTCGTTAACATTAATAATCAAAATGGTGAAGGCGTGTGTGGCGGTTGGTTGCAATAACAGAAGATAGACGGAGAGTTTTGAAGTTCTACCGTATTCCGAGAGACCCGGAGAGGAGAGCGAGATGGACTGCTGCAATTCGACGAGAAAACTGGGCTCCAAACGATTACCACAGATTATGTAGTAGTCATTTTATATCTGGTAAAATGCATTTAATATATATTTAGAGGGTTTTGGGCTGACAACCACAATTAAGATCATTGCGAGGCTAATCGCCGACAACATACAGTTTCAAATTCAAGATGCCTATTTCTTCCACCATCATTACATTTTGAATAATATTTAGCTGGTACCAAGTGAAAGAAGCTGGCCTCGTCTACGGATCATCAGTTAAACAGGTGTGTCCAAACCTTTTGCAAAGGGGGCCAGATTTGGTGTGGTAAAAATGCGGGGGGCTACCTTGGCTGATTTACATAGAACAATATACTGTATTTAAACAAATTTTGGCAAGCCCTTCTGTGTGTCACATGTGCTTTATTGTTATTTTTAATTCATAATTTCAACAGTCTCGTCTTTTATGGCGTTCTCTTTTGACACTCGGGCTCTTGCGAAATACTGCTGCTGTGAAATTAAACTAGCTTCAAGTTGCTATAATTTCTCGCTGCGTATCTTCCCTCTAATGTTGTCGTACATGTCAGCGTGTCTTGTTCGGTAATATCATTATCGCGTCACATCGAACTCTCTGAAAACAGCGACTGTCTCTTTGCAAATGAGGCAGACACAGTTGTTGCGTGTTTTATTGAAGAAATAGTCCAATATCCACCTATCCTTGAAGCGTCGGCCATCACAGTCAACTTTTTTTTTTTTTATTGATTGTCGCCATTTTAGAAAATTGGAAGTAAAGGGTCACACGGAGTAATGTTGCTTCGAGTGCTGCTCTTAAAGTTTTTCAAACTTTCATGAGAATAGGCTGATTTTGTGTGGACAAGATAGTTGTAGATATCAGGGTAGCAGATGTCAGGCAGAGAGGGCGAAGACAGCGGGTTGAAAAATATCGATTTAGGCATCAAATATGGATCTGGCGAATGGATAGACTGAAGCTTTTCCACATAACGCCTTTTATGCAACGCATCCAATGAGTTTACAGCGTCTGAAAGCACCGGGGTTTCCATGAATTGCACTATAAATTGCACGACAAATTGAAACCATTGAGAATACAGATAAACAATGACGGACAATATGGCGGCCGGATACAGCGACACGTCATTCTGTGACGTTGGTGAGTAGGGTCTATAGCAAAATTCCTCTGTTTTGAAGCCAGCCTCCAGTGGCAATCTCTGGTGCTACAGGGTTTATCACACTTGGGATTGATTTTAACACACTGTAGAATCATCCCTTGTATACCACATAAACTAGAAGAAATCCCAAATCCATTGAAATTAGAACGTTGTTAAAAACGTAAATAAAATCAGAATAACTTGTTTTGGAAATACTTTTTAACTTATATTCAGTGGAATAGACTAAAAGACAATGTCCAAACTGATCAACTTTTTTTTTTGCAAGTAAAGACGGGGCAAGGCTTCCTACTTCCTCATCAACTTTGTAATTAAAAAAAAAGGTAAAAGATTGAAAATGTTTTTCAATGTACATTGTTCTTTGAACTGAAGATACCTGGTAAAAAATAATGAGACACTTTCATGACATACACAACTGAAGCTATTCATCAAGTAAGAATGGGCAAGAGTTCCACCTACGATGCCAAATGCTGCAAAATAATTAACTTTAATTGAGTGTAATTTGTGTGATCTTATTTTGTTACATGAGATGAACTCATTAGACAATGTAGAGGTACAAGGGGCACAAACCTCATTTGCAATCAAAGGCCCATGTTTATATGAGTTGAATTTAGTGATTTCATCATCTACAGTACATAATTCAGACTGACTTTCCCCAAAAATGTAATACAACACAAATAGAATTTCAAAAACTTTCACTATCCTGGAAAAATGTATTTATTATTGAAAAGAACAAACTTTTCCAACATATTGAAAGTTTTGGAAATTTTTAATTTTGGAGGGCCTACAATGTGTTGTCTGTAAATGACTTCCATTCAATTCAGGGTTTAAACACAAATCCCAGAGTGGTTATTAGGCTTACTCACGTAGTACGTTGACAAAAGCGTTGGCCAATAAGTAGCCATACGGGTTTGAGACATTGCACTGGTAGACAGCTGTGTTGATGGCGGCCACACTGCTGAGGGTTAGCGTATCTCCTGATACCCGTCTGTTGGATTGCGGTGTAGCATCTTGTAGGAAAAAAAAAAAAAAGATTTAGGTACACTTTTGAATTTTGCTGCATCGCACGCTTTTTGAAAACATACCCTCAATAGGTTCTCCATTGATGAACCAGCTGATTGTGGGACGAGGAACGCCATCGGCACGACACACCAAATTCCCACTTTCCTCTGGAGCCAAAACTAAATTTTCAGGCTTTTCTAACCAGAACGGAGCCGCTGTCAAAGACACTCTTGTTAGTTCATGGAACATTAACTCCACTAAGTGACTCTACACTTGCCTTTAACCATGACGGTTATGGTGTGCTGGATGTAGCTGATCTTATTGGTTGCAGTACACATGTACTCGCCTGCATCCTCAAAAGTGGCCTTGGGGATTTGAACCATCTTGTTGAAGTTTTTGATTTTCATTCGATGGATCACCGGCAAGTCATAACCATCCTTTGTCCAGGTAATAAGAGGAGTGGGCCTTGTTGTTGATTTTAAAATAAGATGTGTTATAAATTCAAGCTTACATGTATTGATCTATTCAAATAAAATTGTTGAACAATCGAGAAGTTTTTTTAGGCTTTGGTTGCAAAAATAATGGTATAGCATGGAAATATATAAATAAATAAACAGTATATATACAGCATATATCAGTGTTGTTTTCATCAACAATGACGATAATGAAAATATTTCATCAACGAACACTTTTTCATGATGATGACGAGACGATAACGAGCTAAAAACGTGTTTTGGGAGACTGCAACATAATGAGATGAATGGCGAGACGAGACGAAAATGCTCAATATTTTTTGTCACATGTTCACAATGTGTGACGGTTTATGTGTAGTTATCCTGCATGGAGCAGTGTCTGGTTGTGTCACTCGTGACGTGCTGCACCCCCCTCCTTCGCAACTCACCTGTGTGCCGTCTCCAGTCTCCATGCAAGCTTGCACACACAGTAAGATTTGTTTTCTTGGATATAGAGAATATGCAATGTTGGTTCAGCCTTTAAAAGTCTGAGCTGAGTGATCATCACACACTAAATGTAACTCATAGCATTAGCATAGCATTCACATTCGCGTTAGCATTAGACTAATGCTAACAGCAAGCGACCTTTAAATTCTTGGACAACTTATTTTTACATACAGTTCGTGGCGTCCACGTGGCTATAATTAAATGAAAACAATGTGCTATAATGTGTAATTATGCATGAGAACAGCTGTTTTCCTGCTGAGTGTGTATTATTATCACAAAGTTGGCATTGTCCTTGTAGATGCTACTATAAATGCTCGTCCGTCAATGTTCATTTGAAATAGTTGGAAACGTTTGTTTATTTATTTTTGGAGTACTAAAACTAAAAAAAATTTGTCTTGAGTTTTCGTCAAGAAAAACTAGTGGAGGAGAAACACCTTTTGAGACAACTAAAGTATCAAATATAAAGATAAGTATTATCTTTCAAAAGATGAAGATTAGGACAAAAATGAAAAGCGCTGCAAAAAAACAACACTGATATATAACATATACAGTATATATATATGTATGTATATTTTTTTGTGTTTTATCTATTGCTGTTTTGTGTTGTTGCGATTTGGACATTGAGTCTGTTAATAAAATCTATCTATCAACAGTATCTATCTATCTATCTATCTATCTATCTATCTATCTATCTATCTATCTATCTATCTATCTATCTATCTATCTATCTATCTATCTATCTATCTATCTATCTATCTATCTATCTATCTATCTATCTATCTATCTATCTATCTATCTATCTATCTATCTATCTATCTATCTATCTATCTATCTATCTATCTATCTATCTATCTATCTATCTATCTATCTATCTATCTATCTATCTACACTGATGTAAAAACAGTGTCTGCTTTGACTAAAACCACCGAAAAATTTATAGGTTTTCATTTTAATGAGTATAGCATGCAAACAATGACAGAAGGGGGTGGGGGGGAATAAGTAAGTGAACCCTCTTGTCTAAGGAGACTGAAAGAGCAATTGAAACCAATTTTTACCAAACAGGTTAAGTCAGGTGTGTGCCCAATCACTGATGAGTGGTTTAAAGCTGTCCTGCCACTATAAAATATACACCTGGAAGGAATTGTCTTGATGAAATTGTCATTCTCTGATGTCCATCATGGCTCGGTCAAAAGAGCTGTCTGAAGACCTGTGATCAAACATTGTTGATTTGTATAAAGCTGGTAAATGATACAAAACCATCTCTTAAAGTCCGGATGTTCATCAATCAACACTCATAGAAGTTGTCTACAAATGGAGAGAGTTTGGCACTGTTGCTTCTCTCTCAAGGAATGGCCGTCCACCAAAGATGACGCCAAAAGTACAGCGCAGAATAGTCAGAGAGGTATAAAAAAAAAAAAAAAAAAGAACCCTAGAGTATCTGCTACAGACTAACGGAAATCACTGGCACAGTCCAATATCTCTGTGCACACATCAACTATATGTAAAACTATGGCCAAGAATGGTGTTCATGGGAGGACTCCACGGAGGAAGCCACTGCTGTCTAAAAAAAACATTGTTGCTCGTTTAATGTTCGTAAAAAAGCACTTCGACAATCCACAGACGTTTTTGCAAAATATTTTGTGGACTGATGAAACCAAAGTTGAATTATTTGAGAGTAACACACAAGATCATGTGTGGAGGAATAATGGAACAGCTCACCAACATCAACACCTCATCCCAATGTAAAGCATGGTGGAGGGAGCATAATGATTTGGGGCTGTTTTGCTTCCTCAGGGCCTGGACAACTTGCAATCATTAATAGAAGAATGAATTGAAAAGTTTATCAGGATGTTTTGCAGGAAAAGCTGTGGCTGTCTGTCAGACAGTTGAAGCTAAAAAGAGGATGGATGCTGCAACATCACAATGATCCAAAACACAGAAGTAAATCAACTTCAGAATGGTTTCAGAAGAACAAAATACACATTCTGGAGTGGTTTTGGTATGACCTAAAGACAGCGATTCATGCTAGACATCCCAGGAATCTGACCGAACTACAGCAGTTTTGTAGAGAAGAATGGGCCAACGTTAGTCCTGATCGATGTGCTAGATTGATCTGCAGCTACAGGAAGCGTCTGGTTGAAGTTATTGCTGCCAAAAAGGGGGCCAAAAAACGTTAAATGTTCTGGTTCACTTACTTATTTCCCCCTTCTGTCATTGTTTGCAATCCTTCCTCATTAAAATATGAAAACCTATAAATGTTTGGGTGGTTTTAGTTAGAGCAGACAGTTTTTTCATCTGTGTGATTTTGACAAAGATCAGATCACATTTGATGGTGATTTTATGCAGAAATGTGAGAAATTCCAAAAGGTTCAGATACTTTTTCATACTACTGTACAAAGGGGAAGTTCAGTGAAGAAGCAGACTATTAACACTTCTGCTCTACAGTTGTAGTTTCTCTAGTAGTCTAGATCGTATTCCAGTAATTCTACTGAAATGTTGTAAATGAGTTCTGAAAATTTTATGACTACGGAGAAGCAAACACTTCTTATTGAAGGATGTTATAATTCCTAAATAAAAGGATTGGAGTCATATCTGAAAATGTGGAAACACGCTCACACTCCTGCAGCAATGCACTCCAGCAGCAGTTCCTCCCCAAGAAGGACCAGAACAGAGCTGGACGAGCCCATGGGAGACAACCAGGTGGGGGCAGCCTCCACCACCGCTCGAGCTGTAACGGCAAAATACTAGCTTAAAAATTGCCTCACACAAACCCTCATAAATTTGACTTATTTTTGGAAACTTAGCAGAAGCACATTCTGATGTTTTTTTTTCAACCTAAAATAAGCATAAGTCACCACGTACGAATTAAAGGCAAATAACAAATGGCAGAACAGAAATAAAGTACAGCTCCATACTTGTGAGAACCTTGACGACCACTGGCATCTTTTGCTGGATGGCATTCTTGTAGGGAAAGCGGGCGCTACAGCAGAAGTCTGAGGCAGAGTCGTTGAATAGAACGTTGGAAAAATACAGGTCCCCGTTGAGACCCATAGACACCCGACGGTCTTGCCGTACGGCGCGCATGGTAGGGAAGGCTGTTTGAATTGGCCAGTTGAATGGTCTGGCATAGGAGCCTGAAATGAAATACGGTTATTTAAGTCCACTGCAAACAGTGGCGTCCTCTAAGGGCCTTTAGATCATTCTCTGCTGGCCTAAACACTATCAGAAAATGTGGGTGTCTTTTACATCTTAGATGAAATAGTATTCATTTGTTTTCTCACATTCTGTTTCATGGCGTGGCTGCCTCTTTAATGTCCCTCCACTCTGTTTTTGTGTAATCAGATTTCGGCTGCTCTGTTGCTTTTTAATTGTATGTCCAGAGCCTACATAATCTCAAATTCTGTCGGTTCCCACATACACACTGTTATTATTCAGATTTCTTTCTTAACCAATCCGACTTCAGAATCGCCATTTAAGGGATTGTGGCGGGTGAAAATGAACAACATTTTTCCTGTCCTCTGGTTTGTTGAGGTGTGCTAAGTATGAGTCTTTGACTAGTTGACCTCCCTCCATGCTCCAAAATGTAAAAACACAGTGTGTATGCTGTAATGTCATTGATTAATTTTATTTTTTTAAAGTGGAATTTTCAAGAAAAACTGGACCCTTGTAAAGATGGGTAAGCAAACATTGTTTATGGCTAGCTGAGTGAAGGCTTATATCAACTCACCACTGCTTCATAATACGACACACAACAATTTCCGATACAAGGGTGCCTATTTGGGTATCACTCAACTTCAATTAAAAAAGTTAAATTGTGGTCTCTTAATTACGAATACAGTGGTACCTCAAGATACGAAAGCTTCAGTACATGTAAAATGTATATGCGAAAGATAATACGTACTATAAAAGATATGTAATTCCCACTGGCAGAAAATGTTCAAAGTCGGGCCATAAACGCCATAAAATCCTGCTGCCCTATTGGTCAGAATCTTTCCCATGATACAGTAACATGATTCCTTTCTCCTTTTGGCCTTTTAGTGTGATGATGTGCACAGGCACGGTGGGGAAATGTGAGAGAAGGAAGTGTTAAACGTTGTCTTGCCAAAAGAGTACATATTTCCTCACGTTTTTGTCTGACGAAGAGTGTTTTTACGCCCCACATGGTTGACTGCATTGGTATTACTTTGGCTTTCAGACATCGCCTCACTCGAAAGCTCATGTTTCACATTGTCATATTCAGTGTTAATCTTAAAAAAGCAATTCGTTACAGTTACAAATTACTTCTCCCAAAAAGTAATTGTGTTAGTAACTCAGTTACCTTAATGCAGTGCTTCTCAATTATTTTCTGTTACGCCCCCCCAACCAAGACGTAAATGTTTCGCGCCCCCCCAAACTCTCTGCCGCCACTGTAAATAGTATTATTCGTCTATAAAATTACTATTATAAATACGCATCTGCCTAACATTGTGTCCTTTTTTTCTAATAAAGAAAAAAAGTAACAGATCAACTTATAATAAAGTATAACTTTATTAACATTGTTTTGTTTATAACAGAGAAGACTTGACGTGCATCAATTTGCCTGAATTAAAAAAAAAAAAGTCATATTCAAACTGTAAAAATACACTCAGGGTATTTTTGACCATTTGATACAGAAAAATAAAATGTAATAAAATCCGTAAATAATAACAAATTCAAATTGATTAGAAACATTTACTCATGAGGACAGTATGCCAAAAAATTTGACCGAAAAAACAAAAATGAATAAAGGAAAAAAAGTGTCCTTGGACAGAAGGACAGTTTTTATTTTTGCTGCTCACACTCAATATTACCTCATTTGCAATGGTGTGGAGTCATTTTGCAATGAGCATGCTAACAATGCTCACTGGTTTACTGATATAACACTGACAAAGCAGGACTATTGTTGGCAATATTCGGCACGTTTTCGCTGAAAAACAATCAAGCGGCTTATCAATGAGATTGTGGTCGAATGTCTTTAAGTGGCGTCTTAATTGATTTGGCTTCTGGCAGTCCACTATAATTATTTTCAGACACAGTAAACAGTAGTCTTTCCTCATCACCCCACTGTATTAAAAGTCAAAGCTAAAAGGCAAACGGCACGAAAAAGCGCATTCTCGGCGGCTGAGGTAGAACCGTAGGTGAGGGCGGTCGTCGTGACGATCCCAAGCCGAAAATGGCACTTCTCGGGCGGCGAAGTGAGAACCGGACAAGGCAGTGGGTCGCTGCGTGAGTGAGTCCGGTCGGAAAACGGCTTTCGAAAACGACGGCGGCGCACTGCTCTTCATATCTGTTTTCTGTGTGCTGAGTGCTCTTCCTTAGTTCAAAAATACTGCACGCACTCTGAAAATGAGAGCGCCACTGCCACCCACTGAGTGGATGTGCAAGTACACTTTATTCAAGTCCGGCAAAAAAAAAAAAGAAAAAAGAAAAAAGCATGTTCCCCGAGGACACATGCGCCCCCCCTGGCATCGCTCTGCGCCCCCCCAGGGGGGCGCGCCCCACTATTTGAGAAGTACTGCCTTAATGTAAGAGTAATTAATTACTTGGCAAAGTAACTGGTGATAATTTTCATCTTTTTTTCTCAAAAAACAAACAAAACAAAATAAAAACAAAAAAAAAACAGGTCACACAATTTGAGGTTTAAAGGTTTTTTTTTAGGACAATTGGCCCTAGCCCAATTCTTTACCCTAAACTTAACTAGACACAGGGGTATTGCGGATATTGCGATAACTAGATAGTAACTTTTGCTATGTGTGGAAGTCATTTAATGTTGTGAATCAACCTTTAAAGTTGTTACAATTGCTCCCGTTATTGCATTAGTTCCCTTCTGTCTACTTTTGACATGTATAAGTTTCAAAATTATTTCATCATTTAAAGATAGATTGAAGTCAAGATTTTGCCGATTTAGGAGCATTTTAGATAAAAAGTTACTTAGGTTCGCTAGGAAGGTTCTCTACAACAGAGCCTTCCTGAGAAGTGTACTGCTTTAAGATGGCGGCTGTTTACTAATGCATCTAGTTCTTTATTATACATGTTGCTAATGCAGCCGTGTCTGTCATTTGCATCTAGTCTGTATATATGTGATATCTACCGAAGCATCATGTGGGCGTAGTTTGTAGGCTATCAGCTACAGTCAGGTATTATTGGAGCCACCTAGCATAGTAGCATCGCGTTTGCAACGGTGTCACCTTCCCTTACCTCCTCCCCACTCCTGCTCTGCTTTCTCATCTCCGTGAGTCCGTCTTTCTCAGACTTTTCTCACGTTAGTCAACTAACAGAGTAACGCACGACTTTCCCGCCTCAGTAATGGTAACGGTGTTGCCAAGATGAGAAAAGTAATTAATTAGATTACTCACTACTGAAGAAAATAACGCCGTTAGTAGCGCCGTTATATTCTAACGCCGTTATTAACAACACTGGTCATATTTTTTTTATTTTTTTTCCTCAAATTATGTTGTTTTACAAAATTTAATGTGATGTTTTAGTAGAGCTTGGAACTAACCAGGTAATTTACATATAAAACACAGTTTATTATAGGAAAAAAATCATAATACGAAAACCACTCAAACAAATTAATTTCATGTCTTAAGGTACCACTGTATAACACATTGTTATGATTCAAAATCAATTGAATTTTGCAACGAGTCCCCGGCAAATGTGGAAGAGTTGGTACCAACGGAGCACAGGTTCTGCTTATGTACTTGCCGCTTTCAAGGTCTACCTGTGAAGAGACACTTACAGCTTGTCATCCAGTAGGTTTCAGGTTTAGGCGGCCCAGTTGGGGTGTCACAGGACAGGACCAAAGGGGAGCCAGCACTTATTACCACTGGTTCCACAATCTCTCTCGGCCACACAGGAGCTCCTACTCAAGCACAATGTGCGTCACTTTCCATTCACTTTCAGAGTGGAATTTAACAGCCACTGTGCATAATGTCAAAAGCCTATCCATCAAGTTTACATGCCTAAGATAAAATGAAATCAAAACAATAGTACGTCTATAACCGCCAATGACAGCCTAACGAGTAGACCCTAAAACTATAGGCATTTTGCATATTGCATATACGTAAAACAACAGTGATTCTCAACGTACTGTACAATTGCAGTCTGATCTTATGGGAGTATGCAGAGCCATACTGATTGGAGGCAATGCACTGATATTCTGCCTCATACACCTCGGGATTGTTGCGGGCGTAGATGTCCAGTGTCCCCGAACGCCTGCGCATAGATGTGTGCGGATCACGCGCCACGTTGAAATATTTCCCGTTGCGTCTCCACGAGAAACTTTGTGATTGAGACAAAGAGGGGGAAAAACAGCTTTGTTGTAAGAGTTTGAATCCAAACTTGACAACGGACTACATCTGCTGCTTACATAGGGTGAGGGTTTCCCTTGGCCTCGCACTCAATGACCATGGTGTCTTTGGGGTCAACAATATGCTCCTTCATCGACTGCTTGATGATGCTTGGGGGTTGTCGGACTGCAGGCAGGAAAAGAATGAGCGTAGGCATGAAAGCAGAAGATTGCAAATGACGTATCGCAAAGTCCAAGCAGAAAAGGAGTTTATTGACTCACTTTCCAGAGGGATGTCCAAAGGCCAAACACTGTGCCATAAAAGCATCAAGAGTGCTGGTTGGACCAGAGCACCCATCTTTAATGTGCATGGGGTCCACCGGTTGTCACAAACTCTTCATTGAAACACATACAGGTAGTTGATACTTTATCTAACTGTGTTTATTGGCATTGCAGTTCACAGTAATAATGTATTTAAAAATAAATAATAGATGGTTCATACATTTATGAGAACTGTAATGTCTAAGTTTATGCATGCTGGGAAAAAGGTGCACGGACATATTTTTTCTGTGATATAAAGTTCAAACTCTGATAAAAATTGGTGGTTTTATTATTGATTGAGCATTCATAATTAAACTGAACAGAGTGCAGAGAGAAATGTTTAAAAATATAATAAGCTGGAACATGCACAGAAACCTATTTGCAGAAATTCATTTGCCTTTTCTTTAAATAAAAAATATTTAGAAAAAAAATAGGAATAATACAATAAAGTAACTTATTGATTGTACTCTCTAGAATATGCATATCCAGTTGGGTTGTATAGATTATATATTCATAAATAGTGGGGAATTTTGTTTTGTTTTGTGTTTTAAATCTGGGTTTTATCTTTGTATATCACAAAACATGTCATTTGAACAAGGGTACGACTTTTTATCTCCACTCTCGTCACCTTCCGGTTAACCGATGTTTTTTTTTTCTTTTTTTTTTTTTTTTTTTTTTAATTTGGTTTTGTTAGAAGAAATAACTTATGTTATGCTTTTTTCCCCTATGAGCTCTCTGAATAATGGCACTTTCCCCCCGCCTCTTAGAGAAAAAAAAAAACCCCAGTGCACATGCCTGTAAAAGAGACAGAAATAATTCCCAATGCAACCAAATGCTTGTTAATAAGTATAAGAATTCACAAAAAGATAAGATATTTCTCTTGTGTCAACAATTCACTTATCAATACAAGTGTCAACAGATGCCCTGATCTGGGCCTTGTAAAATTTCCAATTGGCTCTGACTAACTTTATGCATTTTTATATATTGTTTAATTGAAATTAATCTGTTAAATACTTATTTATTTAGGATTTAGTGGTAGATTTTTTAAAAATATCTTGGAAGAAAAGTCTATTAAAGTACTAATTTTATTGCACATACCTTTCTCATGTGATTGTCCTCCCTATCAAACTCATCATAATTAAACATTCCAATAAGGATCCTTCTTTGTGTGGCGTAACGTATAATCCACAAAATATCAGCAGCGTCGCACCTCGGTAATAGCGGTTGTGTCCGTCACTGCCACTTACGGAGTGGCTCGCCAGCTCATGAATAAAGAATGAGCACCATACAACCACCTACACCTCAGTCTCTGCATTTCGTTGTTTTGTCCTCACAATCACAACAATTCCCTCAAATGAGCCTTGTCTATAAAATGCAATACCATGAAAACAAATTTGAATTAATTTAACTATCACCTGAGAACAGGCTTCATGAAATATTAAATTATTGGAGGAGGATTAGCTCGGGCCTTCTCATGAAATATCATTTGCTTAAAACTAATAAGGTGTATGATAATAGTAAATGTGATTGTCATAAATGCAAATGATAGTAGATAAAAATCCCATAATGGGGCAAAACTGCATTCCTGCTGGTTTTGATGACATCTAAATGTGGGCTTTATTGTTCTCTGAATAACTACGCAGCCCAGTATGAAAGCAATGTTTGTTTCTCTCACATACAATTTGCATGTGGCAGACCTCAAGTCTCATGACTCCCTGGCATCAGGCCCATGATTTGGAAATAGATTGACTAATATTTCACCCTTCATCTGAGGCAAAAACATGCCTATTCTTGGATGAAGGAGAATCTAAATATTATTATTGCATTGATTACATGCATGTAGATTCTCACTACTAAAAGTGGTCAAGGAAACAGAAGCAGTTTATGTGAAAGCTCTCAGGCATCGCAACATGCGTAAAGCAAAACTTTGTTAGCTGGTATGGCATCTTTTGATATATATATTCCTACTTTCAAGAAAGACATACCAAACATATTGGAATAAAGCCACCAAGGCAGAGGCAGAAGGGGCGATCTGTCACAGTGGGCTCAAACTTGTCATACTTTATACTAGTGAGTGGAGATCAGTGCCATGCACCACACTGCACTGTGAGGGAGTCAGTTCGGTGACGACAAGATCTGTACTTGCATGCAGACTGGAGGTTCAATGGAAGCACATGGTAATTGAGTGGGGGACTGGGGGGTTATTCTGCCCATATCGCTTACACTTTACGGTCATTATGTCTGGGAGAGGCGACTGGACTAAGGAGTGTCCGTTAGAGTCAAACATTTTACAACATTTGGACATCACATCCACTGGGGGACAAGATCCAACATATAGTGCTGAACTGGGAAAAGACTGTCCTAAAAAAACACTTTTATTTCATCGATAGTTCCTATAACCGTTCGAGTATAATGAAAAATCAGATACCCCCACCCCGTGTTGTCACATATTTATTTATTTTTTTACCATTTCTCTGGTTGAGTGCTGTTCTTTCTGAGAGATCAAAAGCATCACTATTCATGTGGGTGGATACAGGATTGTCTAAAAAGTAACAATTACATCGTATCCGAAAACAGATCTTCACCAAGTTTCTATGGACATCCCAATTTATGATGAATTCAACCTCTCAAAACATTAGACTGATCTCCCCAAGGTTTTTGACAGTTTGTCTTTCAAACATTGCGCAGGCTGAATTACAAAACATTTTAAAAAAGATACTTGTATGAGATGTCCGTACTTTTAAAGACACCATGCAGTAGAGCATAACTGGGAAATTGTCAATGTTGGCACTTAAAAGTGACGAATTATAATCTGGATTCTTGCCAGTTGCCGAATATGGGCACCAATATTCAACATATCTCTGAACATGACAGAGCTAGAGCTAGGGCAGTTGACTCAATATTTTTTCAATAGGCTCTCAATGCACTTTTAGATCCAACCCACTGGTGACATCATCAGTTCTTGGCTATTAAGCACAAAAGCACCCTTTCACAACCTAACACTAAGTATAATGGCAGCATTATTACGGTATGTTCAACTTTTGTTTTCTGTGACGAAGTTGACTTTCCTACCTTTAAGTACTTGCGTTGCTCCGTGTCCTTTTCTGTTAGTTGCCGTGAAAATCAGAGCCCTCATTTTTTCTCATCTTCAGTGTCACTAGCATTGGTTCCAGGTAAGCAAGCACGTCAGATAAAACAGAGTTCAACAATGCCTGCTCGACAACTGTGATACTCCGGGTTTGAGGTTATAAATTCACCGTGAACCGCTGACACAAATAACGTCAATGCCACTGTGGTTCCAGAATACAACTAAAAAGCACTGCTAAGTTGAAGCAAGAGTACCCTTGTCAACCGTCTTAATACATCTCAATTGAAAAACTTAAGTTATTTTCTTGTTTCATGTGAGGCTGAATTTTAGTGGAGCAAAGTGTTTCTTACTGACCTTATCTTAACTGTGACTGGCACCATGCAGCATTTTCTGAATAAACTATTGTTTACAATCAAGGCCCCCTATTGTGGACACAGTGTCTCAGCTTTGAGAGATTTGGGCGGGATTAAACCACAGAAATTCAGTGATTGGATAGCATGTCATTTAGTGATCAACTATTACATCATTTGTCAACACTTAAATGATTATAGTTGGGATGGTTGTACAGAAAGTGATCCCTCTGTGATCAAAGATTGTGAACTTTTCTTGTTTGAAATCTCACCTACAGTATCCACTTACCAGAATTTAGCAATTTACTCTATTTCTGTCACACTAGTTGAATTGATTTTAAGCCACCTGAAAATATCAAATCCCATCCTTCTACATACAGTACAGACCAAAGGTGTGGGCACACCTCATTCAATGCAACACAAATGAAGGTCCTAACCCCATTGATAAAGCAATTAATCCACTAATTAACCCCGAAAAGGCATACCTGTGAAGTCAAGCACCATTTTAGGTGACTCCCTCCTGAAACTCATCAAGAGAATGGCAAGAGTGTGCAAAAAAGTAATCAGAACAAAGGGTGGCTACTTTGAAGATACTAGAACATTACATGTTTTCAGTTATTTCACCTTTTTTTGTGCTAAGTATGTAATTCCACACGTGTTCAGTCACAGTTTTATTACCTTCAGTGAGAATTTACAATGTAAATAGTCATGAAAATAAAGAAAACGTACGAATAAGAAAGTGTGTCCAAACTTTTGGTCTGTACTGTATATGAATAAAAATCATCCTTTAATGGAATCAGCAATTTTAGAGTGGAGTTGCCTAATATGTCACTCACGATAATCAAGTTTTCATTCAGTGCAAGTGTGACGGCCCTGGCCGTTTAATTGTTTTATTCTGAGAAGCCAACAGTCAGCTGATCCTCGCCTCTGCCAACTGGCTGCTTCCCCTCCCACTGTGACGAAAGCTGATCGACGCCGGACGGACCGACAACGTCGCCGCTGCTGATTGGCCACGATGAAAGGGCGCCAAGCTTCAAAAACCTGCCGCTGTCAACACTCTGAGAGGTCGCATTGACAACATTCGTGCTGCGGTCCTCCTCGCCAGCTGTTTGCTCGCCATTCACTCTCGTGTGCATTTGATCACTAGTTTGATACACTCCCGCGTTTTCAGTGAGGTCTTTTTTGTTTATTCGTTATTGGATGTTTTTTTTGTTCACCACTGTAAATAAGAGCACTGAAGCAGTAGGGGTAAGCTGCCATTTCTGTTCAACCCATTTTCTTGTGTTTTATTTAGTGTAAGAAGCTAGGGTAGTGGCTGTCTTTTCTTTATTTTCTTTTTTTCACGATCAGGGTTTAGTTAGCGGGTGGGGTTTAAGTGCAGATTCCTTTTGTTTGTTATTTTGGCCTGGGCTTACCCTGAAGCTTAATTCGTATTTTGTATATTCTGTTCATTGCGAGTTTGATTATAGTAAATGAATTGTGTCCACTTGTATACGTGTGGCTTTTTTTATGTTACGTCCTTAGCGAGCCATCCGTGGGACGTAACAGCAAGTCATCACAGCAAGGTGATAACCAAACATATTCTCAATTGTTCTGTACCATCAGGATTCAGTGCACCAATGAGTAAAACAGTATCTGTATTGAACATGACAATTAATGTGGTCTATAAAGTTGAGCGCCTTGAAAGGTGGAAAAGCGCTATATAAGTATAACACCATTTACCATTTATACAGTTGTGGTCAAAAGTTTACATACACTTGTGAAGAACATAATGTCATGGCTCTCTTGAGTTTCCAGTTATTTCTACAACTCTTATTTTTCTCTGATAGTGATTGGAACAGATGCTTTTTTGTCACAAAAAACATTCATGAAGTTTGGTTCTTTTATGACTTTATTATGGGTGAACAGAAAAAAGTGATCAAATCTGCTGGGTCAAAAATATAATACAGCAGCGCTAATATTTGGTTACATGTCCCTTGGCCATTTTCACTTCAATTGGGCGCTTTTGGTAGCCATCCACAAGCTTCTGGCAAGCTTCCGGTTGAATCTTTGACCACTCCTCTTGACAGAATTGGTGCAGTTCAGTTAAATTTGATGGTTTTCTGACATGGACTTGTTTCTTCAGCATTGTCCACAAGTTCTCAATGGGGTTTAAGTCAGGACTTTGGGAAGGCCATTCGAAAACCTTAATTCTAGCCTGATTTAGACATTTCATTACCACTTTTGATGTGTGTTTGGGGTCATTGTCCTGTTGGAACACCCAACTGCGCCCAAGACCCAATCTTCGGGCTGATGACGTTAGGTTATCTTGAAGAATTTGAAGGTAATCCTCCTTCTTCATTATCCCATTTACTCTCTGTAAAGCACCAGTTCCATTGGCAGCAAACAGCCCCACAGCATAATACTACCACCACCGTGCTTGACGGTAGGCATGGTGTACTTGGGGTTAAAGGCCTCACCTTTTCTCCTCCAAACATATTGCTGGGCATTGTGGCCAAACAGCTCGATTTTTGTTTCGTCTGACCACAGAACTTTCCTCCAGAAGGTCTTATCTTTGTCCATGTGATCAGCAGCAAACTTCAGTCGAGCCTTAAGGTGCCGCTTTTGGAGCAAGGGCTTCCTTCTTGCACGGCAGCCTCTCAGTCCATGGAGATGCAAAACACGCTTGACTGGACACTGACACCTGTGTTCCAGCAGCTTCTAATTCTTGGCAGATCTGCTTTTTGGCGATTCTCGGTTGAATCTTCACCCTCCTGACCAATTTTCTCTCAGCAGCAGGTGATTGCTTGTGTTTTCTTCCTGATCGTGGCAGTGACAAAACAGTGCCATGCACTTTATACTTACAAACAATTGTTTGCACTGTTACTCTTGGGACCTGCAGCTGCTTTGAAATGGCTCTAAGTGACTTTCCTGACTTGTTCAAGTCAATGATTCGCTTTTTCAGATCCATGTATGTATATTTTTGACCCAGCAGATTTGATCACTTTTTCTGTTAACCCATAATAAAGTCATAAAAGAACCAAACTTCATGAATGTTTTTTTGTGACAAAGAAGTATCTGTTCCAATCACTCTATCGGAGAAAAATCAGAGTTGTAGAAATAACTGGAAACTCAAGAGAGCCATGACATTATGTTCTTCACAAGTGTATGTAAACTTTTGACCACAACTGTACATAAAAAAGAACGTGTGGGCACCCCTGTTAGATAGTCTAGACCCATCTGTGCTTTATCTCCCAGGCCCTTTCACTGATCCAGTCTTTGGTTTTGCTAACAGCCGAACGCTCCGCCCCGAGCACCAAACACAGTCGAACCAGTTTGAGGCGGTTTCTCTCCAGGTAAACCTGTGTGTCCATCTCCAATTGGTCCATAGCCTCTGGGCGGCTCTCGTCGAGGGACACCTCAGCGCTCAGCATTGGGTTAAAGCGGAAATAGACATCAGGGGGGAGCAGGTCATCCAATAGTGTGTGGACTCCCTCAGTGTCGGTGGCACTGCTGATCAGGTTGCTTATTTTGGCTCTCAAGCTGGTGGATGTGACAGGGCCTCTCTTAGCATTGTCATAGCGACCGGTGCCGAGTGACAGCACACACTGGAATGCGTGGTTGGGCCACAAGAGTCTGCTCTCATGCACGGCTAAGGCACACGGGTTGTTCATGATAATCCCTCCATCCTGCAATGAAAAATAACTCATCAATTCCTCACACAGTTTTGTTGAAAATAATAGCATTCTAATAATTAACATAACTAATATTTAACTACTGTACATCTCAAACAATGTAGCAGTGGTGCAGTAGAGTAATGCCCAGTATGTGCCTTGGCCAATACTTTAAAGTCATTCTTGGCACCTGGTGGATGTCGCTTTGTAATGGGAATTCCTGGAAGTATCCCGGAGCAGCCGATGACGCTCGCACTGCCTGCCACATTGAGTAGCCGGAGCCTCCTGCGTAGCGGCTCAGGGATCCAGGTTTGTGGTTGTAATTGCAGAACACGAAGGCCTTTGGACTGTTGCCCCAATTGACCACAGCGCTGACCGCTGAAACCTGAGCACAATTGTACGGTAAATAAAATCAACTCAATTAAAGTGGGATGTATTTTCTTTCTTTTGTTGATGTGCTCTTACCTTGGGACTCGACTCATCTCTGACTGTTTTAATGAGCACTCGATCACCAAGCTTCTCTCTAAATGCAATAAAAATGTGACATTTGATTTCATATTTATCCACAATATATCCAGTCTCCCAAATTTTACTGACCTTAGTATGGCCTCCCATGTCTCTGTGTTATAGTAAGAGTGACTCCAACCCATTTTCACAGTGCCGACCAAGCGGTTTTGCCGGAATACTTCAGAGCCAAAACGCCGATACATTTCAGTACACTCCTCTAGGGAAAAATGTGCCAGGCCGAGCATGAAGGCTAAAACAGCTCCTGGAGTGAAATAATTGTGACACTGAGGATTTCAATGTATTTATTCTGAAAAGACAGTCATTTCAAGGTTTGGTCACCTGTGCTGACACCACAAATGTAGTCAAAGAGCTGATGAACCTTTTTGCCCGTCTGTGCTTCCAGTAGTTTTAGCACTTGTAGAGGCACCACGCCTCTGGGGCACAAACAATAGAAAGTGGCATGTAGGACTGCCATATTTGACCATTTGAACAGAAACTGGTTGAAAATCATGTATAAAAACAGTTCAAAAGGAATAATATACTGTATATATTAAATATCTATGAATAAAACTCAACATTTGAAATCATCGAGGGATCATGTTAATAACTAATATGATTGTACTGAAGGAAAATTTCACTGCTCCCTTCGTTTTTTTCCCCCAGGGCCTCAATAGTAAGCTGGCTCTCTCACTGCAAAATTATTGCTTTGTATCTACAATTACAGTTGCCTTACAAACATTGTGCCAAAGTTCTTTGTGTGACCAAATGCCAATGTCAAAACCGATTATCTTAAATTATGTATAATTATTGCCTCCTCCTTGAGCTGTCACTCAATCATGTGCGTTCAAAGGATTCTAGGAGGAAAGACAACAGGTGTGACTTGCTATTGCACTTTAGTGACAGTCACAGATTCTTCATAATTAATAGCGTGGATTGAGATTGCTCAGGTGGTTGACTCATTGGATTGGGTTCGCTTTATTGTCATTGCAGAAGGCTGCCATTGACAGCATAAAACGTCCACTCCATATGAACAGGAGGAGCGACTCTTACCTTGTTCCTCCGCCATCAATGGAAAGCACCTTAATCCCACGACCTTTGACCGAATCTACATAGCCAATGAGTGCCAGCGCTTCTCTTGTGGCCCTCTGGAGATCTTGGTTGTCTCGATGTACACGCCGATGTCTCAGCAATGTCAACGCCATCTTCTCCTGAAACATTTAAATGATGAGATGACCATTTGACTTTTAACTGGTTTCCATCCATTGATCCATCCACGTATCATTCCATTGATAATTTAAATGTACTTAACATAGTTCAGTACTGTCAAATGTATTGCAAATTTGTTGATGATGTCATAAAGATGTGAATCAGTCAAGGAAGTGGACGCTGGCATGTCATTCGGAACACTCCCACCGGTTGCTCAAGTACTTATTAGTGGAAAAAAAGGGAAAAAATGCATTCATTGCTTTGCAAAAAAAAAAAAAAAAAAAAAAAAAAAAAAAAGAGGCAATGAATTAAACAAAAATGCAACACTTTTGTCATTTCTATCCCAGTTGAAAGAATATCTTTTAATGAAATGAAAAAACACGTAATTTAGATTTTCAGAGTATTTCCAGGACGTTGCTGTCCTACATGTTAGGAGATATTTTCTCAGTGCCGGCAGTACTATTTAGGCCAATCAAATGTGAGCATCCCAAATTTTTCACTCTTCCTCAGTATGTCATTAATATCCAATATCACATGCACCTGTGCTCGAATCTATTACTTTGATAAATTGGTTGACAAAACGTTAGCAAAAATAAAGTATAAAGTATGAGTGGGGAAAGCACCCTTTGAGTTGGTAAAAGGCGATATGATATGTTGGAATGTTGCTGTGGCAACGACAAAATATCACACAATTGGTCAGCCCGGTAAGTCAATCTTTTGTCTCGTGAATTGGTCAATATGATTGAGTCGACATGTATGTAAATATTTCTCCTAGAAAGTATCTTCAGAAAAAGAAGGTATGTCTAATTTAAATCCCTAATGTTTCCAGAATATACTCATTTACACATAGCGACTTTAAATGATTAAAAATGAATAAATAAATAAATAAATAACTTGGTTTTAAAAACTATAATATGTGGATTTCTTAAAGGAACATTAGCCCTAACAAAACAATGGACAGCAATTTTAGAGACACTAGAAAAATATTTACTGTACTTTTAAAAATAGATCATTCATGATTAAAAGGAAAGATTTCATTAAATGATTTGGGGTAATTTAATTGGATATGCCGACATTTGATTTGGTGCTTGATTTAAATTATTCC
The DNA here is from genome assembly GCF_030265065.1 of Corythoichthys intestinalis. Lineage (NCBI taxonomy): Eukaryota > Metazoa > Chordata > Actinopteri > Syngnathiformes > Syngnathidae > Corythoichthys > Corythoichthys intestinalis. Next base: position 33,334,848 of record NC_080396.1, read on the forward strand.
TTATATTTACAGACCTGTGAAGTCATCACTCATCTTGTTGAGGGTATGTACACTATCCTTTTTTTTTTTTTTTTTTTTTTTTTAAATCTATTCCTCTTTTATTCATGGAAGGATAACAATGAGACTTGTTGCACTTACATCCACTGACCAGTGGGTGTCAATGTATGGTATGACGCTCGAATGGTTCCTTGTTTTTGCTCTTACATCTACTGGCCACTGGGTGTCAATGTTTGGTATGACACACAACTGTTCACTGTTGGTGACAAATGGCAGCTTTGATGTAATGATTTGTTATGTAATGACTGTTCTCCTGAAACAGACCTGCCACATCAAAGCTCTACATGATGAGTGATGTCGAAGGTGTTCATTCAGCATCTCCACATAGGTAGTCAGAACTTCTGCCGATGAGGCTTGTCTCAGGTTCTCAATCAAGCCAAAAAACACTTCCTCGGCTTGCTTGTGGCTCCTAAAAAGCTGATAAAATGCAACAGAAACATGTTTTTTGTTTGTTTGTTTTGGTTTTGTTTTGCAATCAAGGTCATCTTAAGGACAATTTTATCATTTCAAATCCCGAGAAACCCACCTTTTCACTGATGACTGCTTCTGGTGATGTCAGTGTAGGTTTTGGCTCATTCAAATAAACCCCTAACAGGTCAGGAATGGCTCTTGTAGGGTGACGAAAGCAGTCCATCAAGGAGACTGCCCTTTGCCGATTAGCAGCTGGCAATTTGGCCTCTTTCTTTAGATTCCAGCTTGTGTCATCCAAACTGCTGGCGGCCTTAAAATAGTGATTAATGTGACTTGCCATTTGAAAATGGTTCTCCCCAAAATTGGTTGTGTTGTCGCTACTGTGGAACAGGCCCATTTCAGGGTGAATGGGATCTTGACTGTGTCGTGTTGCGTCGACATGGGTGTGTGAGGTAGATTGCGTGGAACATTTTGGTTGACTGTGACAGCCAGCATCATCGGCAACCTTGGCACCGAAGTACTTATTGATGTGTCTTGCAAAATGACGGTAGCCCTCCTCCCAACTCTTATTAGAATAGGGTTCCACTGTTGCCTGGTCAGCACTTAATTTGAGTGGAGATATTTCCATTCCTTTGGAGGATATAATATGATTATGCTGCATTTTTTTCTTCATCTGTCTTTGGTTGGATCCATTTGTGTTTTGCCCTTTTTCTTGAACTTCCACTTTAGCGAAACCCAAAGAGAAAGTAGAGTTAATGTGATTGGCGATGTAATTGTAGCTCTCGCCAAATTTGGTTGCCAAAGAACTAATGTGAAATAATTGCAATCCCGGGTTTGCAAGGCCTGAGTCTTCCTGTTTATCGCCTCCAGATTGGACTGCTGGGTCTTTAGCAATAGATGTAGCACCCTGTGCAGATACCTGCTGACTTCGACAACGCCGTTGTGTGCTACTGATAGAAGTTGGAGCATTTTGAGTTTTGTGTGCATATCTGGAGCGATGAGGAGCAAGTGATGATGAATATCTGCGGCGGTGCAGCGGATCACAAGCTGGGCACCTTCTTAGGAGAATGATGAAGTATTTAATTTTACAGTATGAGCTCCAATTACTGCCCACAGGCCTGAGGTTGATTCTATGGTAACGTCCCATTGTCGGCCTGATGGGATCAGTTTATATTGGTCAAAGTTGTCTTTGTTCGAGCAGGAGCAAACCCTAACCCCTGAGAATGGTTCTGAGGAAAACAGGACCAAAAAAGAATACTTGCTTTAAGCAACCAGTACAATGTGAAGGCTAAAGAAAATATGTGACAACATAATGTCAATAATCACTATCAAACCCTAACCCTAGTTCAAATGAGTTGAATAAGGGCTTGGCGATCTGGTCAAAAAAAGGACCACAAGTTTGTCTTTCATATCGAACAATCATCTGGTTTGTAATATAGGCTACTGCGTTAAGTCATCATTGGACTTCATTTGTGAAACTTTTAGCAATCTGCCAAATTACAGTCAATATGCCTCTCCACCATGTTTGGTCGAATAATACTGGGATCAACCTTTTTAAAAATTTCTCTCCAATCTACGATCTCCATCTTATAATCACATAGCCCTAATGTCAATATAATTATAGTACCTTAGCTAGTTTCAGGAAGTATTTCAGTAGATTTAAGACTATTTACGTCATTTTAAGAAATATTGCAATAAATGTGGAGTATTTAGATATACAGGTATATGAATGAAGTTAATCAGTTCAATTGTAGGTATTTGGGTCAGTTTTGAAGAATATTTATATAATCTTTAGTGACTATTTCAGTAAATTGTGTATTTTGGTAACTGAGGAGAATTTCAATAGAGTATCAAGAACAATTTATCGAACATTGCACTAGATTTTGAAATGTTTAGACAACCTTTAGCGAGTTCTTCAGTAGATAGATATAAGAGTATTATTTAGGTCCGTTTTATGCAGTCAATTTGTTGTTGGTAATTAGGTGTATTTTATTCTATTCTATTTTTTTAATTTTAGCTGTGATAATTGGTATAAAAATATGAGAACCACAGTTATAGACCCAAAAGCTATTAGGGAAAAAAGAGGACAGCTAAAACAGTGGACGTCAGGACATAATGTAGTATAGTTGCTCTACCTAGTGGTGGAGATGGTCTATTACATTTCAATCAACATCTAAAATTCAATGTCAAAAATTTGTCATATTGAGACATTCTAATGTCGCCCTCAAGTATTGCAGTTTTAAATACACAGATAATCCGTTGAAAAAAACAAAGACAAACAAGAAAACACAATGATAATAAAATAAAAAATACAGAAAAATAAAAATGTTTACTTTAATAACAAAATGTATCAATAGTTAACATGATTATTAACAAACTCTTATCACATACATCCTCACTCGGAAGCAATACAATTTATGTATTATGAAACCTCAGAGTAATTCTACCAACACCGTAGCATGCCCTTGGCTGCCCTCTTTTCTTTACACATGCTAGTATTTGTTAGTGGGACAAGGGTTAAATTATAAAATTCAGTGGGAATAATAAGAAGAGCAGCAGCATGGTTTTATATGTAAGATTTAATTGTTGCCACTTGCAAATCAAATCAGGACATACTGTATCGTGCCAGGCAATAAAGTTTGCTTTGACATTGAGTGACATCTGCTGAGTATTTACCTGAAACATTAAGCTTCTTGTCCTTACGCTTCCACTTCAGCCATCAAGATGTTTTTTGGGGGGGCCGTGGGGGTAGGAAAATCCACTTGTAAGAATGCCCGAAGCAATGTTCCACTTGTTTTTAGATACTTAACTCCTTTCTGGCCAAGCATGAAGTTTATTGGATGAACTGAATGGGAGAGGGGGCGTTGGGGGTGGTCCTGTCCAGTGTTCGGTCAAAGCAAACAAGCTTAAGGTCACGTGCATGGTGCTACTGCTCATGACTGCTGGAGACGCACTCAGAGGGCTAATGTTAGGTCCGTCTTACGTCAAACAACATTTAAAGTGGACATGGTGTACATTTTGCAAACACCTGCAATTCTGCAGAGACTATTCATATCACATTTCACAAATACACAAATACGCTGTCATTGTTGTTGACAAGGTTGCTATTTTTACACCAGGCATGCATTCACTGACAACTGCACGTCATAAAAAGCTAAGAAAATCCCACTGTATGACCCATTAACTGTTTTCTCACTCACACAATTACCACTAGAATAATTATATATTGTAAAATAAAGATTAGGATCTACAAACAGCATCAAATGGACATCCTTTCTCTGCTCATAAGTCTTTATCCAGTTACATTCAACAAGCTGGGTGCCATTGGTGACAACAGATGTCCAATCTATTTGAAGTGGGCTCTCCCAGTTTAAATACATTTGAAGATGCTTCCTATCAAGAACAGCAAATGAGCTAATTGTTCTCCAAACTATAATTCATCTAAAACAAATTCTGTTTGTTCGTCTATCCACGCTGGATAAATTTGGTGTTCCATTGCTGGAGGGGATCCACATATAGACATTCAACTTAATTTACAAGCAGTTACAACAATGTCATTGTAATTTCATGTGACCTTTTTGGTGGTGTATGTGGTGGTTTTCTATGATGTGTTTTAACTCAATAAAGGTGGCGAAACACAGACTGAATAAATATGTTCTGTTCAGACAAAAAAAATGTGAGTGACTCCAATTCAGAATGTGAAGACATGATGTTGGAATTGAAAATGGATTGGTTTCCAGCTTCATTTCCTGGTAACTTATTACTTTAAACTTGTTCTATTGGTCTGCTCAAGGCCTTGGCATAGCTTGTACTGACAGTACAGGAGCACACAGTTGGGTGTAACACATCCCCCCCAAATTGCACTTTTGCAAATTAAGACATTTCTTATTTGTGCCTGTCACTGCGTTTTCTTCTCACAACGTCCATCGGCGCACTCTTCACCGCGGCCGGTCCACTTTAAGCGATTCCGAGCAAAGATAGCATAGGACTTGTCCATGAACGGTCGCACCGATGGCCACATCATAAAGCGGCCCAACCAACTCAAGCCCACGGCGCCGTACATGACTGCGAACGCTGGAACTCCCCGATGAACCTGAGGCAAAAATAGCAAAAAACAATTAACAAAATATACCTAAACAAAAATATTGCTTTCCTGCTTTTTACCTCTTCATTTTCATCAATCACATGCATTTCGTCCATGGCCGCTTCGTAGCTGACTCCTTTGTATTTGGCTCCATCATAGCCGGGGCGTGAAATATCGACAAAGTCCACTTTGTCGGGCTGCTTCCTCTGCAGAAACTGAAGGAACCGGATCTCTGTCACACAGATGGGACAACGCCCATCATACAGCACCTGAAAATAGAGACAAAAAAAATGTTTTATGAAATATGTGATTCCATATTAATATAAAGTGAAGAGCAACACAATCCTCAACAGCACTACAGAATTGTGATTGACACCCTATAAACTAGTAATGACTATTGGTTGTTTGTAATATCAAAATGCTTGGCATGGAGATATTATTTCAATGAAAATGGCATATGTCAAAAAACTTACAAATCTCTAATGTGGGACAACAATGCAATGTTTTAATCAAGATTACTATTCATGAATGATTTTTTCTTTGACGTCTGCCTGTACACGATTAGATAACAAAGCATTTGCATTAATGGTTTGCACTAGTTTTAATACTCTAGCGGCAGGAGGCCATCCACTGCAGCGTTTGTGACATGTCGCATCACATCACTGACATTTAAAACTCTGGCCATATATATCTGGTGTTCATTTTGCCCAGCAAGCCAAGTTGACACTTCAGTCAGCGAGGACAATCTGGCGATTGAACTTGAACCAGCCACGAGGTGCTGATCTAGGATTTTTTTTCAAGGTGATGCTCGAGATAATCGTTTAATAATTACGTGATTTGTGATTTTCCTCAACATGTGTGATCATCGTTATGTTTATATTGCTATATTATGATGTAACACTGTAACTGGCTACAGCAGACGACTGATTTCCTAACTTATGACAAACCACCTTAAATAGTTTTAAGAGGAATTATGAAAATAAATCAGATGTAGTGATTTCATTGACCTCGTGATTTGACCAGAGGTAAGGTAACGACTGTGACGACACATGCACGTTTCCTAACGTCACCTTTTAACATAAAATAACAAACAAAAGCATGTGTGTGTGGTTTGCCAGGTTTGAATAAAAACTCGCCTTTACACAAGACGTCTGAGAGGTGAAGTTCCGATGCTGATTTCTGCAGTGAAGTGCGCTTGCCACACTGGAATCGACGCGCGTGGGCAGTCTGGCTAAAGCCGACACGAGTTGTGCTCGTGTGGTAAACATTGGGAGCTACCTAGGATATGTATTTACTTGAATTCGATCCGAAGAAGGAAACCGACCGTGAGTGCTTCTTCCCTTTCGTAACAACAGCCGGGCTGAGGGGGTGTGATCATAAACCAAAGAGCGCAAGAACTTCCGGGTTCGCTACAGTGGCTGTGTCCGCCCATTTCTAATGCGTCAAAACGGACGCCATATTGCTGCGGTCATGACTGGCTCTGACCAAGTGCAAACTGCAAAGCTACTTCTTTTGTTTCTTCTTTATTTCATAAGAAATATGTGATATTTGTATAGGTTCATTGTGTAAAATTATTATAGTTCAATAACACTTTCAAAGCACCGTTGCAAAAATGAATAAAATGTTTCCCCTTCATTTTAGGTCACAAATGGCGCTTTCACATTAGACCAAGAGCACCAGGGTCCGGTTGGAGAGCTACCTTGCAACAGCACTTGCAAATGACATGTTGAAAAGGTTCAGTATTTTACATTGCGCCACCCGAACTTTCTGAGTAGCATCACGTGGACGAAAGACGCACTCATTGATTGGACAAATAGAACAGGATATAATTGCCTCCTGGGAGGGAGCGTGGAGCATCACAGTGAGGTGCTGTGATGCTGCACATAATGCAGAGGTTGCGCTAGACTTTTTCGTTGTCTGTCATTTTGACTAACAGGGTCATAAAAATCCGGTCATAATCTATTTTTACCCATCACTTAAATTTTTTAAATGATAATAATGACATTCAATAGTATTTAGTTTTCATTCATTTTTAATTAGGGCCCGAGCACTAGACGTGCGAAGGCCCTATTGTTTTGCAAAGGATTATTATTATTAGGGCCCGAGCACTAAGCGTGCGAAGGCCCTATTGTTTTGCAAAGGATTATTTTTTTTTTTATTTTTTATTTTTTTTTTTTTTTTCAGGGCAAATGAAAACGGCCAATTTGGAGGCCTGAACATGCACGAAAAGTCACCAAAATTTGCACATACGTCCGGAAAATTGTAAATTTCGATAATTTTTCAACGTTGCAAAAAAATATAACAAAATGGCTCAGTGGCGCCCCCTTGAAATTTTAAAATTGGCCTATAACATTAGGGTCTGTCAGCGTAGAGCAATGAAATTTGGGGGGTCTATACCTTGTCCAAAACCGCTCCAAAAAAGCATTTACACGCATATTCCAAACCCAACAGGAAATCGGTTATTTTGGATCAAATATGAAATTTTTATCGATTTACAGGGTGCACATTTGAGACCTTTTCGCCGAGTTAGTTAGTTGGATCATCTTCAAAATTGGTGAGACTGTTCAGGAGACATATGAAATCTTAAGTTTTGAAAATGGTGCGTTTTCATTCACGGGTCTGACCTGGGCGTGGTGCCAAAGTCGACCATTTTTTCGGCAAAATGACAAATTCAGTAAATGACTTATAGTTCCTTGACACAACGTTCAATCTTTTTCATATTTGGCATGTATGTGTGGTATCCCACCCTTAACACGAGTGCATTGAAATATTACCCATTAGGTCTAGCGCCCCCTAGTGAGAACAGGAAATGCCTTTTTTTACGAGACAGGTTCCTCCTCCAAGGGAAAAAAATCTGTTGACCTCAAACCTGCATCAGGGGAGCCTTAAGACCTGTGTTCAGGTGCCTGATGAAAAATATTGAGGTTTTGTTGAGGCGGAGGGGTCCAAACAGGAAAGTGAAAATGAACGTCAACAATTTGTCACGCAAAAAACTTTGAACAGTCATAACTCGGCAGATATACAACATATCTGCGCCAAACTTCCCGTGTTTGTTGAGAGTCATACCCTGAAGGTTCTTGTAGGGGTCATTTGCATCAACTCTACAGTGCCAACTAGTGGCGACAGAAAGAAGTTTTAAAAAAGGCCTTTCCTATTGGGTTTTTTCAACATAGAGCAAGGAAATTTGGGGAGTAGATACCTTATGCAAAACTGCTCCAAAAAGTCTCTTGCACCCATTTTCCAAATCCAACAGGAAATCGGGTATTTTGGATCGAATGTGAAATTTTCATGGGTTCACAGTAGGAGTTTACATTTGGAGGCTTGAATATGCACAAAAACTCGTAAAAATTTGCACATACATGCGGCTTTAGATAACGTTCGATAATCTTGCAATGTTACGAAAAAATGTAGCAAAATGCCTCAGTGGCGCCCCCTTGAATTTTTCAAAAAGGCGTTTCCTATTAGGTTTTTTTGACAGAGAGTGATGAAATTTGGGGAGTCGATACCTTGTGCAAAACTGCTCCAAAAAGTCTCTTGCACCCGTATTCCAAATCCAACAGGAAATCGGGTATTTTGGATCGAATGTGAAATTTTTATCGGTTCACAGTAGGAGTTTACATTTGGAGGCTTGAACATGCACGAAAACTCACAAAAATTTGGACATACATGTGGCTTTGCATAACGTTCAATAATCTTGCAACGTTACGAAAACATGTAACAAAATGGCTCAGTGGCGCCCCCTTGAAATTTTCAAAAAGGCCTCTCCATTTAGGTTTTTTCAACGTAGAGGGATGAAATTCGGAGAGTCGATACCTTGTACAAAACTGCTCCAAAAAGTCTCTTGCATGCATATTCCAAACCCAACAGGAAATCGGGTATTTTGGATTGAATGTGAAATTTTTATCGATTTACAGTGTGCACATTTTACACCTTGGCACCTAGGGAATTAGTTTGATCATTCTCAAAATTGGCGAGACTGTTCATGAGGCATATGAAATCTTAAGTTATCAAAATGGTGTGTTTTCATTCACGGGCCTGACCTGGGCGGGGTGCCAAAGTCGGCCATTTTTTCGCCAAAACACCGAATTTGGAAAATGACTGATAACTCCCTCATACAACGTTCAATCTATTTTAAATCTGGCATGTGTGTGAGGTATACCAGCCTGAGCAGGACTGGATTGAAAATTTACCATTTGTGCTTGGCGCCTCCTAGTGGGAACAGGAAATGCCCTTTTTTTACGGGACACACTCCTCCTCTAAAGGGAAAAAATCAATCTACCTCAAAGCTGCATAAGGGAAGCCTTAAGACCTGTCTTCAGGTGCCTGATGAAAAATATTGAAGTTTCGTTGAAGCGGAGGGGTCCAAACAGGAAAGTGAAAATGACTGTCAACAATTTTTCTCTCCAAAAACTTTGAACAGTCATAACTCGGCAGATATACAACATATCTGCGCCAAACTTCCCGTGCTTGTTGAGAGTCATACCCTGAAGGGCCTTGTAGGGGTCATTTGCATCAAACCTACAGCGCCAACTAGTGGCGATAGAAAGTCACTCGTTTTTCCAATACATGTTCAGTTCTTTTCAGGTTGGTCATTGTAGTTTCAAGACCTATTAAAATACTTATTTACGGCCCATGTCCACGTGTCTCTGTCTGTTGCCGTGACGACCCTTTGTTCGCCATTTAAAGGAAATATTTTTTTTCAGAGACTCAGGCAGCTTATAGAGCCACAATATTTGGCACACTTGGTCGAATTGGCCCACTTAGAAGATTAGTTTTGGGTTTTGAATAAGGGCTTGGCTACACAGCTCAGTAGTGGCTCCTTTTTTGTAGTACTCTCTCCAATAGGGGTTTTTGCTACTTTCGAGCATCTTAGGTTCTAATGAGATGATTAGAGAGGAGGATCTGCCACCACCCTGACCTGCACACAGTCCGAGTTGCGTGACGTCCGAGTTGCGCTAGATTGCGAGGGCCCGTTCAGTCCTGCTTGCAGGCCTAGTTATTATTATTCTTCTTCTTTTTTCAGGGCAAATGAAAATGGCCAATTTGGAGGCCTGAACATGCACGAAAAGTCACCAAAATTTGCACACACGTGCGGCTTTGCGTAAAATTTGATAATCTTGTGTCGTTTTGAAAAAATGTCAAAAAATGGCTCAGTGGCGCCCCCTTGACCCTTAAAATTTTCAAAAAGGCCTCTCTCAGGTTTTCAACGTAGAGCAATGAAATTTGGGGAGTAGATACCTTATGCCTAACTGTTCAAAAAAGCCTCTTGCACCCATATTCCAAATCCAACAGGAAATCGGATATTTTGGATCAAATGTGAAATTTTTATCGGTTCACAGTTGGAGTCTACATTTGGAGGCCTGAACATGCATGAAAACTCACCAAAATTTGCACATACATGCAAATTTGCGTAAATTTTGATAATCTACAAAAAAATTTAACAAAATGGCTCAGTGGCGCCCCCTTGAAATTTTCAAAAAGGCCTTTCCTATTTGGTTTTTTCAACGTAGAACGATGAAATTTGGCGAGTCGATACATTGTGCAAAACTGCTCCAAAAAGTCTCTTGCACCCATATTCCAAACCCAACAGGAAGCCGGAAATTTTGGATCAAATGCGAAATTTTATCGATTTACATTTGAGACCTTGTCGCTGAAGAAAATAGTTGGATCGTCTTCAAAATTGGTCAGACTATTCAGGAGACATATGAGATCTTAAGTTTTCAAAATGGTGAGTTTTCACTCAAGGGTCTGACCTGGGCGTGGTCCCAAAGTCGGCCATTTTTGGGCAAAATACCAAATTCAGAAAATGATTAAAAACTCCGTGATACAACGTTCAATCTTTTTCATTTCTAGCATGTATATGAGATATCCCAGCCTGAACACGACTGCATTGAAATATTACCCATTAGGCCTGGCGCCCCCTAGTGGGAACAGGAAATGGCCTTCTTTACGAGACAGGCTCCTCCTCCAAGGGAAAAAAATCTATTGACCTCAAACCTGTTTCAGGGGAGCCTCAAGACATGTGTTCAGGTCCCTGATGAAAAATATTGAGGTTTCGTTGAAGCGGAGAGGTCCAAACTGGAAGTGAAAATGACCGTCAACAATTTGTCTCGCCAAAAATTTTGAACAGTCATAACTCGGCAGATATGCAACATATCTGCGCCAAACTTTCCGTGTTTGTTGAGAGTCATACCCTGAAGGTTCTTGTAGGGGTCATTTGCATCAACTCTACAGTGCCAACTAGTGGCGACAGAAAGAAGTTTTAAAAAAGGCCTTTCCTATTGGGTTTTTTCAACATAGAGCAAGGAAATTTGGGGAGTAGATACCTTATGCAAAACTGCTCCAAAAAGTCTCTTGCACCCATATTCCAAATCCAACAGGAAATCGGGTATTTTGGATCGAATGTGAAATTTTCATGGGTTCACAGTAAGAGTTTACATTTGGAGGCTTGAATATGCATAAAAACTCACCAAAATTTGCACATACATGCGGCTTTGGATAACGTTCGATAATCTTGCAACGTTACGAAACAATTTAACAAAATGGCTCAGTGGCGCCCCCTTGAAATTTTCAAAAAGGCCTCTCCATTTAGGTTTTTCTAACATAGAGTGATGAAATTTGGAGAGTCAAAACTTTGTGCAAAACTGCTCCAAAAAGTCTCTTGCACACACATTCCAAATCCTACAGGAAATCGGGTATTTTGGATTGAATGTGAACTTTTTATCGGTTTACAGTGTGCACATTTTACACCTTGGCACCTAGGGAATTAGTTTGATCATTCTCAAAATTGGTGAGACTGTTCATGAGGCATATGAAATCTTAAGTTATAAAAATGGTGTGTTTTCATTCACGGGCCTGACCTGGGCGGGGCGCCAAATTCTTCCATTTTTTCGTCAAAACACCGAATTCGGAAAATGACTGATAACTCCCTCATACAACGTTCAATCTATTTTAAATCTGGCATGTGTGTGAGGTATACCAGCCTGAGCAGGACTGGATTGAAAATTTACCATTTGTGCCTGGCGCCTCCTAGTGGGAACAGGAAATGCCCTTTTTTACGGGACACACTCCTCCTCTAAAGGGAAAAAATCAATCTACCTCAAACCTGCATAAGGGAAACCTTAAGACCTGTCTTCAGGTGCCTGATGAAAAATATTGAAGTTTCGTTGAAGCGGAGGGGTCCAAACAGGAAAGTGAAAATGACTGTCAACAATTTTTCTCTCCAAAAACTTTGAACAGTCATAACTCGGCAGATATACAAGATATCTGCGCCAAACTTCCCGTGCTTGTTGAGAGTCATACCCTGAAGGGCCTTGTAGGGGTCATTTGCATCAACCCTACAGCGCCAACTAGTGGCGATAGAAAGTCACTCGTTTTTCCAAAACATGTCCAGTTCTTTTCATGTTGGTCATTGTAGTTTCAAGACCTATTAAAATACTTTTTTACGGCCCATGTCCACGTGTCTCTGTCTGTTGCCGTGACGACCCTTTGTTCGCCATTTAAAGGAAATATTTTTTTTCAGAGACTCAGGGAGCTTATAAAGCCACAATAGTTGGCACACTTGGTCGAATTGGCCCAGTTAGAAGATTAATTTTGGTTTTGAATAAGGGCTTGGCTGCACAGCTCAGTAGTGGCTCCTTTTTTGTAGTACTCTCTCCAATAGGGGTTTTTATCTCTTGGGTGTGGGAATGTAAATAGGCGACTTTCGAGCATGTTAGGTTCTAATGAGATGATTAGAGAGGAGGATCTCCCACCACCCTGACCTGCACACAGTCCGAGTTGCGTGACGTCCGAGTTGCGCTAGATTGCGAGGGCCCGTTCAGTCCTGCTTGCAGGCCTAGTTAATATTGTAATGCTTGCTTGGCGGCGAAAAATTAGACACGGAAGTGGTGGTATTTTTTCCCCTCTTTTTACTCTGCTTACCGCCAGCAACACCAACAAAACAACAACTCCACCCCCAAAGAAAAAGAGGCAACTATATACACAGGCGGCAATCTAGTCCACCAATTGAATGACGCACTGGCACACCGGGTGCACCAATAAGAACCTCGCGTTGATGTGTCAATCACGGTGGCGCCGCCAGACCCCGGTGACGCTACAATATTCTGTCCGAACAAGCTTAACAGAATCCACACCGTGCCATCAAGCATATGAATATGTAACTTTTTCTCCGCAGTGACAAAAACAGCTGACTGTGGCCCCAGTAGGTAGGCTACATATGGAGCAATGAAATTAACAGTTCACCTGCTGTGGCCTGAACACAGTCTTCCTCCTGGTGCGCATGGACTTGAATTGCGTGCCCGCTTGTCCATAATCAAATGTCTCAAGTGGGATTCCTTCAGAGGCTATTGTCATGAGGTTTTGGACTTCTGCCTCAGACAGACGACTTAGTTCGGACACTCAGTTGCCTTGACATTTTTCCGAGTAAGGCCAACGACGTCATGCATTAAGAGAGACAATAGCTAATTAATATGCTCACTCGCCACCCTGTGGTCTGGGGTGTGAATTGCAACCTGTCAAAATGACAGATGGACTTCAGTTTTTTCCGTCACCGTTTTAAAAAACCGGTCAACGATGGAAAATATTCAGTTAACGCGACCCCTGACATAATGTAACATAAATTAAGTCGCTGCTCGGCCAGCGGCGGGGTCGCACCGTCCCGAATCAAAGCCGAGTGAACTAGAATATATTATATATTCCAGTTCACTTTTTTTTATATATTATATATAAAAAAATTGCATGGGGGAAAATTAAACCACGAAAGGGAAGCGCTTGGTACCCCACGCTACACAGGCGTGCTATCGCTCTCACTTTCGTGACTTTTTGGACCGTCAAATTGTCGCTATTTCCAGGATCACGAGACTCACGAAATGGATGCCCCGAGATGCTCGACCCGTCTCGGCTACTGTCACTCTCACACAGGAACTCGGGAACAGCATGCAAAACACAACTGCTACATTAAAACCTGATTCTGTGCATCAAATGCAACTGCTTAGCGCAGCACAACAAAATTTGGCAATGTTAAATTGTCTGTCCTCTTTAAAAGTTGATAGCAGGATGGAAAAAAACTGTTGGATTGCCTGCTAGTTTTAGTGTGATTGATACTGTCTACCTCATGGATAAAGCTGCCAAAGGTAGTGGCCAGGATCTGCGTGGGGGTGTGTGCGCATGTGTTTGTCGGCGGTCGGGCTGGGCTTGTCTAAGTTCTTGCAGTGTGCAGTTCCTTGAGAGTGGGGAGTTTGGTACAGATGATTTTTCAGCAGTCCTATCCTCAGATGTCTCTATGGAGAGCGCAAATAAGAAACTATAATTTCAGTTGCAAAGTCAATGAGCTTTATGCTGAACTGACTACAGGGCAAAAATATATGAGTCAAAATGTACAATGTACTTTATTCTCAGAAATTGCAAGTACACGTAGCTGCATATCAGTCAGATTTAATGCGACAATAATACATATGAGAATTATGTGGACGGTAGTACCTTACTGAAGGTAAAAATGTTCCACAGAGTTATGTTTGGACAGCTGAGACCTCCTGCTTGTTAGGTTTTGTGTTTGGTTTCTCCTTGTGTGACTTGTCCTGTGATTACCCATTACTCTCACCTGTGTGTGTTTTCCCAGTGTATTCGGCAATCTGCATCCACCTGTGTTACCCAGCTGTTCCTTGTCTCGTTATCCCTTGTCTGCTTGTGTATATATGCTCCCATTTTCTGTTCACTCCTTGCTGCGTCATTGTCTATGTCTATGTCAATGTCTGTGCCTGCGTCAAAGTTGAAGTCCAGTCCTAGCCCTCGTGTTCGTCTCAGTAAGTTTTTGATATTCAGCCTTTGTTAGTGACCTAAGTTATTTGTTGATAGTTTTTTGATCACCACAGCCTTTGTTTTGTACTTTGTGCCTTTTGTTAGTTATCATTAAAGCCCTTTTGAGTTCTCTGCCACCTGCCTCGCTGCCTTTTTCGTTTTCCCTGCATTTGGGTCCATAACAACCTGCCTGCCTGCCCGTTCATTCCTGACAGAATGACGCAGCCACTAGTGGACCCAGCGGGAAAAATCCAGCACCGGCGTACACGCCGACGACCATCCGCATGTTCCCCTGATTATATTCTGCCTCGCCACGTTTTTTTAGATTCAGATTTTTCTGATTTTGAAGATCACGATTCATATGATTTCCATTCTGATTCCGACTCCGACCTGGATTTTGATTTCACGCCCTCCGTTTCCCCTGGTAATTTTTCTTTCCACCCGTCGCACTTTATATCCCGTTCTGAAATCTTGGCCAAAGACTCCTACCTGGGATCCCGGTGGGCCATCTATCGGGGACCCCCCCGGGGTGGTCTGCGGGGACGCCCAGGCTCACTGCGGCCTAATGGGGCTATTCTGCCGCCCCTGCCACCTGAAGGCCCTCAGCAAAAGCCTCGGCTTGGCCGTCAACGCCGACGGCGGGCGGCGGTGCTGACGTCGTGGGTTCCCGAAGCTCCCGCGCCGGCTCCCCGCAGTCAAGTTCCGCCAACGCCGGCTCCCCGCAGTCAAGTTCCGCCAACGCCGGCTCCCCGCAGTCAAGTTCCGCCAACGCCGGCTCCCCGCAGTCAAGTTCCGCCAACGCCGGCTCCCCGCAGTCAAGTTCCGCCAACGCCGGCTCCCCGCAGTCAAGTTCCGCCAACGCCGGCTCCCCGCAGTCAAGTTCCGCCAACGCCGGCTCCCCGCAGTCAAGTTCCGCCAACGCCGGCTCCCCGCAGTCAAGTTCCTCCCGCGCCGGCTCCCCGCAGTCAAGTTCCTCCCGCGCCGGCTCCCCGCAGTCAAGTTCCTCCCGCGCCGGCTCCACGCAGTCAAGTTCCTCCCGCGCCGGCTCCACGCAGTCAAGTTCCTCCCGCGCCGGCTCCACGCAGTCAAGTTCCTCCCGCGCCGGCTCCACGCAGTCAAGTTCCTCCCGCGCCGGCTCCACGCAGTCAAGTTCCTCCCGCGCCGGCTCCACGCAGTCAAGTTCCTCCCGCGCCGGCTCCACGCAGTCAAGTTCCTCCCGCGCCGGCTCCCCGCAGTCCAGTTCCTCCCGCGCCGGCTCCCCGCAGTCCAGTGCCCGTCCCGGCGCCCAAGCTGCCCGAGGTGCCTGTCCCGGCGCCTCGTCGCCTAGTCCTTGTCCCGGCACCTCGCCGTCTGGCCTCCGTTCCAGTGCCTGCGCTGATTCCACGCAGTCCAGTGCCAGCGCCAAAGTCCAAGCTGCCCGAGGTGCCCGTCCCGGCGCCTCGTCGCCTAGTCCCTGTCCCGGCGCCTCGCCGTCTGACCTTCGTTCCAGTGCCCGACGACTCCGCTGCTGTTCCGCCAGCAGACTCCTGCGACTCCGCTGCTGTTCCGCCAGCAGACTCCTGCGACTCCGCTGCTGTTCCGCCAGCAGACTCCTGCGACTCCGCTGCTGTTCCGCCAGCAGACTCCTGCGACTCCGCTGCTGTTCCGCCAGCAGACTCCTGCGACGCCGCTGCTGTTCCGCCAGCAGCCTCCTGCGACGCCGCTGCTGTTCCGCCAGCAGCCTCCTGCGACGCCGCTGCTGTTCCGCCAGCAGCCTCCTGCGACGCCGCTGCTGTTCCGCCAGCAGCCTCCTGCGACGCCGCTGCTGTTCCGCCAGCAGCCTCCTGCGACGCCGCTGCTGTTCCGCCAGCAGTCTCCTGCGACTCCGCTGCTGCTCCGCCAGCAGTCTCCTGCGACTCCGCTGCTGCTCCGCCAGCAGTCTCCTGCGACTCCGCTGCTGCTCCGCCAGCAGTCTCCTGCGACTCCGCTGCTGTCCCGCCAGCAGACGACTCCGCTGCTGTCCCGCCAGCAGACGACTCCGCTGCTGTCCCGCCAGCAGACGACTCCGCTGCTGTCCCGCCAGCAGACGACTCCGCTGCTGTCCCGCCAGCAGACGACTCCGCTGCTGTCCCGCCAGCAGACGACTCCGCTGCTGTCCCGCCAGCAGACGACTCCGCTGCTGTCCCGCCAGCAGACGACACCGCTGCTGTCCCGCCAGCAGACGACACCGCTGCTGTCCCGCCAGCAGACGACACCGCTGCTGTCCCGCCAGCAGACGACACCGCTGCTGTCCCGCCAGCAGACGACACCGCTGCTGTCCCGCCAGCAGACGACACCGCTGCTGTCCCGCCAGCAGACGACACCGCTGCTGTCCCGCCAGCAGACGACACCGCTGCTGTCCCGCCAGCAGACGACACCGCTGCTGTCCCGCCAGCAGACGACACCGCTGCTGTCCCGCCAGCAGACGACACCGCTGCTGTCCCGCCAGCAGACGACACCGCTGCTGTCCCGCCAGCAGACGACACCGCTGCTGTCCCGCCAGCAGACGACACCGCTGCTGTCCCGCCAGCAGACGACTCCGACTCTGTTCCTGGTCCGCACGACGACTCCGACTCTGTTCCTGGTCCGCACGACGACTCCGACTCTGTTCCTGGTCCGCACGACGACTCCGACTCTGTTCCTGGTCCGCACGACGACTCCGACTCTGTTCCTGGTCCGCACGACGACTCCGACTCTGTTCCTGGTCCGCACGACGACTCCGACTCTGTTCCTGGTCCGCACGACGACTCCGACTCTGTTCCTGGTCCGCACGACGACTCCGACTCTGTTCCTGGTCCGCACGACGACTCCGACTCCGACTCTGTTCCTGGTCCGCACGACGACTCCGACTCCGACTCTGTTCCTGGTCCGCACGACGACTCCGACTCCGACTCTGTTCCTGGTCCGCACGACGACTCCGACTCCGACTCTGTTCCTGGTCCGCACGACGACTCCGACTCCGACTCTGTTCCTGGTCCGCACGACGACTCCGACTCCGACTCTGTTCCTGGTCCGCACGACGACTCCGACTCCGACTCTGTTCCTGGTCCGCACGACGACTCCGACTCCGACTCTGTTCCTGGTCCGCACGACGACTCCGACTCCGACTCTGTTCCTGGTCCGCACGACGACTCCGACTCCGACTCTGTTCCTGGTCCGCACGACGACTCCGACTCCGACTCTGTTCCTGGTCCGCACGACGACTCCGACTCCGACTCTGTTCCTGGTCCGCACGACGACTCCGACTCTGTTCCTGGTCCGCACGACGACTCCGACTCTGTTCCTGGTCCGCACGACGACTCCGACTCCGACTCTGTTCCTGGTCCGCACGACGACTCCGACTCCGACTCTGTTCCTGGTCCGCACGACGACTCCGACTCTGTTCCTGGTCCGCACGACGACTCCGACTCCGACTCTGTTCCTGGTCCGCACGACGACTCCGACTCCGACTCTGTTCCTGGTCCGCACGACGACTCCGACTCCGACTCTGTTCCTGGTCCGCACGACGACTCCGACTCCGACTCTGTTCCTGGTCCGCACGACGACTCCGACTCCGACTCTGTTCCTGGTCCGCACGACGACTCCGACTCCGACTCTGTTCCTGGTCCGCACGACGACTCCGACTCCGACTCTGTTCCTGGTCCGCACGACGACTCCGACTCCGACTCTGTTCCTGGTCCGCACGACGACTCCGACTCCGACTCTGTTCCTGGTCCGCACGACGACTCCGACTCCGACTCTGTTCCTGGTCCGCACGACGACTCCGACTCTGTTCCTGGTCCGCACGACGACTCCGACTCTGTTCCTGGTCCGCACGACGACTCCGACTCTGTTCCTGGTCCGCACGACGACTCCGACTCTGTTCCTGGTCCGCACGACGACTCCGACTCTGTTCCTGGTCCGCACGACGACTCCGACTCTGTTCCTGGTCCGCACGACGACTCCGACTCCGTTCCTGGTCCGCACGACGACTCCGACTCCGTTCCTGGTCCGCACGACGACTCCGACTCTGTTCCGGACCCTCGCCCCGATGATGCTGCTCCCCGTTTCCTGCCAAAACGTGGCGGTATGGACAACCGAGCACTACCTCGTCGGGGACGCCCGCCTGATCTGCCTGTGCGGTCGCCCAATGTCTGGCGCCCCGGGCGCCCTCCCGATCGACCCGTGCGATCGGCCCACGTCTGGCGTCCTGGACGCCCGCCTGACTGGCCGTGACGGGCTGGTGTTGCTCCCTCCTCCGAGCAACCTTCTGACTTTTTGTTTCCTCGGGACGTCTGGGATCCGTCCCTTGAGGGGGGGGTACTGTTAGGTTTTGTGTTTGGTTTCTCCTTGTGTGACTTGTCCTGTGATTACCCATTACTCTCACCTGTGTGTGTTTTCCCAGTGTATTCGGCAATCTGCATCCACCTGTGTTACCCAGCTGTTCCTTGTCTCGTTATCCCTTGTCTGCTTGTGTATATATGCTCCCATTTTCTGTTCACTCCTTGCTGCGTCATTGTCTATGTCTATGTCAATGTCTGTGCCTGCGTCAAAGTTGAAGTCCAGTCCTAGCCCTAGTGTTCGTCTCAGTAAGTTTTTGATATTCAGCCTTTGTTAGTGACCTAAGTTATTTGTTGATAGTTTTTTGATCACCACAGCCTTTGTTTTGTACTTTGTGCCTTTTGTTAGTTATCATTAAAGCCCTTTTGAGTTCTCTGCCACCTGCCTCGCTGCCTTTTTCGTTTTCCCTGCATTTGGGTCCATAACAACCTGCCTGCCTGCCCGTTCATTCCTGACACTGCTAAGCTGAGGGAAGTAGAACAATCATGTCGTAAGTCTCACCTTTGAAAATATGCATGTTATTTCCCCAGTTTTCTTTCATCCACCTCTCTTGGAAGGAAAATGAAAGGCGTTCCTCTAGGTACATGTCAACAGATGCAGTATAATAGTTCCTATGAAATATTAGGCGTTGTGAAAAGAAAAAACAAGCATGTTGTATACTGTCTAACATTTGAAGAGCAAGTGTCCTGGGAAGCCGCGGTATTTTCATGGAATCATATCATGGTCACCTGTGGGACACAGACTCCTGAGAGCAATAGTGGCTGGGCATTCCCAGGATGTTTAAACGCATATAAGGATGTTTATACGCATAAACAACTTATACTTGAAATTGCACCCAAGGATGAACCAAACTTGTCCAAGTCCACAATTCACTTCTGATTTTCTGACAATATTTTAAAAAGAAGCAGCGTTGATGCAGTTTTCAATGCAGCGTGTTACCAAACAATATACGTACACTACTTGTGTGAATGATCACTGCTAGTCCTCCCAGGTAATGGAATGGACATCTACCACTATATAAGTAAAACACCACCACCACCACCACTATCAGTGAACTTTTGGTTTCCGTTCTGTATCCTGTCCATTATGTACTGTATATTTATTTCTCAAAAGGTTTTTAGGGTTGCAATTGTAAATCTGAGGTTAACGACAGTTGTTCACGGCAGATTTGATTCGGCAGACACTGTTTTGAGTTTACAACCTCATGTTGGGTTTTTGACTTTTTCTTTTGGCCCCACCTTCCCACCCGCTCTTTGCTTCATGTTATTATGCGAGTCGAGCACACGTGATGAGATCAGAAGTCTTTCAGAAGGCGCGCTCTGAGGGTTTACTAGTCACACTCAGACCCGACGACACACTTCCTGAGCAAGCCAATACACTTGTAAGGATTGTGCAGAGGTGTGGTTTGCACTTTGAGTTGTAACCTTTGCTTGACATCTATGTAGAAGTCTTAACTCTGTTGATTAGTTTTGCCTCTGTGTCCTATTCAGCCATTCAATCCAACATGCCGGAGAAACCAGCAACAAATCTGGGCTACATTCCACCAGACGGAGGCTGGGGCTGGGCAATCGTCTTCGCCTCCTTCATCTCCATAGGATTTGCTTACGCCTTCCCGAAATCACTCACCATCTACTACAAGGAGATCCAGGAATATTTTTCAATTTCCTACAGCCAGATTGCCTGGGTGTCCTCAGTCATGCTTGCATCTATGTATGCAGCAGGTTAGTTGTAATGCCGCGTGTTCATGTGTACTCTCAATTGGATGAAGTGAGGCCTGTGGGGAAAATGTGATTGTTTTTTACTGTGCAGGGCCTGTGAGTAGCATTCTTGTGAATCGCTATGGTAGCCGACCAGTGGTTATGGTTGGTGGGCTCATGGTTTCCACTGCCATGGTCCTCGCCTCATTTGGAACAACTATTATCCATCTGTATCTCTGTATTGGAGTAATTGGAGGTAATCAAACTTTTCTAAAGAGTCCCAAAGGTTGTCTAAAGGGTTAGTTGTTAAGGAGTATGGAAATGGTCTTATTAATATTTTAATACATATGTCATTATAAATCTATCTACATATAGTACGTGCCAAGTTTTATAGGAATGCTACTAAACCTTCTCAGCTCATTACCCAATCGAAACGTTTTTCTTTCATAGATTACTATCTTTTGAATCGACATTTGTTTTATGCTCTATGATTGACGAACTCAGTTGTAAAGATGGCAAATACTTTTTCAGAGAACTGTTTACAGTTGTGATGAAAATCCAGGCCTTTTAAATAATTAATTCTCAGATCATTCAGATGATTTTAGACAATGCTGAAAATCATTACCTAAATGTGTCCTTACTTAGATGGAGAATACGTGATTTATAAAACAATACATGTGTATTATGCTAGTTCTGTAAAATGCAACATAATAGAACAAATCTTCACAATATTGCTTTTGTGTGGTGCAATTTGGGAAAGCAGTGCTCATAAAAATCTCATCATGCAAACATTGAGTGGTCTTAATAGTAGAAAAAGATGTCATTATTTGCAGTCTGGTGCCATATCTTGACATGAAGCCATCTTTACCATCTACTGTATTATTCATGGTGTGCTAATTAACCCTTGTGTAATTTCCACAGGTTTCGGCCTCGCTTTTAATCTCCAGCCCGCTCTGACTATCATTGGAACCTACTTCCATGTGAAGAGGCCGTTGGCAAACGGACTGGCGATGACAGGAAGTCCGGTGGTCCTTTTTACACTGGCCCCGCTCAATCAGTTTCTCTTTGATTCTTTTGGCTGGAGAGGAAGCTTCATGATCCTGGGAGCCATTGTTTTGAACTGCTGTGTTGCCGGTTCGCTGATGAGACCCGTCAACAAAAAAGTCCAAGTTGAACTAAAAAGCGAGCTGCACGAAAGTAATGGAGGAGAGGAAGTCCCCACAGATCACCAACAAACAGTTGAAGTCCAAAATGAAAGTGATAAAAAGGGCTGCATCCATAGGTTTATAGATGTTTCACTTTTCAAACACAGGGGATTCATGATTTACCTTGTCGGTAATGTGGTCATGTTTTTTGGCCTTTTTGCACCCATAGTTTTCCTAGCTCCGTATGCCAAACATTTAGGTGTCGATGAATATTCAGCAGCATTCCTGCTCTCCATTTTTGCTCTTGTGGACATGTTTGTCAGACCAGCGACTGGATTAATTGGAAACATGAAAGGGATCCGACCCAGGATTCAGTATTTATTCAGTTTTTCTGTTTCCTACAATGGTGTGTGCCACCTTCTGTGCCCTCTTGCAACTGGATACGTTGGCCTGGTCATTTACGCTGTCTTTTTTGGGATGGCGTTCGGAATGGTGTGTTCTCTGCTGTTCGAAGTGTTGATGGACCTCGTGGGAGCTCATCGCTTCTCCAGCGCTGTCGGACTCGTCACAATTATCGAGTGCGGCCCGGTGCTTCTCGGACCTCCTCTTTCAGGTTCGGAACTGAACAACCCCTGTGAATACATTAGATTGAAGTGACAACTTTGTGACGAGTTTATCTTATTTTTCAGGAGCTTTGGTTGATGTTTTTGGGGACTACAAATACATGTACTATGCCTGTGGTGTGTTGATGTTGGTGCCAGGCATATTTTTTTTCATCATGCATTACTTCAACTACAAGAGGCTGGACGAAGAGCAGAGACAGCAGCGCTCAGCGGAGATGATGATGTGTGAAGAAGTCGTGCACCTGAGAATAAACCAGGAAGGACAGAGCTGAATTGGATGATGGCTATTATGTGAGGACTCTACCTCAGATTTAACTTATAGATTAATATTTTTATTTTGTGTGTGGCCGCTTTATCTCTTTGGAGGCAGGTTTCAAATAACGCACCATGCCCATCCAGTGTGTGCGCGTACACCGTAAATGTGTTTGTAGGTCATTAATGAATCTGTTACAGCTAGATGGCAGCAGATACCAACATGTAAAATTGACCAATGTGTACTAGAAAAGTATTTTGTATTGTTAAACAAAGAGGCTGAAATCTCTTCTCTATGCTATAATTTAAGTTTTTCTCATCTTATCATATTTGTAAACACTTTCCATATATGACGTATTTAATAGATTGATCTGACACAACGGGCTAAAATAGTGTAAAAATATGCATCGTAATTTTCTATGAATATATTAAAACTTTTAACATTATTTTATAGAAGTGTTTCATATACACCTGATTTCACAAGCATAGAGTGAGGTACTATCAAGAAAATATATTTAACAATGTATTACTTGAAATGTATTGTATTGTACTGTAACATATTGTAATAGATATTTTACATAGAATTACTGAATATTACAATAGTATTTTTGTTAAAATTTGTTTATTTGGAGTAGGACTGTAATGCATTAATTGCAATTAAATAATTACAAACGATTTAACTTTTTTCTTTTTTTTTTAATGTATTTTAGTCGCATGTTATATTCTAATTACGGAACCGAAATATTTTCCAAACACTGATTAAACTGACGTATGCATCAACTCAGGTAATGGCTGTGGAAAATGTGAAATCCAACAAAATGAATGTTTCATCTAAAAGAAGACAGTTATTAAAAAATGTGGTTTTGTGCAAAATTCTGTGTATGTGATGGTTATTATAAAATTCATCCATGGAATTATGGGTTGAAATGGTAAGTCAAAATATGTTTTCAAATGAAATTAGTTTGTGGTGAAAAGAAGGTCAGGGACCACTGTTTTTGCCAATGTTACTTGAAGTTTTAGGCCTCCCAAATTATTATTTATAGAAGAAAAATGTGCACTTTATGATCTTTTCTTGACTTTCATTTTTTAAAAAATACCATTTAATACCATCTTAAAATGGCCCTTTAAAGTACATCCATCCGTCCGTCCGTCCGTCCGTCCGTCCATCCATCCATCATCTTCCGCTTGTTCCGGGGTCGGGTCGTGGGGGCAGCAGCTTTAACAGGGAAGCCCAGACTTCCCTCTCCCCAGCCACTTCAACCAGCTCCTCTGGCGGGATCCCAAGGCATTCCCAGGCCAGCCGAGAGACATAGTCTCCCCAGCGTGTCCTGGGCCGTCCCCGGGGCCTCCTGCCGGTGGGACATGCCCGGAACACCTCTCAAGGGAGGCGTCCAGAAGGCATCCGAACCAGATGCCCGAGCCACCTCAGCTGGCTCCTCTCTACGTGGAGGAGTAGCGGCTCGACGCCGAGTCCCTCCCGGATGACCGAGCTTCTCACCCTATCTCTAAGGGTGAGCCCGGACACCCTGCGGAGGAAACTCATTTCGGCTGCTTGTATCCGGGATCTAAGTACATGTGAAAAAAGCATAAAAAAATCTTAAATAACATTTCATGTGAATTGGAATCATATTTTGAGACTATTCGACTGTATACAACAATTTGGCAAAGCGCAGATGATGAGAAATTAGTTTTTTAATCTGCCGTTTAGCCCCTGCCTGTCATTATTGCGCTCTAGCGTTCCTAGCTGGAGGATGAGATGATGGGGAATTAGTTTTTAAATCTGCCGTTTAGCCCCTGCCTGTCATTATTGCGCTCTAGCATTCCTAGCTGGAGGATGAGATGATGGGGAATTAGTTTTTAAATCTGCCGTTTAGCCCCTGCCTGTCATTATACCGCTCTAGCGTCCCTAGCTGGAGGATGACGTCGACAGGGTCACGATTTCATCTGATTTAGAAGTCAGCCCATTGAGGGGGAAATATTCAGAACGAGGAAAATCGGAAGAAAAGAGCAGCAAAATTTCATTGTTTCAATCTCTCTACTCCAATATTTTTACGGGATATTCTTTTTGTCTAAGAATTTTTTTCCCAATTACCAAATAAATGGTATGGTCATGACGAATAAGTCTTGTGCTAAATGGAATATGAAATATTAAAAATGCATTTATTCAGTACGACATGACAAAATTACTCCCTAAAGGTCAAAACTGTCGATTTCTTGCACCTCTTGACCGAAAGATATTTTATGCCACCGGAGTTAGTCCCAGGAGGTGTGACAGCTAGCCTACATTTTAACCCAAACCGAGTGGCAGTCTTATTCTCACCTTTCGAAGCAAAAAAAATCACACAAAACTACCCAGGATCATATCACACGGCGGCGCGGTTGTTGATTGTCTTCACCAAACGGCAACCCCCCCCGGCAACGAGCAAGTTACAGCACAGCATTCCTCTGCTGTGGGCAGGATAGCTCTGCCGGGGAAGCAGCTGGAGCCAGACAAACCGGCCGACGGAGGAGCGCATTGCTGCCCGAGCCTAACCCGAGGATAGTGGTCTATTGCCAGGCACACGAAGAGGGCAGAGCGGGCTGGAAGTCTGGACGATATGGAGAACCGCACAAGCATAAGCCGAGTATAACGCTCTCCCGGCGGGCACGCGAAGAGGACCGAGGGGTGTGTGCGACAAGCCGCCGGTTGGCCACAAAATGCAAGTCATATCCGTTTTAAAATGTGTGCCAAGATCCCAGTATTCGACACAATACAAAACACAATGCTTACTCTCTTCCCCGTAAGTCCAATGGTCCCACAGTTGTCGGACTTGTTTTGGTCAATCTCGGGGTGAACGGGAACTTTTTGAAACCTAAAAAGGCTCACACACCTCTCCCTGGTGCAGCAACAACTCTGCAGCACATATGGCTGGCGTGACGTGAAAAATATGTGAAACAATCCTCAAACTCAGCTGAATCCGCAGTCCATCTGCATGTTATAAAGCAGTGCTGTATTGTAAGATGCTGACCCGGGTGACGTCACATTCGCATTCGTCCTCAACCTGAGACTGCGGCCGGAAGGCACTCATTTTCATGGCACAGGATTAAAAAAATTGAATAAATAAAACGATCGCTTCCATCCACATCCAAGCAGTCCATTTCATTCAGGAGCATAAAATACCGCGTGAAATATGAAATAAACATGCTTTTTACTGTCAAAGGCACTTTAACTTCAGATCTTTTCAGTTTACAAATGTAGTTTTTTGGGACAAATATTGCTATGCAGTTTTTACAAAATGTGATTAATCTAGATTGAAAAATTACACATCCTTAAATCTAATAATAGTAATAATTCATAATAGTAATTTAATTTAAAATTTTTAACTTAATAATTTAAGTCACTCTCTTTTTAGGTAACTATACAGCGTATATATACAGGTATATACATAATAAAAATCGTTGTCTCGCCCACCCGGGCGGTATGGTCTCCCCTTTGAAGCTCGGGTCCTCTACCAGAGGCCTGGGAGCTTGAGGGTTCTGCGCAGGATCTTAGCTGTCCCTAGGATTGCGCTCTTCTGAACGGAGATGTCGGACGTTGTTCCTGGTATCTGTTGGAGCCATGCACCCAGCTTGGAGGTTACTGCCCCTAGTGTCCTAATCACTACATGCACCACTGTTGCCTTCACTCCCCACATTTTCTTCAACTCTTCCTTCAACCCTGGATATTTCTCCAGCTTTTCGTGTTCTTTTTTTCCTGATGTTGCGATCACTCAGGATTGCTACATCTATCACTACTGCTGTCTTCTGATGTTTATCCACCACCACTATGTCCGGCTGGTTGGCCATCACCAGTTTGTCTGTCTGGATCTGGAAGTCCCACAGGATCTTGGCTTGGTTGTTCTCGACCACCTTTGGAGGTGTCGCTCACCTTGACTCCGGGGTCTCCAGTCCGTACTCGGCACAGATGTTCCTGTACACTATGCCTGCTACCTGGTTCTGTCGTTCCATGCATGCCTTGCTTGCCAGCATCTTACACCCTGCTGTGATGTGCTGGACGGTCTCAGGGACCTCTTTGCATAGCCTGCACCTGGGGTCCTGTCTGGTGTGATAGACCCCTGCCTCTATTTATCTTGTGTTTAGGGCCTGTTCTTGTGCTGCCATGATCAGTGCCTCCGTGCTGTCTTTCAGCCTGGCCTTTTCCAGCCACTAGTATGTTTTTCCCATGTCAGCTACCCCCTCAGTTTGTCAGTGGTACATACCATGCAGGGGCTTGTCCTTCCATGATATCTCCTTCCTGGGCATCTGTTCCCTGAGGCATTCACCGAGCAGGTCATTACTGGGGGCCATCTTCATGATTTACTCTTGGAGGGATGTAGTTTCCTCCTGGATAGTGGCTCTGATGTTCACTAGTCCTCGGCCGCCCTCTTTCCGCTTTGTGTAGAGCCTCAGGATACATAACTTATATGCAGTGGGGAGAACAAGTATTTGATACACTGCCAATGGGTTACATTGACTGTGTATCAAATACTTGTTCTCCCCACTGTACGTATATGTATATACACTCACCGGCCACTTTATTAGGTACACCATGCTAATAACGGGTTGGACCCCCTTTTGCCTTCAGAACTGCCTCAATTCTTCGTGGCATAGATTCAACAAGGTGCTGGAAGCATTCCTCAGAGAGTTTGGTCCATATTGATATGATGGCATCACACAGTTGGTGCAGATTTGTCGGCTGCACATCCATGATGCGAATCTCCCGTTCCACAGCATCCCAAAGATGCTCTATTGAATTGAGATGTGGTGACTGTGGAGGCCATTTGAGTACAGTGAACTCATTGCCATGTTCAAGAAACCAGTCTGAGATGATTCCAGCTTTATGACATGGCGCATTATCCTGCTGAAAATAGCCATCAGAAGTTGGGTACATTGTGGTCATAAAGGGATGGACATGGTCAGCAACAATACTAAGGTAGGCTGTGGCGTTCCAACGATGCTCAATTGGTACCAAGGGGCCCAAAGAGTGTCAAGAAAATATTCCCCACACCATTACACCACCACCAGCAGCCTGAACCATTGATGTAAGGCAGGATGCATCCATGCTTTCATGTTGTTGACGCCAAATTTTGACCCTACCATCCGAATGTCGCAGCAGAAATCGAGACTCATCAGACCAGGCAACTTTTTTCCATTCTTCTATTGACCAATTTCGATGAGCTTGTGCAAATTGTAGCCTCAGTTTCCTGTTCTTAGCTGAAAGGAGTGGCACCCGGCGTGGTCTTCTGCTGCTTTAGCCCATCTGCCTCAAAGTTTGACGTACTGTGCATTCAGAGATGCTCTTCTGCCTACCTTGGTTGTAACGGGTGGTTATTTGAGTCACTGTTGCCTTTCTATCAGCTCGAACCAGTCTGGCCATTCTCCTCTGACCTCTGGCATCAACAAGGCATTTCTGCCCACAGAACTGCCGCTCACTGGATATTTTTTCTTTTTTGGACCATTCTCTGGAAACCCTAGAGATGGTTGTGCGTGAAAATCCCAGTAGATCAGCAGTTTCTGAAATACTCAGACCAGCCCTTCTGGCACCAACAACCATGCCACGTTCAAAGTAACTTAAATGACCTTTCTTCCCCATACTAATGCTCGGTTTGAACTGCAGGAGATTGTCTTGAACCATGTCTACATGCCTAAATGCACTGAGATGCCGCCATGTGATTGGCTGATTAGAAATTAAATGTTAACGAGCAGTTGGACAGGTGTACCTAATAAAGTGGCCGGTGAGTGTATATACGTGTATATATACGTGTGTATATATATATATATATATATATATACATGTATATATACGTGTGTGTGTGTATATATATATATATATATATATATATATATATATATATATATATATATAACAAATGTCAAGATTACACGACACACCGATGGTATCTAGAAAAAACACTGACGACACACATTTTGGTGGCAGTGTTAACCATTCAGCAGTTAACTGTGCGAACAAAATGGATTGTAGTCACAAATGTCACAGCCTTTGTTTCAGTTTACCTGCACAAAATCTACAGTAATGGTAGCTTTCGCCCTCGGGTCAACACTCACTAGCTTAAATGACTGACACTCTGCAATGGAAAGGGGATCAAGCCGAGAAGTTATATGACTCTATGAAAAATATGACAAAGGTTGTAATTAAAAAAAAAAAAAAAAAAAAGCTCTCAATTCCGTTGACAGGCTCCATGGAGAATGAAAACTGAAAAACTAAAAAGTGATTGACTGGTTAAGCGATGTTAATGGCTTTAGTTGAGCGGTTTTTGAAAAGTTTGCTTGGACTCGAACCACGTACCCTGAAGCATCTGCTGTACAAGATGTATTGAAGAGCCATTCGGGGAGAGAACAACCCCATTATTACAAATGTATGCTTAAATGTTCTATCCTTATTATGTCCCTGCAAGGTACATATTGACTCCCTTTCCTACGCACTAAAATTGCTTATGTGAGCGAATCAATGTTCTTTTATAAGTGCAGATAACATTATCTGCAGATGAGATAGAATGCCTAAATCTATATTTTTTGGGGCAGAATGTTTTTTTTATTCCAACCTGCTGACAGGTAAGACCAAGTTCATTATTCAAACTCCTTTGAGATTCATGTGTCGCAACATGGAGCTAACGTGACAGTATAATTTGAGGAAAAATCAAGACTTCACATAGGCGGCAGGAACCATAAGTGTTATATCACATCCTCTCTTAGCAGTTTGACTTTAATCACTGCAATGAACTGTGACTGATATCAATAAATCTGAATTTAATTGGGACAGTACGATTTAATCCGGGCAGCTATTCCTGTGACAACTGCAACTGCGTTGAATGTGTTTAAATGAATTGAGCCATTGGACCCCAAGCTCAGCTTCAAACAAGACTGATTTGAATCCAACATGCTGGTTGATAAACACTACTAATCTTCTTTGTGAAACAACAGTAATCCTGTCTTTGCCATGTTGACACCAACACGCGGAGTGACGTCATGTTAACCCGACACGGAAGCATTTAATCATCTGATGACCAGGCATTTGGTTTACTCACAATATGTCACTCAAAATGTGCAATCCCACATTCCATAAACATGCTTTGGTGGGACTTTCAATTGTAAGTGAATACTTGTTTGTCTGTATGTGCCCTTCGATTGGCTGATCCACAGCGGCAAAAAAATAAATAAAAATGGATGAATGGAACAATCGCATATCTGTCTTGCATGTAATCGGATGATAATAATGATAATTATAATTCACATTTATGATTTTTAAACTGTGATTCAATTGCAGTTATTCATTTTATTTCACCCTGAATAACCGCTGAAGGACAATTACAGTATATGAGAGTACAGCACAGTGCATAATATAGACATGGATGTGACGGAGAATTCCATTGCCATTTGATTTGATTATTTTGACTAAATGTATTTATTGCATATGAGCTGGCAGTGGTCCTGACTAATGTGCGTTTTAATCGAAACATAACATTTGTTGCGATTACTGCTTGAAACAAACAAAGAAGCATAGCCATGACTAGAAATCAAGAATACATGCCAACTATTTCAACAAAAGATTATTTAGGCTTCACTTCACCTTAAATCTTGGTGGCCTTTGTAATATGGGAAAATATCGTTTTCCAAAGAATTGATATTGTGAAACATTGTCCTGAAACTGGCAATTTACACTCCACAAACAATAAATTCCCCCAAATTGTGATCTCCTTAATATTCAAGTCTGCATTAAGGATTTATATGAACATACACAAAAGCGAAGGCCCCTGAACTTCTTTGTCATGACCAATGCTTGCGAGTCGACCGCCAAAGGACTTAATGCGATTATGCTGCCCATAATTAACTATCTGTGAAACACATTCCCCAAAAGCCAGAAGAAAATAGTCGGCAGACAAAAAAGACATTCTAAAAATGCTTGAATTATCAACTATATGCACATTTACCCTACTTTTCTTTGCTTACAATGCAGAGCCCCTCTGACCAATATCCTTAATCTGCCACTCAAAATACATTTATGCTTTGTTAGAAGGAATGTGTTACAGAAAGACTGCATGTGGAAGCTCTGTGCTGCCTATTAAGACCATTGTTTCTCTTTATCTGGCAAATGCAGAAACCTGCTAAAGCACGTATGTCTGTGGTCGATGGCATTCGCGTGTGCCTGTTAAATGAGGGAAGACACAGATTGTAATCAAGCATTTGAATGCCACGCTGAATCACACCGCTGCATAAACACATTTGGTTGAAGACTAAATGGCATTCACTGCCCATGAGGCTGCCCTGTAACACATTTACACGCAGAGCACACATGAAGTAAAATGTGTCATGTTGATGATGAAAAGCAACTGGCTGTTCTTCTCACTGTGTCAGACACGCACGCGTGACCAATACGACCTTCTTTGGTTGGACTTTTAACACATTCGGATTGTTGATTCCCAAATCCCTGGCCGTTCTCAAGCATCTGCAGATGCCCATTGAAGGACCCCCTCCGGTGCCGAGCCCTGGAGAGTCGACACCCGAGCTCGGGTTGAAAGAGGTAGCATGACAGGGACCCGTATGCAAGAGGGAGAGGAGCAGAAATAATTAGTGGAGCAAGTGAGGCATGTCAGCTCGTCCTCAAAATGAATGAAGGTCGGGGTGAAACGTGACGCCGCAACCTGACAGCGTCATTATTGGTAGAGAAGAACCAGTGCTGAAGTTTTTCTTCATATAGTGAGAATTTGTATTACTCAAGATCAGTTCTCAGGGTGTGGTATGAGTACCACCAGTGGTACGTGGGCTTCCTCTAGTGGTAGACAAAAGATTAACTGAATTAAATGTTAAAACTTTTTTTTTTTTTTTAAATTCCGCTACAGCGCATTAATCAAACACAGTTCAGTTGTATTCAACTTAAAGTAGAAAAGATTAACGTATGATGTTTAAGAACGGTTTCTTTTCAAACGGAACAACTTGTAGGTGTAATAACATTTAAGTCGATCCTTGAGTACATTACAACTTAATTAATTAATTACCATTTTAAATGAAAATGCAGTGTTCATCAAGGCTAATAAAAATAAGCAAAAGCTTTGCTTTTTTCCCCTGATACTTTTGAAAATATGTAGATTCTTTGAGCAACTAATCACAAATTTATTGAAACTACGATAACGGAGAAAAAAAAATTAAACACATAAAACGACACCGCTTGTGAGCCTAGCCATTGTGTGACGGATATCCCATGCATATGCAGCACATAAACGCTTAGACACTCAAACAAATAAGCACGCACTCTTTAGTTTCTGTACCTTTGCAAAATTCCTTCATTCTTTCTCTGTCTGAGAGTCACATGAAGCCCGTCTCACTCCCTTAGTCCATTAAATCGTGAAAGACGTTTTTCATTGTCATTTGACACGTGACGTGATTCCACCCCAATGACAACCTTCGGACATCAAACACCGTGTTTTAGCAATACAACTCAACGTGAATCGACACAAAAAGAAGTGGTACACTTGACAAGAATACCCTGATTGGTTCAATGGATCCATATTTGTTGCCTAAAACATTTTTGTAAGGACATTATTTAATCTTATGATATGCTGAATTTGGTTTACCTTTCAAATATGAAGAATAATTACACTCCCCAAAATTAAAAAACTATGAAAGCCCTTAGGTCTACCAGTACTTCATGGCTGGATTTGTTAAGCAGGTTTATTGGTGAGAAACAACTCAGATGTTTAAATTATCGTCAATAAAGTGAGTGCAATTTAAATGTACACTACACACAGTACATTACACACACATTTGCACAAGAAGACCCATCACCAGACATTAGTCTCAAGGGGGCATATGAAATGCATGGGACAGCACAATAATCACAATATTACCCTCTGTCTTGTCTATATTTGCCTCCAGGCTGCTTGGAGGTAGTTTGTTTTGAAGCTTGCGGAATCACTCTACCAGCACATACAAACAATTCAATTCTCCCGCTGAGCTGCTCCAAAGACAGCCCAATCCAGAAAAATATGAAACATTTCTGATCGTGCTCAGAGGGGCTCCGAGTTGTAAAATTGAGTGCCCTACAAATGGTTAAGGAAGTATAATTTAGCTTCGTATCCAGTGGTGGAATAAGGTACTTTGTTACTGTACTTAAGTACATTTTTTATGCATCTGTACTTTACTTGAGTACAATTATTTTTACTCCTCTACTTTTCAAACTGTCACCTGCGTAACCTTTTTTTTTTTTTTTAATTGTTAAGTGATAGTTTCATCTTCATGCCTCCGGGGCAATCAATATGCCTTTTGCAACTATACTGTAATACTAGAGGCAGCAACATGAATACATGCAAGATTAGGCAGGTGAACAAGATATTGACCAATAAAAACCAACAGTGAGAGCAGCTTCTACAGATGGGTGCTGCACACTCTTGTACAGTAGATGGGGGTATGCACTCGATATTTGCTTGCAATCCAATATAAATGGGGAAATATGAGTCATTCCGAAAATCACATCATTTTGTTTCTATCATAATATAGTATATATAGAAATAACCTGTCACCGTCCGTTAAGTATTTTCCATACTTACTGAAGAAACCTGATTTTACTTGCCTGTGCCACGGGAATTACGAAGACACTCGGCTAATTCAACAGCGTGGCTAAACATTGTTTACTACCATCTGTCACGTCCAGTGTTGTTAATATTTTAAAAAGTAATT
Organism: Corythoichthys intestinalis; assembly: GCF_030265065.1. Taxonomy (NCBI): domain Eukaryota; kingdom Metazoa; phylum Chordata; class Actinopteri; order Syngnathiformes; family Syngnathidae; genus Corythoichthys; species Corythoichthys intestinalis. Next base: position 33,367,963 of record NC_080396.1, read on the forward strand.
AATTACAGTTACAAATTACTTCTCCCAAAAAGTAATTGCGTTAGTAACTCAGTTACCTGAATGTAAGAGTAATTTGTTACTTGGCAAAGTAACTGGTGATAATTTTCATGTTTTGTTTTTTTTTTCCTAAAAAAAAAAACAACAACAACAACAACAACAAAAACCATAGGTCACACTATGTGAAGTTTAAAAGGTTTTTGGGACAATTGGCCCTAGGCCAATTCTTTACCCTAATTTACCCTTTACCCTGAATCAACCGTTAAAAGTTGTTAAAATTGCTCCCATTATTGCATTAGTTCCCTTCTGTCTACTTTTGACATGTGTAAGTTTTAAAACTGTTTCATCATTTAAAGATAGATTCAAGGCAAGATTTTGCCAATTTAGGAGTATTTTAGATAAAAAGTTACTTAGGTCTGCTAGGAAGGTTCTCTTCCTAAGAAGTCTACTGTTTTAAGATGGCGGCTGTTCACTAACGCATCTAGGTCCTATACTGTACATGTTGCTAACGCCGCTGTGTCTGTCATTTTGCATCTAGTTTCATATATATGTGATATCTACCATGTCTACCATATCTACAATATCATGTGGACGTAGTTTTTTAGGCTATCGGCTACAGTCAGGTATTATCGGAGCCACCTAGCATCTCGTTTGCTCGGCGTCACAACTTTTTTTCTTCCTCCTCACTCCTGCTCTGCTCTGTCGTCTCAGTGAGTTGGTCTCCCTCAGACTTTTCTCGCGTCATTCAAATAATACAGTAACGCATACTAACGCACGCCTTTCCATCCTCAGTAACGGTAACGGCGTTGCTAAGATGAGAAAAGTAATTAATTAGATTACTCACTACTGAAAAAAATAACGCCGTTATATTTTAACGTTATTAACAACACTGGTCAAATTACAGGCGGGAGTGTGTGTGTACGGGCCAGAATCGTATATAGTACATCGTAACCCAGGGACAGCAACATTTAAAATGGTTCATATGAACAACAACCTTTCATGACTGTTGCAAGCTTGAGATAGAATCTTCAAACATGAAAGTGTCTCATATGTGGCACATTTGACATGGATTTCTAATAGAAAAATCTTACTTTATCTGGAACACTTATTTGAAGGGTGATACCATAGGTGCCTGCTAGCTTTACCTCAACAAAGCCCATCTGGGGCTGGACTCCGTGCGGTGGACTCCACTGCGTTTTGCCGTGCCTTCTATGTCTCAAAAGACATGCAGTGGACCCAGGGGTGAAAGTGGCTAGAATTTCTTGCAGGAACTCCTCGACGTGAAGGTTGCCACCCAGCCAGAAATTTTGTTTATTTATTTTTTCTTTTCTTTTTTGGGGGGGGGGAGGGTGTGGGGGGGGGGGGGTACGAACCTCCTAAAACTACTGAAATGCAAAAAAAACTGTTTTGGCACAGTTATTTCTATAACACATACAAAAAATGATTCTCATTAAAAATTGTATTTTTTCAATGATTTGCCAAATAAAAGTTAACAACAACAGCAATAACCCCAACCTACATCTCCTAAGTTTTTATTTTCCCTCATTTCCTCACATACTAAATGCAAAATCTAAATTTTAACTACTTAAGAACACATAATTTATATTAAAATTGAAGTTAATATCAACATTTTCTTTTGCTTTCTTTTTTTAAATAATAAAGATATAAGTAACATACATTCAGAAATTATTATTATTTTATTTATTTTATTTATTATTTCATTTTTATTATATTATGCAGAGTGAAATGGAATATATTTTGAAGATCGCACAAACATTGACTTTTTAAAATCATACTGAAATGAATAAGTAGCCTAACATAAATGAACAAATATACGTAAGTCCAAAGTGCACATTGACATCTAAGATGCTCTGAACCTCCACATCAGAGCAAATAAAACTAAATATTATAAATAAGCCTCTCAACTTTCATTGCTCTTAAAGATTTCATCCATTTTCTGTTGCATCGCCCTTTTTTTTCGCATCAATTCAAAAAACTTTTTTTGTTGTTGTTGCTGTTCCAGAAAACATGCACTAGCTAGCTAAATATCTCTGCTGATCACATGTCAATATGTCAGCCAATTGAACGGATAAAGGAGTCCAGGCGCTTTGCTTTGCTGTGTGCATTGGCACATTTACGTGACTCATCATCGTCAGACTCGGATAACTGCAGCATCTAGGGAAGCCTCTATGCCGTTCACGGAATAAAATAAATAATGAATATAGGTGGAAACGGATTACGCTACACAAGCACTTTATTATGCTTGTTATTAACACTTGTGCATTTAAATCTGATATTGGTAGATTGTTTTCTTCTTAGAGATGAAATGCATGTGTGGCAGCTCAGCATTTAAATTTTTTTTTTACATAACGTTTTGACAGCTGCCGTCATATTTTTGGAATCGAAGCACCGTGTACCGGAACAGCATTCCGGTCCTGAATCTTATACCGGAACTGCGTTCCTGCCCTGAATCTCAGATCGGAACTGCGTTCCTGACCGTTCTGGCCCACTTTCACCCTTGAGTGGACCCCAAACAAGCAAAACACTTCCTGAATCAGTGTGCTGCTTCAGGATGGTTCAAACATGAATTGGACGTCTCTGTTCATTTCACCCATCACTACTCAATGGCGCCACCAGGGGGTGGCCAGGGGTGGTAAATTTGTTGGCCACCCCACTGGCCACCCCGCTTGCCAGTACTGTATATCGTTAGATTGTTGTAGCATTAGTTATGCATTTCATCCCAAATGCACAGCCAGACAAGCCGCTGCTACTTACCTTCACAGTAGACTCCACTCACCAACGTCACACAATGACGTGTCGCTGTATCCGGCCAACTTATTGTCCGTCATTGTTTATCTGTATTCTCAATGGTTTCAATTTGTTGTGCAATTTATAGTGCAATTCACGGAAGCCCCGATGCTTTCAGACGTCGTAAACTCATTGGATGCGTTGCATAAAAGGCGTTATGTGGAAAAGCTTCAGTCTATCCATTCGCCAGATCCATATTTGATGCCTAAATCAATATTTTGTGACCCGCTGTCTCTGCCTGACATCTGCTACCTTGATATCTACAACTATCTTGTCCACAAAAACTCAGCCTATTCTCACGAAACTTTGAAAAACTTTAAGAGCAGCACTCGAAGCAACATTACCCCGTGTGACCCTTTACTTTCAATTTTCTAAAATGGCGACAATCAATAAAAAAAAAAAAAGTTGCCTCATTTGAAAAGAGACAGTCGCTGTTTTCAAAGAGTTCGATTTGACATGATATTACCAAACAAGACACGCTGACATGTACGACAAATTTACAAGGAAGATACGCAGCAAGAAATTATAGCAACTTGGAGCTAGTTAAATTTCACAGCAGCAGTATTTCGCAAGAGCCCGAGTGTCGAAAGAGAACGCCACAAAGGCGAGATTCTTGAAATTATGAATTTATAAAAAATAATAATAAAGCAAATGTGACACACAGCAGGGCTTGCTAAAAATTGTTTAAATATATTGTTCTACGTAAATCAGCCAAGGTAGCCCCCCACATTTTTACCACACCAAATCTGGCCCCCTTTGCAAAAAGTTTGGACACCCCTCTTTAACTGATGATCCGTAGACGAGACCAGCTTCTTTCACTTGGTACCAGCTAAATATTATTCAAAAAATAATGATGGCGGAAGAAATAAACATCTTGAATTTGAAACTGTATGTTGTTGGCGATTAGCCTCGCAATGATCTTAATTGTGGTTGTCAGCCCAAAACCCTCTAAATATATATTAAATGCATCTTACCAGGTATAAAATGACTACTACATAGTCTGTGGTGATCGTTTGATGCCCAGTTTTCTCGTCGAATTGCAGCAGTCCATCTCGCTCTCCTCTCCGGGTCTCTCGGAATACGGTAGAACTTCAAGTCTCTCCGTCTATCTTCTCTGTTACTGCAACCAACTGCCACACACTCCTTCACCATTTTGATTATTAATGTTAACGAGCAGAAAAACATTCCATAATAGTAGGAATTTACGTAGCGGTAATGCGTAAACGCGACGAGCTGACGGACAATATGGCGTGGAGGCGTGGTTGTGACGTCATGTGAGTGGGGTCTGTAGTGCCCCCGCCCCGCCCCGCCCCCGCTGATGTTGCGCGCTCCGACAGCAACAGTTGAGTGCGTGCGACAAGGTAGCACAATTTGATGGGCAGCTTATTTTGGTGAACGCCAAAAAAAGTAAAGAGAGAAGACGGAGAAGACTACAAGTATATAAGTCAGAATACTTTTGTAAAAGAAGGGGAAGTATGCGCCATCATAACAAGTGCTTTTTAAGAGCTAAATTGTGCTGTTACACACCTGTTAGAGCAGCTTTTTGACGTGCTTTCGACTTGTGTAACTGAGTTACGTAGCTAACGCTAGCTGCTGCTGGTCAATTTTCAGACAATGAAGAGAAAGTCGACAGACATTGCTTCTTATTTTAAGACGAAAATTAGCACTGGAGGAGAGAATGAAACAACAGGGGAGCAACAGAGGCTAGTGAGGAGGAGAAATTGTGCAAAATAGCACTTTCATGACCTGTGAGCACTGCATCCTGTGAGCGCAGTTTTTCTAAGCTCAAGTTAATCAAAACTGCCTTGAGAAGTACCATGACTGATGAGCGTTTAAACAATTTAGGGGTGCTAAGTGTCGAATCACGAAGGGCTAGGGCCATAAATCTTGATGACTTTGTGGATGCCTTTGCCAAAAAACAGCAACAGGCGAATAAAACTGTTCTGAAGCATACTGATAGCCTGCTCATCAAAATCAGAGAATATTGATCCTTTTGGCAAGCTCTTTTTGTTATTTTTTGTTCAGTATATTTGTTCAGACAATTCAGTAATTATTTTTGCGTGTCATTAAACAACGATATGAGTGTATGTTGCACATACGGTATAGCCTGGTAATCTGTTGATCCCTGTTGGGAAGTACATTTTATGTTTTGTTCATTCAGTAATAATTATTTTTGTGTCACATTAACAGTGTGTTGGGAAATATCCAGTTAAGATATGATTGCCTCTGTACTTGCTTTTATTTGTATCTGCCAGCACCTGCTTTTCTCCAGTAATTATTTTGTTTTATTAAATGTACACCTTATGCCTAATGTATACATAACACAATAAAACAGAATTGTTGTGGAACTCCAAATCTTGACTGGACAGTTATGGACTATGCATATTAAATCATTAGTAACATCAAATATTACACAATGCACCAAAGTATATCAGTAGCCGTGTCTTTCTGATAGTTTTCCCCTGACCTTTTTACTGCAATAATATAATGAAAACCTGAAATTATGGCTTTTAGTTTTGGTGTGCCACCCCAAAATTTTGAGTGGCCCCATCTGGCCACCCGTATGAAAAGTTTCTGGAGGCGCCACTGTCACTACTGAGAATCACTGACTTCTTTGCGACAAAGTTTTACTCTGACTTACTGCAATATATATTTGTGAGTTGTCCTGTTTGATTACAGCCAGTCACTTGTCATATCGCACCTTCTCTTTTGGGATCCGGAAATAAAAATGTGTATTTATTCTGCCGATTTCTGCTGCTGAATGTAACAAAGAACTTCCTCATTTCGTGACCTTCTGGCTAATTACATTTTGAGGGGAATGAAATGTGGAAAGCCCCCCGAAGATGGGACATGAAAAGCAGCTTCGTGAGAATAAATCAGCGGTTGCAGCAATTGTTAGAAAATGGAAAAGGCTAAACATGATTAATAATCTACCTCGGAATGGTGCTCCATGTAAAATCTCTCCTCGTGGGGCATTACTAATGATGAGAAAAGTGAGAGCTCAGCCTAGAACTACACGGCAGGAGCTGGTCACTGACATGAAGAGAGCTGGATGCACAGTTTCAAAGTCTACTGTTAGTAGAACACTACGGTGCAATAGTTTAAAATTATACATTGCTCAGAGGGTTCCCTTGTTGAAGCCAGTACATGTAAAGGCCCGTCTGAAGTTTGCTAGGGACCATCTGAATGATGCAGACGGGTCATGGGAGAAAGTCATGTGGTCAGATGAGACCAAAGTAGAACTTTTTGAAGTAGAACTTTTTGGTGCAAACCTTAATCGTCGTGTGTGGAGGAAAAAGAAGGGTGAGTACAATCCCCAGAACACCATCCCCACTGTGATGTACGGGGGTGTAAACCTTGTGTTTTGGGGCTGCTTTTCGGCAAAGGGGACAGGACGACTGTACTGTATAAAGCAGAGGGTGAATGGTGAAATGAATCGTCAGATTTTGAGCCGCAAACTCCTTCCCTCAGTCAGAGATCTTCCAACACGACAATGATCCGAAGCACATAGCCAAGCTGACCTACGAGTGGCTGCGTAAAAAGCATATCAAGGTTCTGCAGTGGCCTAGCCAATCTCTAAACCTCAATCCAATAGAAGATCTTTGGATGGAGCTTAAACTTCGTATTTCTCAACGACCGCCCCAAAACCTGACAGATCTAGTGAAGATTTGTGTGGAAGAATGGGCCAAAATCCCTGTTTCCATATGTAAAAACCTGGTAAAGAACTCCAGAAAGCATCTGACCTCTGGAATAGCAAACAAAGGCTTCTCCACTAAATAGTAGCACTGATTTTCTCAGGGATACAAATACTTGTGAACCCCTACAAATAAATTATTGAAAAATCATACAATGTGAGTTCCGGATTTTTTTTTTTTTTTTAAGATTATGTCTCTATAAGTGGAAATGCGTCTATGATTGGAATTTCAGACTTCTACCTATTTTCTGAGTGGGTGAAATTTCAAAACCACAAGGGGTGCAAATACTTCTGCTCCTTACTGTATAAGACCAGCTTGAAGACTGTAGTGTTTGGCAACTCAAGCAAAGATTGTTCCTATCAGTAAGGATGTTGTGCTGTTTTTTTGTAGTTGTCACCGGTGTAATGGCCTTTGTAATATGACTAAAGTGAATCAACGTCTTCAGTGGTTCTTGGTGCTTCAAGGACATTCACCCTCATCATGTGATGGGCACGATGAGGTTGTTGCTACGGTATGTGAGAGGTATATGATTTTACGCTTTTGAAAGAGAGGCTATGGAACACTATACAGCAGGGGTCAGGAACCTTTTAGACTGAGATATACCAGTACATGGCGGAAAACACAGACAAGACTGAAAAAGCAGTTTCTGCTCTTGCGCTCCTCTTTAAAAGAAACTGCAGTATTTCAAGCCAAAACAACTGTTGTGTTTGATAGAACAATATGTCTATATGCTGCCATAGCAGATTCATGGCGCATTAAGCCCCCAAACTATTTTTAATTTGTCCGTTTTACCCTGGAAACCCCCTTTTACAGACGTCGCGCAACCGCTTTTGTTTCAAGCAAGCCATAAAAAGAAGGTAAGTTATTGTATTTATTATTCAAAATTTCTGTCTTTTTAGCTTAGAATCATTAATTATTTAATTCATATTTTGTTTAAAAAAGAAAACAACTTTAAAAAATTATTCACTCGCAACATTTAAACAAGTGACGTCACAATGAAAAATTTGGCGTCTGTAAAAAAGTCACGGCCATCTACCTCATAACTATCGCTTAATTGTATTTTTTTTTGTTACTGTCGCATTTTCCCCGATACGTTAGATGATAAATAATCGATCCAAACAAAGAAAAATTGAAAAACAACGTTTAAAAGGGTAACTATATGAAAAAGAAAATCTCAACCACTCCTTGTTGTCTGCGATTTCTGCATCGCGACCCTTGTTATATCACGTTTCACCCATAAAATAAAAATTTTAAAAATTCTGACTATGGCCATTCACAGCCGTGTCTTGACACTCGGTGATACATGCTACATGGAGTTTTTGGATCAAAAAGAGGTAAGTACGCAATAATATCTCTGCTCTGGCGTGCTCTCACCTCCAGTTAGGATTTTGCTGTTAATTTTCTTTTTTTTTTTTTTTTTTTAGACAATGCCCTCCTGTTCAAAATTTTCTTCCACCAAAAAATTGAGATTTTAAGCTTTCCAATAATGTATCAAACATGCATATCAGACAATTTTGAATTTTGGCCAAATTGGGGGTCTCAGAGCGGAACATCAAGTCACCTGAGTGTTTTCTGCCATATATATATATTTCACAGTTAATAAATGACCTTCGCCTTTGAGCTACAGTACTTGAATGAAAAAACACAGTTCCTTTAGTGTTTCATGTTTCACTGCATAAGACTTACAAAATATTAGGGTCACATTTGCAACATTTGGAGATTTGACAGCAATTGAAAATATATCATAAATGTAATTCTTTTACATTGTATTTGACCTCAAACATGTGTGCATGGGAAATGATGAGTGTAGGTTCTAAATCCCGTAGGCTTAAGAGTTGAGTATTCATAACATATACAAACGCTTTTTGTTCACATGCAAGGTTTTTTGGGGAATTTTTATTAGTATTTCCCCTCCGTATACAGTATTGTATATGTATATTTAAGTTTATTATACATCAGAGAAGAGTCCGACCAATCTAGAATTGAAAAACTGATTGAAATATGTTTGCCATGTTGAAAAAAACAAGAAGGAAACTAAAGCAGTGATGTGGTCGCAGACTTGAGAGCCGCATGACACTGCCGTGCTTTCTTCCCCGTGCATCATTACCTGCAGGCTGCAGCAACTCGTGAAACATAGAATGACAAACAACATAAGTCACCACCAAGTGAATCCTGCACAGCCAATCAGCTGTAATTTATTTTAATGTATTCATAAGGTCATTCAGTGGTGATGGATTGGCCAGGCTTGAGAAAGTGGGAAGCAAATAAGTGTGATGGTTGACCCTTTGGGTGGATTTCCTTTTTTTCTCAATTGCAATGTCACGTGCAACTCGATGTTTCAAAAACGTACCAAGAATGTTGCCATATTTGGAAGAGTCTTAATCGTTTTTAATTCACATTAACAATGTTCATCTCAACTAGCTAAAAGTGAGTAGCAACTGATGTAGAAGTCTCAATTATGAGCAGATGCTGGTTTTGATATGGACAAATCTCACCTTCTGGTGGGCCATATTCAAACTTGTTTACTCACAGAAGAAAACACTCAATACGCTCGTACAGAAACATATTTTTGTAAAGATCCGCCACGGATCCATAGAGTTGCAGGGGGCAGGAGCTGCAGGTCCTACCAATTGCCTTGCCATCCCCACTTTCACCAATAAAACTATATATATAATGTATATAATACAATATTAATTCAAACGTTGATTATAAATCTTATCGTTTCTATCGTTTCTGTTAATGTTTTAACTTTACAATGCACTCCCGTCAGAATCCGCCCTCCCCTCCATGCATTTTATTAAATATATATTAGGGCTGGCAAAATTATCGCGTTAACAGGCGTCAATTAATTTATTAAATTAATCACGTTAAAATATTGGCGCATTTAACGCTCATGCCCCGCTCAAACAGATTAAAATGACAGCAAAGTGTCATTTCCACTTGTTACTTGTGTTTTTTGGTGTTTTGGCAGTTGGGTGCGACTGATTTTATGGGTTTCAGCACCATAATTATTATTGTCATCAACAATGGCGAGCTACTAGTTTATTTTTTGATTGAAAATTTTATAAACTTTATTAAAATGAAACATTAAGAGGGGTTTTATTATAAAATTTGTATAACTTGTACTAACATTTATCTTTTAAGAGCTACAAGTCTTTCTGTCCATGGATCGCTTTAACAGAATGTTAATAATGTTAATGCCATCTTGTTGATTTATTCTTATAATAAACAAATACAGTACTTATGTACAGTATGTTGAATGTATATATCCGTCTTGTGTCATATCTTTCCATTCCAACAATAATTTACAGAAAAATATGGCATATTTTATAGATGGTTTGAATTGTGATTAATTACGATTAATTCATTTTTAAGCTGTGATTAACTCAATTAAATATTTTAATCGTTTGACAGCACTAATATATATATCCGGACTAAAATAGGTTTCAGCAAATTTTTGAAAGAAGAAATTGTGTTGTTGTCTGCATAGGTTCCAGACTCTGATTCTAAATGAACTGAAATCAATTTAGGAGACTTTGTGTGTAAACATGATTAATGATAAAGAGTGATATTCGGCTTTGATTGAATTAGTCAAGTTTTTTGGATCCTTTTAAGGACGTCTTGTTTAAACTTTTTCGTTTGTGTAAAATTAAACCTGTTTTGCCACTTTTCAGCACTGAAGCTTGTAGGGAAAAAAATGTCTGTTTTCAGTATTGACAGCAATAACTGCATGAAAGATTGCTACTAAATGTAGACCGTCAAATTTGAAATAAAAACATTAAAGCCCTCATATTGTGGTTTTTAATCCTATTTAACAGACAATTGTACAAGTCAGTCAGATCCAAGTCATTTGGTCCGAGTCTCAAGCAAGTCCCAAGTCTTTCCTGTTGTGGGCAAGTCAAGTCTAGTCACAAATTTGTCAAGCTGAGTGGCATGAAGTCACAACTTCAATGTGGCATGTACAGTGACAATAAAAAAAGTAAGCACATCTTTCTGTGTGGAATTTTTTCATGTTCTCTCCTTGCCTACATTGATTTTCTACAGGTACTTTGGTTTCTTCCTACATCCCAAAACATGCTTTCTCCATATACAGGATTTTTTTTTTTTTTTTTGTCGATAAAGAGTACCTAGTTCTTGCCATGTCATGTCTTGCCTCCCCCAGCAGCGTCGCCACCATCCTGCAGTTCCATACGGCAGATCCTACTTTCTTGTTCTCATGCTGTTGCTGCTGCTGCTCCCCCCGGCGCAGACTCCTCTCGCGAGTCCCGATCCGTTTTTTTTCGGTTCGGACGGCTGGCTTGCGTTAAGAAAGCAGACGCTAGCGACCTGAGCGGCCATTATATCCTCCTTCTTTCGCCTCTCTAGTCTCTACCCTTTCCACAGCGCACTTTCTCTCACCAAGGTGAATAGTTTTTTTTTTTTTTTTTAAAGCCTGAATAGTCATTGAATATAACGGCATTTAACACAACGTACCTCACAATATCTTATTTTTTACTTTATGTTATTAATATGTCGTATAATACATGTTTTTGGGCAGTTACTTTGGGGTTCAAAGGGTATCTTGGGATACTCAAAGGGAGGGCCGAAGTGGGACTCATTTTCAGCCTGGCTCGCTAAATATCATGACCTACAATATTTAGGTCGGTAGGTTCATCGCTGTACTTTCATCCAAACATGCTCGAAAACAATCTGAGAGCTTCATCAAAAATGTACAGTATATTACGACCGGCCCAAACGTCAGGCTGGGTTAGCCTGCTCAAAGGGTTATTCCGATTTACTCTGAAATTCGGGTTACATCGCCAGCCTAGGAACAGAACTCATTCGTAACCCGGGTACTACCTTTATCTGACTGTGAGTGTGAACAGTTGTTTGTTTACATGTGCCCCACGATTGGCTGGCAACCAGTCCCTGATGTACCTTGTGTCCTGCTCATTATTAGCAACGATAGGCTCCAGCACCCCCGTGATCCTCACGAGGATAAGTGTTACGGAAGATGAAAGAAATAATCCTTTGTACTGCCCACTGTGTGATGATAATCCCCATCCAAATTATGACAATTAATGCAAATTTATGTTTTGGCGAAAAGCTAAAGTCATACTGTAGTTGTTGTAGGCCAATGGACCTATCGCAAATCCACACCCCCAAATCACAAAAGTCGGACACCTAGCCGTATAGTTGCATAGAAATAATGTGTGGTAGTGACTTTAAACATCTTTTTTGTAATTTTAAAATAGCAAAACCCTGATGGTTTAATGCTCTGCGTGGGGTACCTGAAATTCCAACGCTACGTACTCTGAAAGATTGGGGGGAGGAATTTTTTGTGTGCCTTTTTTCAAAGGCTCACCAAATGCATAGTATGGATAAGGCTGCCGTCAACCACATAAACAATTGAATGTCAAGACAGTCACCCAAGGACACTTATGCTTGCTTGAAGACAAGTTAATGAATGGTTAAATTGTAATTAAAAAAATATATATTTGATAGCATGTAGTAAAAACATAGACTTAACTAGTAATGTTAGTTTCCTAACATTTGACTGCCTACATGTTTACTTGCCTGTCATTACATAGATAGAATAAAATATAACTAACCTAAGCTGTCAAGACTCCAGTACTGAAAGTCCCAAGTAAAAACAGTTTCAACTGTTGTTCAGACCTTCCTTCATTAAACTAAAAAAAAAAAAAAAAAAAAAAAAAAAAAAAAAAAAAGCATTTGTAAAAGTAGTCTATAAATAAAATGTATTATTATCTATTATTATTTTTAAGGTGTGTTATTCATATGTGATACATAGGACTTGCCAGGGAATTCAGAGAATAAGGCTTATGTAACTGTTTTTTTCTTCTATAATTTGCAAATTCTAAATAGTGATGCTTTACATTGATAAACCTTTTCTGAGGCTGTACTGAACTTCTTTCCTACACCAAACATAAACAAAAGCACCATATGAAGCGTTGTTGTGGCACTGTGAAGAGTGTGATTGCGAGTGAAGGCTGAGTTACACAATAGCACATTTTAAAAAGGAGGCCCTCTCAGCTGTCTAAATAGGATGATTGCTGGCGGGCTGAAGGGTCCTTGAGCCAGGGGCGCACGTGTGGGAGGCCTCATGTAAAACATCAGCACCGATGATGCGATGATGATCAGCATGCGGAGGGACTCTGGTGTGTCACCTGTCATGGGTTGCCCTCGGTGGCTTTCATTCCTGCACCTTCAATAGAAAAGCTGTTTTCAGCCAGGTGAAGTACAACGTCAAAGAGGGGAGCCTTTGTTGCAAGAGGCACATCCTCATTATCATTTCGCAACATAATGATGTCATTATCTCCCTAGGAAACTGTTTCATAACATTTATGGTGAATAGCAATAACCAGCTTCCATTGGAAAACCAGTTCAAACCTATAATTTATCATTCGGCACATTATTTCCCATCATTTTTATAAAGTCATTTTAAGCATTTGTTAATTTATATAGAGTATCACTGCATGTTTCACAGTCTAAACTAACAAATTTTCTTCTGTGAGTATGAGTTCACATTTCCATGTCCTGGCTACATTATGAAAATGAGAATAACTCCTGTCCCTTATGGCTGACGCAGGCAGACTCACTGAGTTTCTCAGCCTGCATCTGTCCCGTCTGAAACCATTTTCTACATCTCGTCAACCCGCGTGTGAACCCAAATCATGCAAACTTGCTCATGACACCCAATTTACAAAGACTAATGAGCCTCTGAGTGAATTTCTTTCTAAATACCTTGCATGTGATTAAAGTACGTATTTTTTCATTATTCACATAGTTGGCTTGGCTCATTGGCTGCCATTTACAGCGATCAGTCCGTTTGAACTGGGAGGGGTGGCAGTGATCGAATGGCAAACTAACTTTAATTCACAGTAGAATGGCACATCAAGGGTTAACTCACATTTAATCGCAAATTGATCACTCATGTTATTTCTGCTTTGAATGAACAATAAAAAGTTTTCAACCCATTCACTGCCATTGGCAATTGATTGCTTTTGTTAAGAACGTATAAATATACAGTACAATACTTACTCTTCGTTTTACGTGCTGCCACTGACAGCAGTATACGTCCAGCCCATTTTAACTGGGCCAAAATATCAAAATGAATTGGACTATGGTCACCGTCAGAAAGTTAATATTCTCGTTATGAATTTACACAAATGTATTTGCCATGTGAAAATATTGTTGCAACTCTTTTCAGGGTTGTCAAACTCATTTTTGTGGTTTCCTTTGGTAGGCAGTGTTGTTAATCTTACTTTAAAAAAGTAATTAATTACAGTTACAAATTACTTCTCCAAAAAGTAATTGCGTTAGTAACTCAGTTACCTGAATGTATTAGTAATTAGTTACTTGACAAAGGAACTGGCGATAATTTTCATGTTTTTTTTTTCCCTAAAAAAAAAAAAACAAAAAAAATGGTCACACAATCTGAAGTTTAAAGGGTTTTTCTGTTTTAGACATGTGTAAGTTTTGAAACTGTTTCATCATTTAAAGATAGATTTAAGTTAAGTTTTGCCGATTTAGGAGCATTTTAGATCAAAAGTGACTGACTGAGAGGTTCGCCAGGAAGGTTCTCTACAACAGAGCCTTCATGAGAGGTCTACTGCTTTAAGATGGCGGCTGTTTTACTAATGCATCTAGTTCTTTATTATATATGTTGCTAATGCCGCCGTGTCTGTCATTTGCATCCAGTTCTGTGTATATAATATCTACCGAAGCATCATGTGGACGTAGTTTGTAGGGTACAGTCAGGTATTATTGGAGCCACCTAGCACAGTGTTTGCAACGGTGTCCCCACTCCTGTTCTGCTCTCTCGTCTCCATGAGTCCGTCTCTCTCAGACTTTTCTCGCGTCATTCAACCAACATCGTAACACATAGTAACGCAAGCCTTTCCTGCCTCAGTAACGGTAACGGCGTTGCCAAGATGAGAAAAGTAATCACTTAAGATTACTCATTACTGAAGAAAATAACGCTGTTAGTAACGCCGTTATATTCTAACGCTGTTATTAACAACACTGTTGGTAGGGGCCATTATGACTCCAAACCCATACAAATCCCATTTAAATATACTGTATGAAAGCTTCAAATAAGAAATTGAATGATACCCGGTTGTGAAATCAGAAAACAGCAAAGAAATGTTGATTTGAAAATTATGTAATTTATTTTAAAATTGGGATCGGTAAGAAAACATGTTTGTGAATCTCAACGTTTTCAAAACTAACAAGAATGACAATAATGTTGATATATTAGCAAGGAGCATGAGGAGCAAATGCCACAGGCTATACAAAATGATGTTGCTGGCAGAATCTGGTCCCCGGTCCATGAGTCTGCCACTTGTCTTACTTCACTGATAGATTAATGTTATAGTATGTTCATACAGTTATATGAAGTTAAAAATATAGAGAAACTGTGACATTTTGATCGAACAGACCCATTTCTATTGCGGATTACAAAAAAAAAAAAAAAATGAAAATACAGTTTTTTATTTTATTTTATGTAAAATACTGTAGTGAGATCTTAGTTAGCTTTAGTGCTGCTTATTACATTATTATTATTATTATTGTGCTTACAGCACATGCTAATTTAATTAATAACACATTTTCAAACAGTAATGACCCTACCCCCAAATAAATGACGGGATAATGTTTTAAAATGCTCAACAATGGATTTCAGACACAAGAGACACTGGCTCTTGACACACTGCTGAATGTTTTGTTAATGTTAGGTGTGAAATGAACAAACAGTGGTATAACCAGAACTCTCTTCAACGCCTTCACTTACTTCACATCGATTTGGTAAGTAAAGAGTGGCCAGCGACGTGGAGAAGAATTACAGAGACTGGCTTTTGTTTTTAACACTTGCTGTTCTTGTGCCCCACACACCACATGACCCCAAGAAAGAAAAAGGAAAGAACGGGAAAGAACGCCGAAGGAATGCCTAAAGAAGTTTTTTTTTCTTCTTTTTTTAATGTAATTTGACTTAACTGAGATACAGTACATCAAGTCAGGCATGTTTTCCAGCCCCAAGTTACTACTTACTTATTTAAAAAAAAAAAATAGTTTGCATAACAGCTTGATAAGAAATAAGTTTGGTTCATTTATCATTTTTAATCAAGTTGTATATAAGCATTTACAGTGTAAACTCTACACTGTAGAGCGACCTGAACAGTAGTCTATTTGGAATCAAGCATTCTTGTTGTAAGGTGAAAAAATACAGTTGGGGAAACATCATAGACACACACACACTGTATGTGTCATTGCGTGCCGATGAGTTATGGCCCCGGCACGCTAGAGATGATAGGTCCATAGACTTATCAATAATGTATCATCTGGTAAGAGAAATGATAGGCACTCAGCTGTTACGTTCTTCTCAGAAGTAAGCCATAAATTTGCAGGGCAATAATAATGACTCTTCTCAGGGAAATAAAGGCCACCCTCTGCCCCCCTCGCTCCCCCACCACAGTCATAAACCTGACTCGCTCTTCCAGCGGCTGGAAGAAAAATGTTTCCTCTCTCTGCACCCAGGAGTCGTACACAGGGGGTACTTGAAGCAGCCAACTTGATATGCAACCATTCCTCTTTACAGGGGAAAAAAAATCACAATTTGGGTTTCCACTTAGCTATCCTCACATTCTGCCTGTGGAGGTGAGTAAAGAGCTGGCGAGCTCCAGTTCACTCCAATCATTTGTTTCCTTTAACCATCAAGTTTGGCAATCCTGCTCACTGCAGGTGACTGTATTTATTTTTTTTTTGCATTATCATTATATAGATTTTTGTCAATTACCCATTTTTCTCAGACAAGAAAATGACTTCTTCAGACAGCTGAATTGAGAGGAAAATAGTTGGATGTCATGGGTATTCTCACAAAGTCAACATCCAAATGTTGGAAAGTCATGTAGTCAGCTGTAGTTTGTGCGGTTTGCTCGTTCCTTATTACATTTTCATTTCTTTATCTTTCTTTTTTTTCTGTTTTCTTAATCTTTTTCTTTCTTTCTTTCTTTCTTTCTCATTACTGATATACGCTGCTGTTTTACAAAAACCTAGTTCCTTAATATGTGATTTTTATCATCTTGTTACCTTATCAGACCCCGGGTTTGCCTCTTTCTGAAGAAGTGTAGACCTTCCTTTTTGCTTCTGAAGACCACATTATGAAGGTCTTAATTTCACCTAGGACTGGACTCCCAAACGTTTGGGTCTTGTCTGAGTTCTGTTTTTAGTGCTGTGGTCTCAAGCACACCAAGAAAAAATATGTCAACCAACTGACTGAACGTGTGAAGTCACATTTTGGTCTGGACACAACATTTGGGGCAGATTCATTCCTTACAGTATAGACAAGTTTCCAAGGTACTTCCACTTTACTTCCGCATTTTTGCTAGCGACCTATGTTTTACACTTTCTCTAACCAAAACAACAGTGGACCTGGAGCGGCATCATTCATCAAAATCACTTCAAAATCCTTCTGCCACCATCACGACAGGATAGGACAACATGTTCATAAAGGCAGACGTGGAACCAAGCCCGTGCCACCACAAAGACTGGGTGTTTATGTAGCCATATTGCCGCGGTGTTATGGAAGTTATGTTCTTCCTATCCCTGTATTTTCATGAGTTCAGTGCTCCAAAAATACTAACGCTAAAATCTTGCGCATGAAAGGACTTGTTGTCTTTGATATTGTTTTTATGATGATGATTGGAATTATGATGATGTTTAATATTATTTACCACAACTACTGTACTGCTGCGGCTGCAACACATGATAGCTGGCTAGCTAGCCTCTTGTTAATCAGTACGTGTAGGATGACACATTTATGTTCAATTTGACTAAAATTCTGTGTTTTGCATCACAGCTGAGACATCTGAGCTTTCCTAAATCTAGTTATACAGCAATAAAAAAAATGGAAAACAAACACTCATCCACTACAAGTCATACATGGGCTTCTTACCCTAAATGCATAAATGCAAGCGTTACAAGTTTTTGTTTGTTTAGGTAGAAAACGCTGTTCGACAAGGGAAGACAACTTGATGTGCCTCACAACCACACTTAAACTGTGTTGTACTTTGATGAACCATAGACATCAAGATACTTGACTGCAAAGCTTCTTCATTCTCTGCGCCCCGCCTGCCGGTAGGGGGCTGTGTGACTCAGCTTCATGTATTAGATGTCGGTGGGAGTGAAACTCTCACACATGCTTTTGAGCACAACGCCGGATTTACATTCAATAGGTAGGAAATCTGGAACGCATACTCACAAGAAGGATTGTCTCAGGAGTGATTTGTTCGAGGATTCAAGGCAATTATTATATTTTTCGTACCATGCATGCATTTTGAAACATGAAAAAAATCAATTGGAGAAATTAGCCGCTCCATACCTCGCAATATTTGGTGTTAAATGGTGTTATACATATATACTGCTTTTCCACCTTGCGCTCAAACCGCTTTACACTATCTCGCCATCCACCGACTGGTGACGCAGCACCAGGAGCAACGTGGGGTTCAGTATCTTGCTCTAGGACACTTAGGCGAGTTCATCAGGGCGGAGAATTGAACCCACAACCTCTGTGTTGGGGGACAACTACTCTACCACTGAGCCACACCACCCCATTTTATTTGTGTAAAATAACTGCCAACTGCCCAGTTTTTGCTTTTAACCAAGAATTGAGACTGTTTTACATACATATCTATAAAGAATTCAGTTATTTAAGCATTCATTCACAAGAATCTCAACGTAAAAAGCTATTTGTTTTGCCACGGCGGCCATGTTGGATTTTGTATCTCTAGATTTTATTTTGGATATTTCTGCATCCATATTAAAGAAGAATCAGCTTTTACGTGTTTTATTTTATGTAATATTTCAATCTAATAACTTTCAGTTTAACAACATGGTCCTACACCAACCCCTACGCCGACGGCAACAAGCAGATCTTTGTCTACTCTGACCCCGTGCACCTCTGGAAGAACATCTACAGCAGTTTCCACAACAACGGCTGTATGGTGCTGCCCAGGTGTCCTGGGTCTGAAGTAAGTGGCCAGCATTATTCACTTCTTAAAACATATGAATCAAAACACCTATCTTTCGAAAACAGATATGTTTTTTAGGAGCCTGAAAGGATGAGGAAGGCCCGATTCTCGAGCCGAAAGGTGCTGGCCAGGTGGGAGAACTACAAGTCTGTCAAGGCTGGCTACAAGTTGACCCAGAAGATGCTGGCACGCTCTTCGATCGAGAAGCAGAGCGTCGGGCTCATCATGACAGTCGTTAACCCCAACACGGTCGCACGGGCAAGGAGGAACACAGGGACACACAGGGCCAACATCCTGGAGATGTTCCAGAGGACAAGGGAGACCTGGAGACGGGCCGGGCTGTCCTCAAACAGTCCTCATCTCTCCCCATGGCCCACATGGCGTCCTTCGCAATGTCGCTGTGGGACTCCCTGATGTGCAGGAAGCACAAGAGCACCTGCTTGAGTTCCTGGCAGTCCCTCTTCAACTGTTTTGGTGCGAAATTCTCCAAGGATGTGACTTCAGAAGCGAGGAAGAACAAGGCCTTGGAGTGACTGGCCGGCAGTGTTGTTAATAACGGTGTTAGAATATGACGGCGTTACTAACGGCGTTATTTTTTTCAGTAGTGAGTAATCTAATTAATTACTTTTCTCATCTTGGCAACGCCGTTACCGTTACAGAGGCGGGAAAGGCGTGCGTTACAATGCGCTAGTATGTTGGTTGAATGACACGAGAAAAGTCTGAGAGAGACGGACTCACGGAGACGAGAGAGCAGAACAGGAGTGGGGACGCCGTTACAAACACTGTGCTAGGTGGCTCCAATAATACCTGATTGTAGCCGATACCCTACAAACTACGCCCACATGATGCTACATTAGATATCTATATATATATATATAGAGTCATACCGGCTCAAACGTCGCCCGGGTTAACAAGGTTCACGTCAGGTGTTGGGGGACCAGGAACACCTGATGTCAAGTGGGCTACTGGAACAAGACACAGATGGAGCAGGACAGATATATATATATATATATATATATATATATATATATATATATATATATATATATATATATATATATATATATATATATATATATATATATATATATATATATATATATATATATATATATATATATATTAGGGCTGTCAAACGATTAAAATTTTTAATCGCGTTAATTACAGCTTAAAAATGAATTAATCGTAATTAATCGCAATTAATCGCAATTCAAACCATCTATAAAATATGCCATATTTTTCTGTAAATTATTGTTAAAATGGAAAGATAAGACACAAGATGGATATATACATTCAACATATGTTACATAAGGACTGTATTTGTTTATTATAACAATAAATCAACAAGATGGCATGAACATTATTAACATTCTGTTAAAGCGATCCATGGATAGAAAGACTTGTTGTTCTTAAAAGATAAATGTTAGTACACGTTATAGAAATTTTATATTAAAACCCCTCTTAATGTTTTCGTTTTAATAAAATTTGTAAAATTTTCAATCAAAAAATAAACTAGTAGCCCGCCATTGTTGATGTCAATAATTACTTACACAATGCTCATGGGTGCTGAAGCCTATAAAATCAGTCGCACCCAAGCGCCAGCAGAGGGCGGCAAAACTCCATAAAACACAATTAACAACTGGGCATTTAACTGTACCGTCATTTAAATCTGTCTGAGTGGGGCATGTGCGTTAATTGCGTCAAATATTTTAACGTGATCAATTAAGAAAATTAATTACAGCCCATTAACGCGATAATTTTGACAGCCCTAATATATATATATATATATATATATATATATATATATATATATATATATATATATATATATATATATATATATATATATATATATATATATATATATATATATATATATATATATATACACACACACATATATATTAGGGCTGTCAAACGATTAAAATTTTTAATCGAGTTAATTACAGCTTAAAAATTAATTAATCGTAATTAATCGCAATTAATCGCAATTCAAACCATCTCTAAAATATGCCATATTTTTCTGTAAATTATTTATATTCTGTAAAATAAATTGTTGGAATGGAAAGATAAGACACAAGATGGATATATACAGTGGGGAGAACAAGTATTTGATACACTGCCAATGGGAAAATCCATTGGCAGTGCATCAAATACTTGTTCTCCCCACTGTACATTCAACATACGGTACATAAGGACTGTAGTGGGCATTTCACTCTACTGTCATTTAAATCTGTCTATGCTGTCCTCACTCCGAAGCGCCTACTTTTTCCAAAGCTAGACAGCTAGTGAACGACGCCTTAATAATCAGACTTCTTCCAATTTCATCTGATTTATTAATAAAATAGCCTCAAACCATTGTCCTCTTTAGAACGTCATAAAACTACAAAAAAAAAGTACACAAGCATTGCATTAGCAACAACGTTAGCTTAGCACGCTATTCAGGTTCACTAAACATAAACAAAAAGCGTCTCATACAAAAAATAGAACATTTCGCTTACTAACATAATATGTACATTCTTTACAACAACCATACTTACGGACAGATCTTGCCCAAGGATCATATAAGCACAACATTACAATGTAGGCTTCAGCCCGAGACGTCGTGCAGCCATATGAACTGGCAAGAAAAAAAGAAACCATGTCGCAAAGCGACCACAAGAGTTCACTGTTGTGCTGCAGCACAAAAAGCCTTGCTGTAAAACTTACCAAAAGGCAGAAGACTGTCTGAGCGGGACATGTGCGTTAATTGCGTCAAATATTTTAACGTGATTAATTTAAAAAATTAATTACCGCGCGTTAGCGCGATAATTTTGACAGCCCTAATATATATATATATATATATATATATATTGAACTGGATGCGTTAGTAAACAGCCGCCATATTAAAACAGTAGACCTCTCAGGAAGGCTCCGTTGTAGAGAACCTTCCTAGCGAAGCTAAGTAACTTTTTATCTAAAATGCTCCTAAATCGACAAAATCTTGACTTAAATCTATCTTTAAATGATGAAACAGTTTTAAAACATACACATGTCGAAAGTAGACAGAAGGGAACTAATGCAATCACGGGAGTAATTTTAACAACTTTAACGGTTGATTCAGAACATTGTTTTTTTGGGGTTTTTTTTTTTGGGGGGGGGCATGAAAATTATCACTAGTTACTTTGCCAAGTAATTAATTACTTTTACATTCAGGTAACTGAGTTACTAAAGCAATTACTTTTTGGGGGAGGTAATTTGTAACTGTAATTAATTACTTTTTTAAGGTAAGATTAACAACACTGCCGGCCGGCAGGAAAAAGAGCAGAGTCGAGGAGGGCAGAAAGGAGACAGCGAGGAACAGGGACAAGTACAAGTCGAGGTGACCAGAAAACGCAAGGCATAGAAAAAGGCTATGTGACTGTTGAAAGACGAAGCTCACATCGTGGTAACACCACATTGATTATTTGCACTGCCTGAATTTTAGGGCTATCTCATGCGCATTTTAAATTTATGTTTTTATTTCATACTTGCATATCACTTTTGAGATTTTAACTTATCCTGCACTGTAAAGGGACGCTCCACAATTTCATAACTGTATAATGATAATAAAGGGTTATTCTATAATAAGTTGTGATTGTATATAGAATTTATTAATAATCTATTTACATTATTTATAATTGATTCTGCATGTTTTCCTCAAGTATTAAGTTTCTGATGTCGAATTGAGTCATTTATTAGCTGTTGAAAACGTGCAGTAAAAAAAAAATATCTATCTATCTATCTATCTATCTATCTATCTATCTATCTATCTATCTATCTATCTATCTATCTATCTATCTATCTATCTATCTATCTATCTATCTATCTATCTATCTATCTATCTATCTATCTATTCATATATATATATAGATGGATAGATATAGATATATATAGATATATATACTGTATATATTTCGGTCAAAAACTTATATGATATGTTAAATATTTGGTATTGAAAATATAGGTGATTATCCTGCATTTGGTGACTTTTGTGCATCTACTGTAAAATCTGAGAATTTTATAGCCATTGTATATATATATATATATATATATATATATATATATATATATATATATATATATATATATATATATATATATATATATATATATATATATATATATATATATATATATATATATATATATATAATTATTCGGGATTTTATAAGCGAATAACTTTGAATTTTTTTATGCCACTGATCATGGAGACTCATATATGGCTATGGTAGGTGCCTGTTTTGGTTTATGTCGGTAGCAGCTTTGGTTTTGAAAATATTTTAATTTGAAGTTTTTGAAAATAGGCCCCCTATGGATCGGCCCCGTTTCCCGTGTCATGTCAAGTATTATGAAGTTTATGGATGGACATATATCGAGACTACGTGCATTCTACTTTGATGATTGAAAGCTGCACTTATGCTCCACCTTCGTGAAGATTTTTCTAATAATTGTATAAATTGTGATTTATTTACCTGTTTTGCACTTGCACTAAACGTATTAAATAAAAGAAGAAATGGAATCATGTTGTCCAAAAGTTTTATTGTGATCGATAGCTGCAATAAAAAAAGAATGAAATACTAGTTGTGTTTATGTACATGTGTGATGAGCTCATAATACCATAACTATAATCTAACCAGATGAACAATACATTGTAGTATTTCCTTTAAACAACAAAATCTGTGTCAGCCCTTCTGCATTCGGAAACTGTAATATTATTTGTAATTTTGCCTCATTTTGATCACACAAGTGGCTGACGTATCAATCTACAACTCATGTTCACACAGGCTGCACAGATTGTTAGAATTTTGTCCACAAACGATCAACGAAGTGATAAGAACAAACGCACAACACTGAATTTTTGGAGATTTCGTGGGTTCCTCTGGTTGATTTTGCAGTCTCAACTTGATCTACACACTGCCTACGTCAACAGCACTTCCTGTTGTTCTGTCTAAACCGGAAGTCTGTAGCAAAAAATGTTGAAGATGGCGCCGCCCATGTTTCGCTCAGGAAACGTGTCTTTATAAAGTAGACATAAAAGAGTCAGACAAGAATATTTTCCGATTGAAAGTGAAAGGTGGTTTGATTGCATTTTCTGCTTTTGTATATCCGCCCATCAAATGTCAGTTTTTTCTCTATAGATTTCATTAACTCTGGAGGCAGTTGTAGCTGACCTCTGCCGCTGCGTTTCCTCCAGCTGTTCAAGTCATATTCGGGCGGCAGTGGCCCAGAACAAATGCTGGAGGGTTCAACGTGCCAGGGTTGGTGTCCATAATCAAGTCTTGTGAGCTGCCTTTCGAGCACAAACAGCAGGCATCAAGCAGTTTAGTCTTCGTTTGTTGTGCTGAGTGATTTCCACAAAAAAAGGTTGCATGAGACACTCTGACCTTGTCAGGAGGCTTAGATTTTTTTGTGAATCATTCTCTGACTGCAAAGATGGGCAAAGATTTGACATATGTCATATAATATAAATGATAGCTTCCTGAATTATTTTTTTCTGAGAACCACCTTTCATACAGTATTCTGCCCTTGTTCTGGCATCACTTTAAGAGGGAGAGAATCGCTCTTAATTATAGGCACTTTCTGGCATTTTTCCACAACATGTAACATAAGAAGGCATTATGCTTAATTGTACCATATTTCAGATTCGATTCAGAATTCTCCTGCGCATACCTGACGCCATGCGTATGGGCTTGATTGTGTTCATGTCATTTAGACATGACTGTAAAGATTTGAAGGACAAATGCAGTTTCATATAGGGAGATGAATACAGCCTGTCAGAGAAAACAAAAATTACAGGTGGAATAAGAATTGTTGGCTTTGTGATGTGATGTTGGAGTGGGAGCCAATGGTCTTTAGCGGGATCGCTCAATGAAGGCAACTGGAATGATTGATCTCATCAGATTTTCATCTCTTTTCAAATGCTTCAAAGGCACTGTAATCTCCCAGCATGATGTTTCCTTATCTTGAATACAAGAAATGCACATCAAGCTTGGGACGATTGTAAATATTAACGCAGATAACTGTCAATGACATTTGGAAAGGCCACGGATAAACGCCTTCCATTGTGTTCAATGTCTCGCACCTGCTTGCCAATAGTGTAAAACGGTCGCAGATCTCTGGAGGCATTGGGATGCTTATTGGGCTGGAACGGCCCAGCTTGGAGCCAGAAGGTAAAAACATCTGTGCAGACTGTCATCAGCAGTGGGACAAAAATAAGGAATCCTCAACATTGAACCATTGAACAGTTCTTTGTTAATTTGAATATTTCATAATGTGCATGCAATGACATTTGACTCAAGATCAAATAGCGTCGCTCTGGGTAAATGTCAATGTTAGACTCGGGATGTAATGGAAAACATTTGCATTCTCAGAAATTAAGCATGCATAGCGTTTTTTCTGCTTTTTTTCTGTTTTTCACAGAGCACACCTCAAGTGCGGAAAGGTCTGTGCCCAGCAAGCTAATGAGTTGTTTCGCTGCTTTACTTCTTATCCACAAAAACGGATCAGATTAATATCCTGAAGAGAAGCTATTAAATGTTAAGATCAACGATGTGAAAGGTGTAAAAGCTCGATATCTGTTCAGCATTAGGGGTGGGACCCAGGCAAATTGAAAAATATCCCACTTAAGACTTATTTGTATTGATTTTACCCACTTAGATGTTAATACTCCACTAAAAGTGATTCAAAGGCCAGATTTTCACACTTCCTTCATTCAACGTAATCTTATTTCTTACTTGGCTGAACTCGAAAGTCGCTTCATGCAGATAAAGTAGACAGCAACCGTTTCCTATTGACCTTTGTGGAAGGCTTGAGAAAACAAAAAACGGCCAATGAAAATGCAAATGATTCCCGAGAAAGGCAGTACTGTGACTAGTGACTAACTTATAGATGGTGTGGTATTGCATATAAGCATTTTCCCCCTTGAGTACTTCAAAAATTTTGTGCATGTGAGGGTGATTTATAGGGTAACCACTTCAATAAGGTCAAAATGGAGGACATACTAATGAAAAAAAATAAAATAAAAACATCAGATTTGCGGTGCATTTCTGTATCTAAATAGTAAAAAATACCCATAAAGGTCAAACTTTTTTGACACTTTATTTAGTTTACAGTATCATGTTTTCAAATTGCAACATGCCCAAGAACAAATCTTTATTTTGAAATGGTATCCTGCACGGCGAAATGTCTACCAAGGTACATTGCGCTTGCGCACAAATGCGCACCTCAGTTAAAAGCAGCGAGTACTTATTATTTTGTTTTTTATTAAGTCTTTTTTTACCTTTCTATTGCCTCAAAATACTTTTGCCGTGTGTTGTCCTCTCATAGCTTTTAACATTGTGTTTTATTGTAGCTTTAAGGCAAAGTGTTTATTTGTTGACCACATCAGTCACGTAGTGTATTTAAACCATCTTTGATATTATTGTGTTTAAGTATTTTCTCAAGGCATTTTAAGTACGTTCTTCCTGTATGCATCTAAACAAAACAAGATGAAAGATGAGTACTTAGGGTGTCATATTCGCCATTAGTAGACTTTTGGCAGTGTAGGATATTTTGGCAGAAAAGCTGTATTAACAAGGAACATTTGTAACAGACATAATTCTTAAGAACAATAATTTTTTTGTGTATAAAAAATGTGAGCATTGAACTGCTCAAAAGAAGTGAACCCTTTGCAGGGGCGCTGCCAGGGATTTTGTGCCCCACCACCAGTGCCGGGACAAACACACACACACACATTTAGAGTATCAAGTACGTGATTTCTTGCATTCTGGTGAATCTTTACACACTAATTTGTACATTTTCTGCGTTGATTTAAGATGAAAATATATTTAATAGGGCTGTCAAAATTATCGCGTTAACGGGCATTAGTTGTTTTTTTAAATTAATCACGTTAAAATATTTGACGCAATTAACGCATGCACTGAATGACCCGCTCACGCATTGCCTCAAACAATTTACAATGACGCTGTTTATGGACATTAAGACTAAAGAGAATGCCACCGGCCGCTTGGGGGCAGCACCATTCCATACTAATGTTATTCCTTCTACGAGTGGGAGAATTAGTAGTTGTGAGACGTTTATGCTGTTACATTGTGCTATTTGTGCTTCACGCATATTTCTGTAAGTTTTCTTTCTTTTAGCGGCAATTATGTGTCTCTTGTTGTATTTTGGGTAAGATATGGACAGATATACTGTATATATATATGTTATAAAGGCGAGTGGGCACAGGCGTTCTTTGGACCGCGCCGTTTATCGGCATAAGCTTCGGCAACTCCTTAACAACAAACATAAGTGTCATTTAGTGAAAGCACAACAAAAATAATATTCCTATCTCTCAAAAAAAATAATGTTCACAAAAAGAAAAGCACTTCAGTCTGTAGTAATGAGGCCCTATTCTCACACAGTTAAACAACAATGCAAAGTGAACTGGCATGAACTGGCAACTTACTCAGACTTTGGTCACTCTATTCTTATTATTGTTATTTTTATTCTTATTATATTAACTCTACTTTTGATTGAAAATTTTACAAATTTTATTAAAACGAAAACATGAAGAGGGGTTTTAATTTAAAATTACTATAACTTGTAACTATAACATTTATCTTTTAAGAACTACAAGTCTTTCTATCCGTGGATCACTTTAACAGAAAGAATGTTAATAATGCCATTTGTGGATTTATTGTTATAATAAACAAATACAGTACTTATGTACAGTATGTTGTATGTATATATCTCTCTTGGGTCTTATCTTTCCATTCCACCAATAATTTACAGAAAAATATGGCATATTTTAAAGATGGTTTGAATTGCGATTAATTACGATTAATTAATTTTTAAGCTGTGATTAACTCGATTAGAAATTTTAATTGTTTGACAGGTCTAATATTTAAGTAAACATACAGCGTATAGAGCAATAATGAATAGACTGATATCATCTATAAGAAATGTACTGAAGGCCATCTTTTACTATCTAAATATATTTTTATTAGAAATATTCTCAAAAGCAAATACCATAATAAATGACTTGGAATAAATGTTTTGTTTGAACCTAACTATACTACAGTATACATTACAGTGTACAGTATACAACTGTTTTAGTATGAAGAGATTGCTAAAGATTTGCCTGCTGTACTGATTAAATGTAAGCTAAAAGTGGAGCAAACACTAGCTAGCAAACAATTATAGTATTTCATTATGGAGTAGGCTTAGCCT
This sequence comes from Corythoichthys intestinalis, assembly GCF_030265065.1. Taxonomy (NCBI): domain Eukaryota; kingdom Metazoa; phylum Chordata; class Actinopteri; order Syngnathiformes; family Syngnathidae; genus Corythoichthys; species Corythoichthys intestinalis. The sequence continues at coordinate 33,395,720 of NC_080396.1, forward strand.
CATCTGGAAATTTGCGATCTCCACTATAGATTACAGCTCCGAAGTGAGGTCCCTCTTTAAAAAACTAAATTCAATTGATGATAAACCAAATTTAAAAAATTCTTGACAAAGTGGATTCAAGTTGATTTTAAAAAAGAACATTTCCACACCAACTTTCAACATCTGTAGGATACCAAAAAGACACCAACCTTCCTTTGTGAAGTAGTTGGTCACATCCTGTTGGCCTTTTCTACCCATCTCCTGCTTTGCTTTCTTTTCTTTCCTCTTTTGAAAACCCGATTTTTGTTTTGAAAACATTTCTGCAGTACTGCGCTGCGCGCACTTCGAGTCATTGAGTGGTGTAAATGTGAACCGCTATGCTCCCGGTCTGATCGAAGGAAGAGCGGACCAAAACATTTAATGAAAATTTGGGGTTGGGGCTGGCAATAAATATGCTCTCTGGGTGTTTACTTTTTGCCAAAACAAAACAATAAAACGAAACCCTTTGTTTTATTCCTGTTAAAATGCTAATGATTAATATTTAAATTTGCAAACGATTACCTAATTTTCAAATTTTCTTTGTGGGCCCCCATCAGGGCATGGGCCCTGAGAATCAGTCTCACTTTTCACCCCTATACGGCGCCCCTGACCCTTTGTAAGGCACTGAGGGTTTTTTAAAAAAATGTTTTCACTGTCGTCGCACTTGCTGCTCGCCTAGTTATTTTATGTTGCGCGCTCTCGATGTGACGTTCTACGGATGTTTTGCCCCTGCTCCTCACGTCCACACTACACCGGCACAGAGTGCAGAAACCGTGGAACGAATCTCGGCTGCTTTTGGCGAGGAAATCATGCTCTTTCGTCCATTCAATGTTAAAAAATGTTCGCCAGCACTGTTGTACAATCTGATGTGATGATGATGTCGTCAGATTGCCACATGTGAAGCTTTGTTTACATTTTATTGAACTAATGATATAGGACATTTTTAACTGAAGCCACTCTTGTCTAATTGTAGGCTAGTTGTGACAACCGTGGGGCTGAGTTGCGTCACATAAACTGAACCGCAGCCCATTTTCTTCAAAAGTTGGACAAATAGCGTCTGGCTGATGGGTTGGGCCGGATGCCGGACACATCACTGAAAAGGCTGAGTGTCCGTCCTAAAACCGGACAGGTGGTCCCCCAAGTAATGCCTAAGGTTTTCTATATCAGTGGTTCTCAAAATGTGGTACCATCAGTATTATGCAAGCTCCCTCTAGTGTAGCAAAATACTGTTTGAGTTTAAATGCTCGAACTGTCTTTAATTCTTCAACAGTGCATTATCAAGTACAGTTTAGTTGTATTCAACTTCATACGCAATATATTCCCATTAAATGTTTTGGAACGTTGTCTTTGAAAATGAATAAGGAAGAACTTACTTAATATACTGTGGGTGAGAAGTGTTAAGGATTTAGCAAATTCCAAACGATTTGCAAAAAAAAAAAAAAAAAAAAAAAAAAAAAAAAAAAAAAAAAAAAAAAGAAACACGAATGCCAAAACACGAATGCTAAATGACAACAGCAGAAGTAGACTTACATTGGAAGCAGACTTACACTCTGGTTGATCGCTATATGACCATCTCTTCCTTATGCTTTTCAGAACTAGCCATCCAGCAGACATAGTTGTGTGACGTTAGCCGTTAAAATTAGTCAGTCAGACATAAGGTTGTAATGAAGAAGAAAAAAGCTGATTTTCTCTTTTAACAATTATTATTCCCTAAATTAACAGAAGATAATGACATATTAATCAGAAACAAAAGGAAAGAAAATAATCACTAATGAACAATTAAAAACAGGCTGACCTGGACCTATGCTCCTAGAGTGCCTCAAGGTGCCTTCCAGAAGATTCGGATTTGACCTTCCCACCTACCCTTTTCATTATTTTCAAAATGCGAGTTAGCAGGTGGACTCCAGCCGACATGTTAACGCTTTAAGTGGCTCACAAGAAAGTGGAAAGTTACTGGGCAGGTTCTATATGTTATTATCTGTTTACAATAGCCTTAGGAGAAAGGCTCCCACTTCTTCCAGACACCTAGTGAATAACACAAACAATATGGAAATGAAAAGACCAAGTAAAATGAACAATCATATGGGAATAAGTGTATCTACAGTACTTACTTTCATTGAAAGGCTTACAATGGAAGTGTGTACCCACACTCTTCCATTCCAAGCATTACAACGGAAATAAGCAGCGCACATTTACTTTTGACTGGTTAGTGTCAGTAGCAAACGTCACTACTGGATGATGAATTTAGCGGCCAATATCATACAATGATCGCTACTAGATGAGTACTTCTGAAATACCTAAGTCGATATGGTAACCAAGCGATATCTACCCGAATGTATTTCAAATCGTAACTTATCTACTTTACTTCTTCTTTTATTTCTGTTGTGGTCATTTTGCAATCGTGTTGCAGCTCTTGAATCTGTGTTTTTTGCCAAACGTTTGGAATTTGCAAATTGCTGACACACATTTGAATCATTACATTACGTTGCATTACATTTACCCCCAAAAAAGTTAAGTGCAGTGTTAATAGTCAAACGGATCCTTATAAAAATAAATACAGTAAAGTTTCTGCCATTTTTCAGAACATTGTGGCCTACCACACTAACACTTTTGAACTCATTGGCTGCCAAATTACTGGAAATGAGAGGATTGGCAGTGAACACTCATGCTTTACTACCTTTGACAGCGCTAGATGTTTAATTCACATTGAATGGGAGAGCGTCATGGCAGCAAATTTCTCTGTCAGTGTACCCATTAGTTACTGTTGATCCTGACTGTGGCACTCAGAGAGCTATATTAATAGTAGTACGTACTTGATGTAAAATGTCAGAGAACCACTGTTCTTCACCATCTTCTACTTTTTCATCGTTCGAAAAGCATTGCTCCAGGATGATTTTCACAGTGTTACGTCATACACATCCAACAGAATTGTAACCCCAGGCATGTTGTTGTTGTTGTTGTTGTAATCTGAATATCATCTTAAAATGTCATTTCTGTCTTTTTTTTTTTTTTGTGGGTATAAAAAAATGCCTTAAGTGATGTTTATAATAACAAGACTGTGGCACTGCTGAGAGAGAATCTAAATAGACTAGAACCATCCTGGCTCCATAGTTCTTCCAGAGACATTTTCAATGGTCCCACCCTGAGCAAAACACAACGATTTATTGACATTTTCACTGTGCTTAGCCGCCCTCTGGAAGAAGCAACTAACACCTTATTTTGTAGGCATGCCATTTACAAGCACAGAGGCAGACAGCCGTTAAGGGTAAAACCCAGAGTGCTGCCATAATTACTTGAAAACATGGTTTGATGTTGTCCACTCTTTGAATAGTCTTTATATGTATTGTTTGTAAAAACATGCTGCATGCGTGACATATCTGTAACTATCATCTGAGAATTAGGCACTATCTCTGAACACTATAGGCTCAGGAAAAAAAGTCAGGCTTGCTTTTCAGAGAGCCGCCGTCAGAAGCATTCAGGGAGAGGTCCATTGAATCAGTAGTGCATGAACCTTTTTCAGACAGAAATCGGTGGTGTGCAGGTCAGAAAAAATCTTTGTGATTGGTTTGCAGCGCTGCAAGGATGATAGACAGGAGGGCATTTGCGTTTTCATGTGCTTGCTTTATGCTGCCTCACAAAAGGTAAGTTGGACTGTGCTTTATGGGAAAAGCATTAGACGCAACGTATTTAATTTTAGTCAGAAAGGCAGTTAACTAATTCACTGCCATCGTTGCGATAGACGTCCATTTAATTTGAACTGAGGTCTGGAGGGGGAGGGGGGCTGTAAGTGACCATTCACCACCCCTCCCACTTTTAAAAAGGATTAGACGTTTATCTCCGTCAGTGGAAGTGAATGTGCTGAACCGTTAGTACTTTTATGCCAACACATTTACATGCTCAAAACAAACCCACATTATTAGATTAAATTGTTTGGAACTTTTTATCCCTCCTCCCGCAGCCCAGCAAAGGAGCCATCGTCACCCCCCCAGGATCCAGGCCCGGCGGACCACCTGCGCTCCCATCAACAGGCCCCCAGGCATGGGAAGAGAGGACGCACCACCAGCCCCACGCCCACCCTCAACCCCGTCCGCCCACCCGGCCCACAGGCCACAGCCGTAGCCCCCCAACCGGCACAGCAAGCCACGGGACCCCCAGAGAAAAAGTGTGGGACCTACCTACCACCCTATTACTGTGGCTGCCAGGTTCCCAGCTGACAGCCATTACCCAGCACCGTGATGGGATTGTGTGGGGAGGGTAGTGCAGTGTATGCTCTGCTTGGGGCAGTGGGACCGCAGGCTGCATGGAATTTCTACCCAGCCGCCCATCCCGCCACCCTTTGCCGGAGCTCTCCCATGGAGTATGATGTGTGTGGTGCATTAAAAAAGGTGCAGGAATGGCGAGGCCTGCCGTGAGGAATTAACCATGAGCACCACCTCAGGTCCCATCCATGCCAAAACTTGGGTGTGTGATGCATTAAAATCAGAGGGGGAGCCGGGCCGGGACTGTATGGCCCCGTTCCAACTCTCTCCGGAGGAATGAATGAGTATGTAGGTGCCAGTGTGAAAGATATTTACATTGCAGAGTGAGGAGTACGTGAATTAAGAGGCAGGCTCCCGCAACCAAAACCACCGGCGGTAGGGCGGGAAAAACGCCAGGACCATGATCAACCCGCACCCCAGACCACCCCCGGCGCACCTGCAACCGCCCAACCCTCCCCCCGCCGCCCAAGAACACGCCCCACACCCCGAACAGGCGCTACGCCAAGCGCCGGAGACCAAGGGACGTCTACTCTACCGGCAAGGGACAGCAAACGCCATCCAAGGCCCCACGGGCTCCAAGAGGCTCCGCCGATGACCCCAATTGCAGGAGGGCAGCGGCAGCCGCCGCGGTCCAGAGAGGCAGGAGACAGACCAAGGAGACGGAGGCGCAAACCCTCCAACCCACCCCCGGGCCAGGAAGGGTGCGCGGTATGACACCAGGGAGCACCTCCCCGGTACCCGGGAGATGGAGACGCTGCTCCGGCCGACCCGGGAGGGAACTGTGGCCGCCGCACCCACCCCCCATTCCCCACCACACTCCATCCCACCCCAGTCAGCCAGGGAAGGGCTGCGGCACCGGGGCAGCACCTGCGCAGCACCCCCACCCGCCTGCGAGACCACCGTGCGCCCACGGGACCCACGCACGACCAGATGCGACCAAACAAGCTCAAGCCGAAAAACCCCGGGGCCGGGACCGGCGACGGGACAGCACAGGGCAAGACGCCAACAAACTCCACCTGTGAAGCTGACAGAAGAAGTGGTTTATCAAACACCCTTAGCTGTATGCCAAGGACCAGTAAAGTGTATTATTTAAACATAGTTCCTTAATTGTTCGTTGTTATATATGTTATATATATATGTTATATGTTCATTGTTGTTATATATAGGGTGTCCCAGAAAAAATGCATACATTCCCCAGCAAACCCAACCAAATTGTCTATGGGTTTCTTTGTAGATTGAACCCATTGACTGACTAAACTTTGAAGGAAGAAAATTATTTACCAAATGCTACTGAGAGTGTGAAAATGCAGTTCAGGTGTAAACATGTCCAGTTATCAGCTGTAAAAGGATGCATACGAGTTGCCGGGACACCACGCATATATCAATTTATTTATACATTTTTATTATTGTTGTGGCATGACTTCGCTGGCGAGAGAGAATCCTTATTCTATGTTCATCATTCTAGTAACTGTTTCCCACTGTTGTTCGTAGTTGTCCATTTTATTTGTCTGTTTGGCAGATATTTTCTCTGTTATATATTCAATGATTACCGTAGATTTAGCCATTGGTTGATGTTAATATTTTGTTTGTTTTTCCAATTCAACAATATTGTTTTTTTTTGGCTCGGAAAAGTGAGACTAATTATGACAGAGAGTGTTTAATTGCAATTAAAATTCCTCGTAGTCTCCATGGCGAGATGGTCAATGCTGAGCGTTTAACACAGGGGTTGAGAACCTTCTGGCTGAGAGAGCCATGAACACCACATATTTTTAAATGCAATTTTGTGAGAGCCGTACAATATGTTTAAAACTAAAAATACAAGTAATGTGTGCATTTTATGTAATTTCAACACCTAAGTACAAATAAGTCTCTGAATTATGTTAATAACATTGTTATGCTCTTGCTAATCAATGATGAGTATTTCTTATCATTAATGCGACTTCTGGTGCTGCATGGTTTTGCTGATGGCTTTGTAGTCTGGTTGATACTTGGTGGGGTTAAACTTCATGCAGGCAGTGAGAAACTTAGAATGCGTCTCTTTTCATGTTCACGAAGTGCCACGAACCCTGTTTTCCCCCACCACGCACGAAGCACTATCAGTGCACATTGAAACAAGTTTATCCATCGATAATTCTTTTCTTTAGCGAATTCAGTAAAGGACTTGAAAAAATCCTCCCGTCTTGTTGTCCATTTCACAGTCAAAACCTTGCAATCACGCTGAACTAGGATAAATTGCTTACGTCTGTTGACCCATCCATAGCGAGAGAAAAAACGGTGCCGCATTAATGTCCTACACTTGCACTGCCTCAATTTGATTTGACATCATGATGGTACGGTCGTGAAAAGTTCTTGCCGATAGACGCATATCTTTTATCCATTTAATTATCTTGTCTTTATCCAAAGAGTCTTCAAAAATTCCCCACAAAGGCAAATTCCTCTGTCCATTCCTGCTTAATAGTACGATACTCCTTCATAGACTTCATAACTGTATTGATGGGTCACGCCCGTCAGCCACTGCACAACGCCTTCAAGTAGGGGGCTGTCCTACAGTCCGCTTCAGTTATTTGCAGTCGGTCGCAGTTAGTCAACACATGCAGGGATCCAACGCCGGATTTAGGTTGAAAAAGTACGAAAGCTGTACCGCATACAAACAAGAAGGATTGTCTCAGGAGTGATTTGTTCGAGGATTCAAGGTAATCATTATATTTTTCGTACCATGCATGTATTTTGAAATGTTTAAAAAATCAATGGGAGAAATTAGCCGCTACAGCATTGGCATTATACTTCGCAATATTTACGTAAAATAACTGCTAACTGCACGTTTTTTCTGCTTTTAACCAAGAATCGATACTGTTTTACGTCCATATCTATAAAGAAGTCAGGGATTTAAGCAATTATTTACAAAAATTTTCAACGGAAAAAGCTTTTTGTTTACACTCGGTCAGCTTTGAGGGAGATAGGCCCCCAATGAATCGGCCGCGCACCCCGTGTCCCGTCAATACATTATGAAGTCTATGACTCCTCGTCTTTTTTTCTTTTAGCCATCTTCTCAAAAGGGTTTCTAAAATTAGCCGCTCTTTTCGACAACAGAATACGACAACCCCGCTTGCAGCCGTCAAAAGAGCCAGATCTGGCTCGCGAGCCATAGGTTCCCGACCCCTGCTCTAACATTTTCAGAGAAGAGACGGAAGCAATGTGCGTTGACCTAACAGAGACAAACTATGTTTGTGCTACATGATTTCAACCCACTAATAACATTCTTACTCCCGCTGGCTGGCTGTGGATCGGTTGGTAGAGCAGGTCAAGTGAAAAGAGTCAAGTAACAACACACATACTTAACAGTAGAGACAATGTCATGAGCATTTAATTGAATAATGCATCTAAAATAATGGCCTGCATAACATGATGAAATCAAGCCATTATAATCCATTCAATCCACTCTTATCATTCCAGGTCTAACTTTGGTCATCAGTCAATAGCTATGTATTTGACAAATATTTTGCGATGAAGTTACACTTCGCTCCACGGCCCTTGCTCCTCGCCGGATGTCCCCGTGGTTCCGCCGGTATGAATATTTAAAGAGTAATAACAACTGGAATAACACCAGCCAGCCATATTCACATTCACAAGCAGTTTACCTTAATAGTTGTGGCCCTACATGGAGATTTGAAGACTTTGCCTTTTCTGTCCGACGTTTTTCTGGTCCATAATTGTCAGGTAAGTGGATAATCTTCTGGTGAAAGAAAAAATGCTGAAAACACGTCACCATCAATCAATTTTTCGACTTCAAGCTTTTATCGTTGAGGAGGAATAGTCTAATGAATTAATTGACTACCCAAAGAATCGGCTCACCGCCTAGTGGAGAATATGATAATAAGCGAATGTTCTTCGAACTGGTTGTATCCTACATGTGACTACCAATTAGTCCACTTCAAGCTTCAAACATTGATATGTCGTCAAACTGACTCACTATTACTCATCACGAAAGAGTTTTGAGGTCAACTAGTAACTAGTTGACTATTTGGCTTAAGCCCTACACGAGAACAACAAATTCAGCTACCTTCAACGTTCTGGTTATCTCTAACAAATAATTAGCAATTCATTGACTTTCAGCTTTGAACGTCACAAGTGACAAGTTGACAAATTGAATCAAACTCTAATAGAGAACATCGAAGTAACCCAGTGTTGTGTGTACTGACTCTCTCCGAAACACGACTACCGATTAGTCTAGTTTTAATCGTTGATCAGGTATAATCAATTCAATTAGTTGACTAGTTGACAAATAAGTGTAACGCCATGTACAGTGCATCAAAATAACCCGATATAATTTCGGACTGCAATGTATAATTACGGTACGTCAATTCATCAATTACAAACACCAAATCTTGATAAGAATTAACCAACATACTCGGCAACCAGTCGACTACTTGAATCAATTCCAAGTAGAGAAAAAAAATAAAACAAAATAATATTGATGTACTGGCTGTTTCTAATTGTTTTGTAGTTGACTAAATGGTCTAGAAAATTCCTACAAACCTGGCTGTAGCCTGTAAGGCTTATGATTTCTCGTTATTTCGACTCATATGAGCAGCTTTTTTTTTTTTTTTTTTTCCCCGCTCATTCTGCACAAAAACTCAACAGTTTATTAATATTTTGCTTCCTGCTCCCGAAGGGGTAAATCTCTCCTGCACCCAGGTGTCTCATCCAAAGCTTCTGGGGTTAACGCTGTGTTGCCTTCAGCGTCTTGCTGCTTACTTCACTCCTTCGCTAGCTGGGAATGTGTGCTCGACCTCTGCACGCATCATGATGAAAAGTCGTTACAGGTTCAAAAACCTTGCCAGTATTGTACATGCCAGACACAGATAAAGAAAAACTTAATCATCGCATGTGGAGAAATGTGGAGGATTGAGCTGTTTATCCACACAGCACACATTTCCTTCAAGTAAACTTTTTTTTGCTTCATTTTGATAATAGTTTTTGTGTTTTATTTTGGATTTAAAAAGAGTCCACCAATAATTTAGTGTTACAACGCGTCTAAAGTCATTACGTTTCTTTTCCAATGCCAGCCATTTATGGCAAAATTGTGAAACCATGCTATATCATTGACCAACGACCTATACAAATCAACAGATTTCATATCTATGTAATATATGTGTATGATAAAATACAGTATTCTGTATGTTAAAACATTTTAATGTGACAAGTTTTACATTTTAACATAAAAGGTTTCATTATTAAACGCACTAAACTTCACATTTTATTATTCTAAATATTATATATTTATATACATTTTTACAACACAATTATTTTCACACATAATGGTAATAGGTTCAAATAGTTTAATGTGATAAGTCGCTCATTATAATTTTCTAAATTTTGAACTTTGATGTTCTGTGGGCTACTTTAATTTAAAAAATCATAAATTTTAGCTTCTATCATTTAATGTGTTTACATGTTACATGTTTCACATTTTAACATACAAAGTTAGATATTTAAATGCGACAATTTATCACGTTCCGGTTCATGTGGGATCCTTTTATTGTCATATATTGTCAAATTATTGTTACTAGCTCCTCTATGCTTATGTTAAAAAATAAAAAAATAAATAAAATAAAAAAAACATAAACAAAGCTAGGTTTTTAGAAAATAGTAACGAGGATACAAGTATCAACAAGTGACCTGAACTATAAAAAGTTACTTCATTTTCCTTTATCTAAATATTTGTTTATCTAATGCAGATGCAAGTTAATTTATCACATTATGACATGATATTGAACTTTTTTTGTTGCTGTGGCAGGAATCTGCTGTGAAGAACCACACTACCAACAACCCTACCATCAATAGCTTCCAGTTTATGTTTTTTCCATTCATCACAAAAAAACAGACTTCCATAATAATTCCACATTTCAATTTTCCATGAGGGAGTTGCCATCCGCTATACACAGAGTCGGCTTGTAATTATGTGGGGCAGCTGTACATGGCAAAAAAAAGAAAAAAAAAAAAACCCCAGGTGATTCTTCAGTATGTAATTGGTTGTTAATCACGTAGGTGCATGCTGCCTGTCTCACTCATTTGCATTTGATCAGGTGCTGCAGTTCCACAACATGCTATCTCATCCAGAGACCGAAGGTGCGCCGAGGTGCCTCATTGGTGTCTTGGTGTTGGCTGATGGGGGCTGGGTGGGGGGGAGTCAGTCCGTGCCGCTCACTCTGGGTGGAGGATGCAGACTGCGAGAGCAGAGATTCCAGTACACTTGAACAAGGAGCTGGCCACACGTGCCGACACATGCAAATGGGCAGATGAATTCCGCGGGAGTGACTCCTCAAGGGGCAGCTGTGGTGTTTCAGAGGTGGACGTAAAAGAAGTGAACATCTCTTTCCTGTCTCTGTGACTCACTGGACTGTTGCGGGCAAAAGAGCGGAGCAGCGGGAAGGAAGAGTGAGTTGAGTTCTCAACATGAGCGGCATCATGGATGGATTTATGGCATTTTACTGAGAAATTTATAGACTCACGGACCGGTTGCTCAGGTGAGATGCTCTTTAACAGCTTCATGTGTTAAGATGCCAGGAAAAGGAAGAAAAATGTCATTTGTCTCAATCTGCTACTGTTTGTATTTTACTCTAAAAGTTGGAAGGTACAGATGAAAATTAGTTTCAAGTTCAAATCAAATCACTTCCATCGCATTCAAATACGGTGAGTCTTTTGAATATAATGAGAAGGCTGTGCACCCAACTTTGAACGCGTCGGTGAATTTAATTCATGATGCCAGGTTGTTAGAGAGGATGAAAATGTAATAGCTTCAACGTCACTGCGATGAAGTCCTTCTGCCTTCACCATACAAAACCCCCCACAGTTGCTGTTGCTATATTCTATGATTTCTCTTATCTAAACAATGTGCTGCAACAGCTTTTGATTCCTATTTCTGCTGTGTCACTGTCACATTATTGTGACAGACAGCGAAAAGCCTCTGCAGCCTAATCGTGTCTTTTCTTTAAGTTGGAGTTTGGTTTGGAGGCAGGGACACTGCTCAGGAGTAGATGGGAATCAGTCTGTCAGGGGAAATCTCAGCTGCACGGGAACAAAAACTCCCCAGGGATCGCTCCACATTTGCAGCCGCGTCGCTCTGCTAGAACACAGGGCAAACTAGGAAGACAAGCCATGAAGAATCAATTTCATGCCCCTGGTGATAATGAAAGCAACATTATGGAGAAAAGTGTCCACAAATTATTATTTTTTTGAAAATGAAAAGTGGCTTTGCTTTGAAATCTCATGTTGCGTTATTACACTATTAGATTAGTGCTCAGGTCACTGTTGTACCTACATGTGTTCCTGAAACACATGGAGAAAAAAAAGAAAACAAAAACCCCACTGATATCATGATTAATATCATATTAATATGTGACACCCCCATTTGAAAGGCAAATCATTGGCTTGTATGTTTTTGCTTGCCTTATTGTTGTTGTTTGGAGTATTTTAGAGGAGCAGAGTAGGTGAAAAGTTTCGATTTATAAGACAAAAAAAGGACTCCACTCATCCATGTGAACCAGAAATCAAATTTTGCTTTTCTTTCTGTGAACATGAAAATGAACACGCTCAAATGTGATACATTTTACAATAAAGTTGATCATATTTTAAATCAATTCTTTACCACAAATGAAGGTGAAACTTTTCACTATAAGATGGATAATTTGTCAAGTTTGTGCGTAGAATTTATCACATTTAAATGTAAAAAGACACATTGAAACATGACACAAGATTAGTATGTTCATTCATTCATTTCCCATGCCGCTTTTCCTCACGAGGGTCGCGGAGGTTCTGTAGCCCATCCCAGCTAACTACGGGCAGTAGTCAGGGCGCACCCTGAACTGGTTGCCAGCCAATCGCAGTGCACCAGGAGACATACAACCATTTACGCACACAATCATACCTACGGATGTTCAATCAGCCTACCACGCATGTTTTTGGGATGTGGGAGGAAACCGGAGTTTCCGGAGAAAAACCCACGCAGGCATAGGGAGAACAAGCAAACTCCACACAGGAAGGCCGGAGCCCGGGATTGAACCCTTGATTTCAGAACTGTGAGGCGGACATGCTAAATACTCAGCCACCTTGCCGTGATTAGTATGTTTTAATGTGATAACTTATCACGTTAAAACCTAACAATGATCAGGATAAAATGTGATAACTTATCATGTTAAAATGTATCATGTCACTTCATAATGTATCCATCCATCCATTTTCTCCCGCCTATTCGAGGTTGGGTCGCGGTGGCAGCAGCCCCAGTAGGGAAGCCAAGACTTCCTTCTCCCCAGCGTCTTCAGCCAGCTCTTCTTGGGGGATCCCAAGGCATTCCCAGGCCAGCCAGGAGACATAGTCTCCCCAGCGTGTCCTGGGTCGGCCCCGTGGCCTCCTCCCCGTGGGACGTGCCCAGAACACCTCACCTGGGATGTGCCCCAGAGGCATCCTAATCAGATGCCCGAGCCACCTCATCTGGCTCCTCTTGATGGGGAGGAGCAGCTGCTCTACTCCGAGCCCCTCCCGGATGACCGAGCTTCTCTCCTTATCACTAATAAGAGAGAACCCGGACACCCGAAGGAAACTCATTTCAGCCGCTTGTATCCGGGATCTTGTTCTTTTGGTGAGGACTGGATTGTCCAAACTCTGTAGACAACAATGCCCATTCATACAGACATTTCTATCTCTCTATGTATTCATTTTCTGTCTATTTAATGTATTTGTACAGGTAAGTCAATTGAGAACAGTATCTCTGACTGGAGACGGAAAATCCCGAGACGAAAAATTTGAATTGGACATGTCTTGTCACTTTCCCACTTGTCACTCAATCAAATCAAATCAAATCAAATTTATTTATATAGCCAATTACAAAACCCGAAAGGTCCCCAAAGTGCTTTACAACAAAGACAAACATGGCACATAGTAAATAAAAGGCAGGAAAGTGTTATAAAATGACATTAGGAAGAAAAGAAAAGAAAAAAAACGAACCATCGCATCACGATTAGTCAGACACCAAACAAAACAATAAAACAGATAAAATCCGAAAACATTAAAAACCCTAAAGAAATAAAACCAGGCTAAACTAATCTTGGGGAAAGGCGAGTCTAAAAAGGTGTGTCTTTAAACGAGATTTAAAAAGGCCCAAATTTGTAGTGGTGCGGATTTCCGGGGGAAGACTATTCCATAACCTGGGTGCAGCAACCGCAAAAGATCGGTCTCCCCACTGTTTGAGTTTGGACCTTGGGACTTGCAAATGAAGTTGGCCGGTAGAGCGAAGACTCCTGCCAGAGTTACGGATGGTTACAATTTCTGATAAGTAAGAAGGAGCCTGGCCATTAATAGAATTAAAAACAAACAGTAAAAGTTTAAAATCAATTCTAAAATGGACTGGAAGCCAGTGGAGCGATGATAGCACGGGGGTAATTTGTTCACGTCTAGGTGTATCTGTTAAAAATCGAGCAGCAGCATTTTGAACAAGTTGGAGACGAGAAACTGAGGATTTGGGAAGACCAACATAAAGAGCGTTGCAGTAATCCAGCCTTGAGCTTATAAAAGCGTGAATTGCTTTTTCCAAGTCGTGGCGAGTAAGAAAAGGCTTCACTTTGGCCAGGAGACGGAGCTGGAAAAAACTTGCTCTTACAACAGAACTCAGGTGTCTTTTGTATTTGTTATTGATAGTCCAGCAGAATTGGTTTGAAAATTTTGCATACAGGATACCGCCTACAGAATGCCCAAATTGAATATGCTTACAACACAAAAGAGAACTCGTACCACATCTTTGTCACTTCCTGAAGTTAGTCAGATATTGTATTTGCTCGAAAATGTTTCATTAAAGGAATGAAACATTCTTCAATGTGTAAAGATTCACTATTTGCTTGTTTAGAATAGAATAGAATAGAATAGAATAGAATAGAATAGAATAGAATTTTGCATGCCAGGACACCAACGGGTTCCACTCGCTCTCCTACCCTAAACACTGAGCTTTTACGAATTGGACAGTTAGTGATTTGAGATAAAAAAATGTTTAGCACCCCATTGCAATGTGACGAATTAACATTTTAATGTGACAATTTGCACATTTTAATGTTGAAATATGGAAATTAAGTTTAGGGTTTATGGCTAGGTGAAATGTGAAAATAAAACATGTATTAGCATTAAAACATGATAAATATATTGAAACGCGAAACATCATGTTTTAACATAACTCATCACTTATGTTTGACTAACTAAGGTGGTTTTGTGTCTCATGAATCAAAGTTATTGGCTCCCAAACTATGGTATTCTTCCCTAAAAATGTAAAAACTGAGGCACATTAGGCCTTGAGCGCAGCATGAACTTGGAAATGTATTTTCGTATGTCATCTGACGTCACGGTTTGTGAACGTGATCCCCAGCAGATGTGTCCTGTCATGTCCTGGCTGCTCTGCCTGTGCCTCTGGGTCAGCGTGACGGCCATTCAGTTGTGTCAAGCCACTTTCTACGACACCATACAGCAGCAGCATGGGACGAGGCCCGGCCGCACCACCATCCACATGATCGGTGAGCCCTTTTCAGTGCGATTTCACAAAGACAAAATACTTTGTCGCTCGATTATCGAACAAAGCTTTTGTAACTGGTTTAGCTTCCCGAGTTTAATTAGATTGTCACAAGCTAGCAGAGAGCAACTTCGATTTCCTCCGAGTTCATTTCGCTATCTCCTTTGGAAATCACATTTTTTAACCTTGCAACAAATCAATGTTGGGCATTTTCATATATTTCCTCACTTCCCAGCATGAAACCCACATGTACCAAGGACGCGGGAAAGGTTTCATATGTTTATCTCATATCTTAAGATAATTTCTTACCTGACAGTTGAAGAAGTGTTTGGAGAAAGGCTTTGATGTTTTATTTATTTCACAGTAACCCATTTAACACAGTTTTTCCTTGAAAATGTTAATGTCACGATTCCCTCCTGCCTCCCGCTGTGCATTTCTGCCACTACAAATACCTTAAAGAATTCTCACCTGCTAGGTTATTGTTGTTTATACAGTGTTTTCACACTTTTTCGGCATGTTATCAAATGAAAATATATATTTGGAGGGGCATGCATTTAGCTGTTAAAATGCACTGTAGCTTTGGTAGCTTTGGTTACAGACATAGTATGCAAAGACTGAAACTTAGTTTCACTCTATAGTTACTATACCATGGACGACGATAAACACACTATCCATTTTGACAGTTCAAATGGATTTGACAATCAATGCCGCAGTGAAATATAATAATTTACTGCCAGTCCTATCAGTTCAAATGAATTTGTTCAATGACATCGAACAATTTAATGGTTAAATCAATGCCTGGAAATGATTGTTTTCTTTCATATTGCATATGAGGTGGTATTGTTTGTGAAGACACATTTTCCACTTGCTTGTTCTTCATTAAGATTGAACCTTAATTGGATTCGCTTCCTTAGTGAGGATCCCTCAGATATTCGCTCCATTTTGCAATTTCCTCCTTGAGTCTGCAGCTGATATTTACGCTACATTGCCTCCACTCAATTTGCTCGGCAATGGCGACAGCACACCTTGTGAAATTAAATTGAATAGAAAATGACCAAACCAGTGTAGTTGAACTTTTGTTTTCAGCGTGCAAGAAGGTGTGTAAATATTAATATTTTCACTACCGAATTTGATGGCGAAGAAGCTGTCACTTCTTCAAAGGGAGCCTAGGTCTTCCTCTCTATGTACATTGCATACCTTGCATTTCAAATCGCATGTGTTATGGGAAAACAAGAAGTGATTGCATCATAAGAACGATTTGGATTTGTCAGAGCTCTCCGCCATTAAAATGTTTAAATGCGCTGCCATTCCATTTTGCGTGAAGTGGCCTGTCCTCACTCTTGTATAAATGAGATGCCAGTTTTATGAGCACACGATAGTCTGCCCGTCCAGATTGATCCAGACACTGAGACATTTGTTCTGTGCTCTGCATCGTGCGGCTGTTGGATTGGCGGCAGAATTGGGGTTGACGGGTCATGAATTGGTGGCGAGAAGGCCAGTGGATGGAGACCAACCGGCCAATCATTAAAGCCGGCCAAATGCCATAAGTTCAACACGAGCAGTATTACTCGAGGAAATCGAGATCATGCAGGATGATGGCTCACTTGTGCCCACTCTGGTAGGAATTCAGATCCTTGAGATGTCAAAAAAGTTGAGTCATTCGCTGTCGTAGGAGTGTCCTTCTGCACATAACAAAAATCATCCTAAATTGAGACAAATACATACCTGTCAAGTGTACGGCTTTGTACAAGTGAGCACTGATTTTTAAATGTGTACGCCTTACGTACAAAATTCGTACATTTATCGTGCATTATGTTTTTGTTTTTTTTTTCCATTCGGATTTTGTGACCGTTTCGCCAACGAGACAATGTGCGTTACTATGCATTACTCCGTTGGTTGAATGACGCAAGAAAAGTCAGAGACGGAGAGGGAAGAGCGGGAGTGAGAAAGAGGGAGTTGTGACTCCGTTGCAAACGCGATGCTAGGCTAGGTGGCTCCAATAATACCTGACTGTAGCCTACTAACTACGCCCACTTGATGCTACGATAAATATTATATGTATATGAACTAGCTGCGAAATGATACACTTGCCGGCGTTGGTAAACAGCTGCCATCTTAAAGCAGTAGACTTCTCAAAAAGGCTCTGTTGTTGTGAACCTTCCTAGCGAACCTAAGTAATTATTGATCTAAAATACTCCTAAATCAGCAAAATCTTGACTTGAATCTATCTTTAAAATATGAAATCGTTTTAAAACTTTCACATGTCGAAAGTAGACAGAAGGGAACTAATGCAAAAACGGGGGGCAATTTTAACAACTTTAACAGTTGATTCACAACAATAAATGACTTCCAAACATAGCAAAGGTTACTATGTTTTTTTTTTTTATGTTTTTTTTTTTTTTTTAATGAAAAAAAAAAAACATGAAAGGTAACAGAAGTTACTTTGCCAAGTAACTAATTACTCTTACATTCAGGTTACTGAGTTACTAACTCAATTACTTTTTGGGAGAAGTAATTTGTAACTGTAATTGATTACTTTTTAAGTAAGATTAACAACACTGGTCATAAAGATGCAGTCTGCAGAATGAAAAGTGACGAAAGGGGAGATTTTATTCTGCCAATTTGTTGCCAAACACAATTTGCCTGCAACAATTGCTTATCACTTCTCAGAATTAGCAAAAGAAATGTTCCCTGACTCAAAGGTTGCATCAGTAAGGTAATTTTATCAATTCGCCTTTTTAATTTATAATTGGACACACTAACAAACTACCTTCAAGTCAAACTGAATTGCGAGCTCAAGTGCCTTGAATATATATATATATATATATGTGTGTGTGTGTGTAATTATAACAAAAGTCACTGTTAAATTTTAGTAATCATTATGTAGCTGAAGATATTGATTGTTCTTTGATTGCACCAGGTTATATGTGACAATATTACCAATAAATTCTTTTTTTTTTTTTAAATAAAGTTTTATTTTTGTTTCATATTGCACGCTAAATAAAACGTAAGATTAGTCACCAATTTGTAAGATTGCCAACGGTGTCGGGTTAACAGGTATGCAAATATGTTTTCACAACACATTGATACATTATGAAACACGTATATGTTTGGGAACAAATTGAAACCACTGCTAAATATCTTATTAGTTGTCATTAAAATAATAATAACAATCCTAATTGTTGTTTTAAAGACCAGGTGTATTCAGTCTTCCACTTGTTTTTCTACCAGCAGTTTTTCATTGTCCACTACAGGAACCAAGAAGCGCAGAGAGGGACAAATTATTAGACCAAACATATATTATTTGGACATCTAAGGCCGCTGGGCTTGGGGTTGGAGGAGGGGGGCGGTGCACCTTGCTCTGTGTTTATTTACAGGTTACATTAGTCTGTAAAATGCTCTGCTGAGAAACCCATTAAATGACTTACATTGTTAAGTCATTGGTTGTTCCTGTAGTCTGTTTTTTATCCTGTGGATTAATTAATGAAGGAATAATTCCATAACAATCGCTTTGAGGATACACTATTCCATGGTTGCGTGAGATCTGTTCCATCTAACCCTTCAAACAACGGTTCTCAAACATTTTACAGTAAGTACCACTTCTGGCTTTCTGAGTACCAACTTTGGGACCAACATTAACTCATTGACATCTGCCAATGACGGCACAAGACATCTAATCCATTTTGACAGGGAGGGTTGGCAGTAAATGATCGCTCCTCATAAAAAAAAAAAAAAAAAAAAAAAAAAAAAAAATGACTGAGTATCTTTTGGCATCAATGGCACGTGGCATTAGCCTCCCAGTCCCAAACAATTCGGACATCAATAACTGTCAATGGCAGGCAACGAGTTAAATACTGTACCTTATAGTGTAATGTAAAATGTTCAAGGGAAAAAAGGCAGTTGTATTATCTTCATGAGCATCAGTTTGAGCATTAATACTATGCTTAGTTTTCAGGAAAAAAGATAATGTACTTATTAATGAATGAGTTAAATGGTTTTAGACTTGGAAGTTATTATATTTAATTCAAAACAAACACTTCTTGTGTAATGGGTACACGCAAGTCCATGTGGAGCGTGGAAACCTCCCTGCCGATTCCTTCATGTAAGGACGCTAGCGGCTGTGCTGTTGGCTTGAGCTTATTGGTGCAGTGGTTACCGATCTTGCCTGCCGTGTGGAAGCGTCGTTGGCGCGCGGGTTCGCGTCCCGGCTGTCATAGTTGGGACAAACACTTTTCTATTCCACAGACTATGGGGCATTGCAAAAGAGAATGGCAGTCAACACAAAGTTCACTCAATGAGAATTCAAGCACTGTATGAGCAGATACAGTCACAGTCATCTTTGCCTCAGAAAACAGCCGAGGAAGAAACAATTGGACAGGTGACATGGCAAGGTCCAGGTCCACTCACTTTAGCTCCTGGAGAGAAAAACAGCGTCACCTGCAAAGTAGAAAAGCAAACTTTGTCATCAAACGACATGGTTCTCATGGACAATCCAGTTATGCAACAACTTCCAGCTGGTGTTATGATTCAGCCGGGGGTTCTTCCTGATTTCAACATTGACAATAACATCTTTACAGTTCTTCTGCAAAATGAGAGCCAGAAATCTACCTCAATCCAGGTCGGAACAGTCCTTGCTGAAATGTATGCTGTCGATACAGTCGCTGTGCCACATCTTTCAGACAAGTCTGATGATCCCCTTGACTTGAGTCTTTTTGACTTTGGAGACTCACCTGTCCCAGAAAAATGGAAAAAGCAACTTTGTGAAGCACTCGCAGTAAGGCGAGATGTTTTCTCTCTTCATGAATGGGATGTTAGTCTTGCCTCTGGAGTGGAACATCACATTCGTTTGAGTGACTCCACCCCTTTCAGGGAACGATCTCGTCGGCTAGCTCCTGCTGACATAGATGACGTGAGAAGACATATCCAACAGTTGATTGCTGCTGGTATTGTGAAAGAATCACGATCCCCTTATGCTTCACCTATAGTGGTGGTTCGCAAGAAGAATGGTTCCATCAGAATGTGCATTGATTATCGTCTGCTCAATAGTCGAACAATACCAGACCAATACACCACTCCTCGCATTGACGATGCTTTGGATTGCCTGACTGGAAGCAAATGGTTTTCAGTATTAGACCTTCGGAGTGGGTATTATCAGATCGCCATGAGTGAGCAAGACAAAGAGAAAACAGCATTCATCTCTCCAGTTGGTTTCTACCAATTTGAAAGAATGCCCCAAGGGATTTCTGGTGCTCCAGCCACTTTTCAAAGACTCATGGAGAAAGCAGTCGGTAATATGCATCTTCTTCAAGTCATTGTCTATCTAGATGATATAATTGTCTTTGGCAAAACACTGGAAGAGCATGAGTATCGCTTGCTTAAAGTTCTAGACCGTCTGAAAGAAGTTGGCTTAAAAGTGTCTCTTGATAAGTGCCAATTTTGCCAACCTAAAGTCAAATATGTGGGTCACATTGTGTCAGAGGCAGGAATTGGCACAGATCCTGAAAAGATAGCTGTTGTGAAGAACTGGAAAGAACCAACAGATCTCAAGAGCTTAAGGTCATTTCTTGGGTTCTGTGGTTATTACCGCAGATTCATTGCAAATTACTCACGCATTGTTCGACCACTCACCGAGCTCACCAAAGGGTATCTACCCACACAGAAAGGGAGGAAAACGCAAGCCACAGTTTCCACCAAGTCTTACCTCCAGGTATCTGAGCAGTTTGGAGAGCGATGGGATCAGTCGTGCAAAGATGCCTTCAAGAAAATAATCGACTGCCTCATCAATGCTCCAGTACTGGCTTTTGCTGACCCTGCTAAGCCATATATTCTACATGTTGATGCTAGCACGACTGGTCTAGGAGCCGTCTTAAATCAACAGCACCCTGAAGGGCTTCGGCCAGTGGCCTTTGCAAGTCGAAAGCTCAGCCAATCAGAACAACGATATCCTGCACATCAACTTGAATTCTTGGCATTAAAGTGGTCTGTAGTTCACAAATTTCACGACTAATTGTACGGAGCGAAGTTCACTGTGAGGACTGACAATAATCCCCTCACTTATGTGCTCACTTCAGCACGCTTGAATGCAACAGGACATCGTTGGCTAGCAGCTCTATCTACTTATGACTTCACAATTCAGTATCGACCTGTCTGTCAAAATGTCGATGCTGATCTGTTGTCGAGACAGTATGCTGCTGAGATTCAAAACGACTGGACAATTATTCCGCCATCAGGCATCAAAGCTCTCTGCAAATGGGTACATGCTGCTGAAAATTCGGGCATAACACAAAGACTAGTAGACCAGCTTGGTACTCCTCCAGAAGTTGTTCCTGAAGTTTATGCCTGTCCAGTTAGTCTCAGTGGAAACACCATTGATCAGCTCACGCCAAAAGAGATCAAGGTTGCCCAGGATTTGGATCCTAACATAGGACCAGTTAAAACTGCCATTGGTGCTGGCAAAGTACCAGCTGCAACCACACATGACTCTCCTGATGTTGCTTTGATTTGTCGAGAAGCATCCAAGCTCCAGCTTCAAGATGGGGTACTGTACAGAGTCAAACACAGTGACTGGCAAAGAGGTTAAACAACTCGTTTTACCTCAGAGGTTCAAATCCATGGTCTTAAGATCTCTTCATGATGAATGCGGTCATTTAGGAATAGAAAGAACATTAGAGCTTCTAAAAGACCGGTTCTATTGGCCACATATGGCAAATGAAGTAGAACAGTATGTAAAAACATGTGGAAGATGCATCTCTAGAAAACAGCTTCCCCAACGTTCTGCTACTCTGAATAAGATCACTAGTACTGGTCCATTAGATCTCGTCTGCATTGATTTTCTTCAGATTAAGCCAGACAGTAAAGGGACAACAAATGTACTCGTGGTTACATACCATTACACCCGATATGCACAAGCTTTTCCTACAAGGGACCAAAAAGCCATGACGGTAGCAAAGGTTCTCTGGGAAAAATATTTTGATCATCATGGTCTGCCAGCACGTATTCATTCAGATCAGGGAAGAGACTTCGAGAGTCGAATTATTAAACAACTCCTTTCAAGTCTTGATATTAAAAAGTCACGAACGTCTCCTTACCATCCGCAGGGTGACGCACAACCAGAGCGATTCAACAGAACACTCTTATCAATGTTGGGTACTCTGCAGAGCGAGAAAAAACACAAATGGAGTCAACACATCAGTCAGTTGGTACATGCGTATAACTGTACAAAGAACGATGCAACTGGGTACTCTCCATATTTTTTAATGTTTGGGAGGGAAGCACGTTTGCCTGTTGACCTTTGTTTCAATGTCACTCAAGGTGAAAATGCCACATCCAATCATATGCAATATGTGGAGAAGTTAAGACAAGACCTCAAGAAAGCCTACAAGCTTGCGACAGAAGCAGCAGACAAAAATCATCTCCGAAACAAGACTAACTATGATCGACGTGTGAGAGGTCAGCCATTGGCAGAAGGCGACAGAGTCTTGTTGAGAAATCTTGGCTTGACCGGGAAGCACAAACTCCAAGATAGGTGGAGATCTACTCCATACATCATTGTCAGACAGCTACCTAACTCACCCGTGTATGAAGTGAAACCAGAAAGTGGTTCTGGAACTAACAAAACCCTTCACAGAGACCATCTCTTGCCAATTGGTTATCTGGTGAGGCTGCCGGATGTCCAGGATAAGACAGAGAAAGTAGTAAACAGGCCTGCGACTAGGTCAAGAAGCAAGAACATGCACCAGCGACTTAAACAACCAATAGTGACTGGTGACTACACTGATTCTGAGTCAGAGTGGGACGTGGCACCTGAACCCCATTCATTTGATATAGACGAAGTTGAGAGACGTGTTTTGTATACACACCAACCATCCAGTCAGATCACTGAAATTCAAGAGGAGGACTCGGAGGTCATGGAAAGTGAAGCAAGTGAGTCAGACAGTCCAGAAAGACAATCACACAATGATTTAGAACCAGAAAACAGTGACAATGACGTAGAAGAATTAGAAAACAGTGACAATGATTTAGAAGAATCTGAAAACAGTGACAATGACCTAGAAGAATAACCAGAAGCGACATTACCTTTAGAGCTGAGTGTTAGAACTGACAACCTGACGAGACATTCTCAACGACAACGCAAACCAGTCATTCGCTTGACTTATGACAAACCTGGCCATTCCGTAGACCAACCGGTGACTATTGTACATCATGGCATGGTCATAAAACTTGATCTTAGTCCAAGAACTGCTGGTAGTTCTTTAAAACACAAAGACTGTACACCTTCCAAAAAGCCGCAGTCCAAGACACACAGAATTAGATGAGGACATCTAAACCTTTTAGAAGGGGTAACCCAAGGGAAAAAAACACTACAGTATTTCAATAATTAGTTAATAAATAAATAATAGTTAAGATATATGTAACAGGTACACAGAACGTGCATCCGTTGTAGCACGTGGAAACCTCCCCGCCGATTCCTTCATGTAAGGACGCTAACGGCTGCGCCGTTGGCTCGAGCTTTATTGGCACAGTGGTTACCGAACTTACCTGCCGACTAGAATTCGTCGCGGCGCGCGGGTTCGCGTCCCAGCGCAGCGAAGGTTTCGGGGGGAGAGTGTAACGGGTACACAGAACGTGTATCCGTTGTAGCACGCGGAAACCTCCCCGCCGATTCCTTCATGTAATGACGCTAACGGCTGCGCCGTTGACTCGAGCCTTATTGGCGCAGTGGTTACCGAACTTGCCTGCCGACTAGAATTCGTAGCGGGGCGCGGGTTGGCGTCCCAGCCTAGTCAGAGGTGGGAGCGGAACGCGGGGCGGCACAGTTTGAACGTTTAATTCAATTAATCTCTTGCTGCCACTGGGGAAAGCCACCACATACCACTAGTGGTACTCGTACCACACTTTAAAAACCACCACCTTAGAAGAAAAATATGATTATCTGTTGGCAGTGAGTGCGTGCACATCACCTAGAAAAGGAGAAAAAGTACTTTTATTCTTGAAAAAATAGCACTCTTTATTCATGTAGTAAATAAATTCTTTTCCATTTCAGTGTTGCATAAATACTCTTTTGTGTATTTTTCAAGATGCTGTAGTACATCATATTGTGATGGGGCTGTCTAATTCTGAACATCATGTCCTCAACTAACCTTGCACAGAAAAATGCTTGTTATCATCCGTCACAAAGTGCTTATGTGTATGTATTGTAGCGTGCTCCATGTATTCCGTACGACTGTGAAGAAAAAAGTCTGTGAATTGAGTCAGTGAGCTTCGTGATCCCAAAGTGAGTGTTGTATAAATTAAAATATTTACAGTGTAAGGTCAGCGATTACAGAAAAAAA
Source organism: Corythoichthys intestinalis (assembly GCF_030265065.1). NCBI lineage: Eukaryota > Metazoa > Chordata > Actinopteri > Syngnathiformes > Syngnathidae > Corythoichthys > Corythoichthys intestinalis. Next base: position 33,419,878 of record NC_080396.1, read on the forward strand.
GATGTTTCCTATACACCTTTCCTGCCCCACAGTCTCTGATTGCTTGGAGGGCTTTTTTTCTGCCTTACTGGTATACTGCTGCACTCAATCCTGTGATTCATAAGGTGTGCATTTATTTGCTGCAAAGAGCATGAATAGTGCACAAAAGAGAACAGATTGTGTTGGCCGTGCATCTGTTAAGCATTGTGGAGGGATGTTACTTTTTGGGTCGTGGATTCTTGACCCCGCAATGGTGTCCAGAGGAGGAATTTCCATGCTGAAATCAATGATTCTGCTTGAGTTTACTAGAAGGACTGAATCAACTCATCATGTTGCCAGATTATTTCTTTAAGAAGCAGGCAGTCAAATGACACAATTTGAGCTGGACTTTCATGCGATTAAGGGTTTGGAAGTAGTAACATTTCCAATTACAACAGCAAAAGTCACATTAGCTTTTACATAAACTTAAGGGTTAAATTCATGTTTTTTGCTGTTGTTGCTAGTATTTCTGTTAGGCCTGCACAATATATCGATTGAATATCGCCATCATGATGTGTGCATGCACAATAGTCCTATCGCAGGATGTGCATTTTATTTTTTTTACACAAACTTCTGGTTTGCTTCATAAAAGCAGCAGGTGTGCAGAAACATGGCTTCCTATATCCTTTTAATACACAGGAATCTTCATCATTCAAAGATAAACCCATTTAACCTGGATTAAATGGTATTATATGAATACAATCACGTATCACAGTTTTGCAATTTTTTGCACCGTTAGTTTTTAAATAAATAATGAATGAATACATAAATACAATTAAATTGAAGCACCTTAAATCTATAATGCAACAATTAAAAATACAGAAATTAAAATAACATTTTTATAATGAAGAATATGAAATTGCTTAAATAATATAAAATAAAGAAAAAAATAAAAATACAAGGATGAATGAGAAAAACAAGGTTGAAACTCAGGAGAAAACAATCTAATAAAATCCTGAATGCAATACACTAATACAAAAACATGGTGAGTCAACCAAGGTATACCCAAACAGAGCTACTCAAGTCATCTGGTGAAATGTCTTCTGGTTTTAATATTGCAATAAATTTATCGCGATATATCGCAAACCCCCAAAAAGTTGCAATGTAATTTTTGTCCAATATCGTTCAGCCCTAATTTCTATCTACAGTAAATGGTTCATTTTAGAACAGCAACTATTTATCGATCAACAACTGATCTATTGTCAAAGTAATTAAAACCTACTTAATATGATGACATATTCAATATTTTATAGAACTTGTTTAAGTTAAAGCAGGAGTGTCCAAATTACTAGTTAAGTGGTCAAAATCTGATATGTTCAGATCAATGTAGGAAACTAGGATTTCATTATTATGATATATATATATACAGTGATACCTCGGCTCACGAACGCTTAAGCTCACGAACTTTTCGCCTCAAGAACATTAAATTCGCGAGCATATAGTCTCTGCTGGCGAACTAGTTTTCGGCGGACGAACCAAGCCACGCGGTCGGACAGCGCCACGAGAAGCTGACGCACGCTCACGGCGTCCCAGTTCGTCCCCTCCCTTTCGTTGAGTGCGGACGTGGTTTGTGTTTGATAGACATTTTGGACCATATTGAGTGTACTTTTGCTATTATGGGACCGAAAAAGAGTTACATACAGTCCTTATGGAAGGTGACTCGTGTTACCAATTCGCCCTCGACTGGTAATTGGCGGTGCTTTCAGCCTTCCACCGTCGTGAGAAGTGGACCGGCGAGTCACGTTGGCTCGTTGTCGTCGGTTGTCTTCGGTGCGCCCGATGGCGGCTTGCATACAAACACCCAGAGGTGTCGGATGGCTTTTTGTGGGCGCTTTTATTAACAACCAAAAGCATGCGGGGGGCACAGCAGTGGAGTCTACGCTAACTGCGCACTTTGCCGGTAACACTCTCCTTCCAAACAGTAACTCCCTCCCTCCTCCTCCCACTCCTCCCACTCCCATACCATCGCAAAGGTAAATAAAACAACTTTATTATACAGTACAGTTTATTTCTTTAATTATAATACAATAGCACACTTATTATACATAAAATAAGGTATATTTTTGTGTAGTTTTAAGGCTTATTTAGTAGAAAATTATGTTTTATGGGGACCTGGGAACGGATTATTCTCATTTTAATGGTTTCTTATGGGAAATAAATGTTCGGAAGACGAACTTTTCGCCTCACGCACACTTTCTGGGAACCAATTATGTTCGTGAGCTGAGGTATCACTGTATATATATATATATATATATATATATATATATATATATATATATATATATATTCAGGTGACTTGAAGTCAGGCCCGGATCTAGGTTTACCCACCAGAGTGGGTACTAAGAAAACTTGAGGGGGCACCCCCAATGCAGGCTTTTTCTTACCCTCTGCATTTCTCCAGGCTTGGACCGGCGCAAGTAGGACACTGGCTTGTGTCCCGTTGAGGCTGCATTAATTTTGGGGGGGTTTGTTTTTTGTTTGTTTGTTGTTTTTTTTCCATTCATCTATCTACTTATTCTTGCTGTCGGCGTGATGTCACGATGACGTCATCTCGCATAGCAACGTGTCGCCATTTTGAGATGGGGGCATACACAGGTAAACATCCGTAGACAAACGTCTGAAATTAATATATTTCAGCTGTGTTTTGCGTCTTTTTTTCATTAAAAATGTCTTAAACATGACTTATTATCACAAGTCACTGCCGACAGACGCGAGGAGATGATACAACTTAAAATTAACGTGTATTGGCCTGCAAATCTGCCCATACAAAGTCGCAGCTGATAGCTGGATAAACAATCCAAAGGAATTGCCTGCAGTGGTGTTCGGTAACATCTACAACTACCTCATAAAGTCACCCAGTAAGTTGACCTTTACCAATTACGTGGAATATGTACTGTGAGGAACTAAGAAAACTGGTAGTATATACGGAGTGATCATTTCTGCCGTAACCGGTAATTTGCCTCCAAGCGTTATTTAGCTGTGAACACGTCACAGCAAAATAACCAATTCCCACCAGTCCAATAATATACCGATTGACCGATCAGAGCAGTTCATGGCAAAAGAAAAATAACGCTTTGCAAGTTGTCAGTTACGGTAATAATAAAAATGCTTAGTCTATTGAATCCTAGCAGCTAATTGGGGCAAGAAAAATCGATTAAAGTTTACTCACCACTAATAAAATGTCAGCTGCAAACGTACAGTAAATGTGCCTGGATTTAGGTTCCCACTGGCGAGAATGGTCCACGGAACCGTCTTCTTTTACTGTTCCTTAATTAATTGCTTTCAGCCATTTGCTTGTCCTTTTTTTCTCACGAGGAAGAATAAAGAACTTCAAATGTGGCTCCGAACTCTTCCTTGTGTTACAAACCTCAACACGGCAACTTTCAGTCATTCCGATGAAAAAAAAGACCGCAAATAAGACAAAAGTTCAACGCGTTTGTACTACAATAAAGGACAGAGCAACTGCTTGTGACTCGTGTTTTGCCCCCATTTCAATATGGCGACGCTTTGTTGTGGTTGGTGACGTCATTAATCCCCGGATGTCCGACTGCGAGAATGTGTCAGGAGGAGAGAGAGGAAGCGCGGGGATAACAAATGAGGTTGGAAAAACAGCTTGTTTTGGTGATTACTTGTTCGGTGTGGTTGCGGCCAACAGTAACCGTTAATCCTGCAATAAAAAAGTAGGTGAGACCAACTCTCCGTGCGTTCTCTATATCCAGTGCGACGCTAAATAGAGACTGTTCCGTCACGATAGTCGTGGCTATGAACACCTTTCTCGGATCAACGACTCTACAGACGTGGCTATGTCTAAGCAGGTTTATTAACACTCAAAAGGGTGAAACTAAAGAAAACAGACAAAACAACACAATCAAATTATGCACAATATATGAAATCGCATATATACTGCCCTATCTGTAGCAAACTGCATATGAAAATATGAATAAACAATTAGCCGAGCGCCCGAGACGCCATTTTGCCGATCCTCTAACTCGTGGGTAATTAACATATCACAAGTTTCATACTAAGTGAATCTGTCACACTTTTTTTTGCACTGAAGTACACACAATTCACATATTTACGTTTTTAAACACATTTAAACTACATACCGGCGATGCAACTTCAAATTCAAGGCAAAGTGGTCACAGAGACAGTGCGAACTGACTGCGGCCGTCTTCGTGTGATTCCCTACTGAACAACTACTGAACATCCGTGTGACAGTTTCTTTCAAATAAAGTGCACATGGGATGCAGTAAATTAAGGCGTCCACTAGATGATGCTAATAAGACGTAAAAGCAATAAAACTCAGGTATTCAATCACAAAACCCATCAATCTTTTATGCATAACAGAACACCGACATTTTGATTGGGTGGGCACGACTCACGTCTGGGTGGGCCGTGCCCACCCCGGCCCCCCCATAGATCCGGCCCCGCTTGAAGTTCCGCTCTGAGACCTCCAATTTGGCCAAATTTCAAAATTGTCCGATATGCATGTGTGATACATAATTGGAAAGCTTAAAATCTCAGTTTTCTGGGGGAAGAAAAATTTGATCAGGAGGGCATTTAAAAAAAAATATATATATATAGTAATTATACAAATTTTAAACAGCAAAACCCAAACTGGAGTTGAGAGTAGGCATGTACCGGTTACCGGTTTCACGGTTTACCGTGGTGTGAAAACGTCGCGGTTTCAAAACCACTAAAATTTTCCGTCAGACCGTAGGACGGTATTCACTATTTTTCTTGTGTCAAAAATGCAGCCAGAAGCGGCTTGGCGCAGCAGCGCTCACCCCCTCCCGTTTGTTGCTGTGTGTGAGAGTGATGCTATCGGCTACACAGCCAGCTAACCCAAAAACAATTACTCCAAACATGAGGCGTACTGTTCTTCAATTTATTGAGCTCTCAAATCGTGGTAAATTTAATCTACAAAATGAATACATTTAAAATGTTGTACAATTAGATTTTTCCATGTGAGTAGCTTCCACAGATTAGCACCATGGAAAAAGTTCGCCAAAAACAAAACACACATTTTCCTTTCAAATTCAATATACAAACAAAGTAAAAGCTTACAAAGATGAATGTTAGCCTAGGCTCAGCTGGGAGAGCAACTTCGTTGAGTGTTACAGCCGCAGAGTGAGAAAACAAGCTTGATTCGCTTGAATGAAGGGGGAAAATTGATAGCATCAAAGATCGCTAATTGCGAACAATGATCTTGCCCTAAGCATAAATCCACGTTCGCTGGATCAATGTGAGGTCTCACTCCCAATGTTTTTTTTGTTTTTTTTGTTTTTTTTTTTAGATGAAACCTTTCCACAACAATATTGACATTTTAACTAACTTATACATTTTTACCTAACTTATGAATTCCTTATGTTCTTTTTAACACAAAGGCATGACATCATGTAGACTAGAGTTGACACAGTGGCTGAAAATGGCAAAACTTCACTTAAGCTTTTCCACCCTCAAAAAAAAGTCATGCAGTATAAATTTTTAAAAATTTTATTCAGAAGTGTTTTTACTTTATAGAAATTATTTTGTTCTTGCTGTAATCTTGTGCAACTTGAGCTGTGGCTGTGAGTATAGTCTACTCTATAAGTTATATTTATTTTAATTTTATTTCAAATTTTTTTTATTGATAATTTATTTATTTTAACAATATATTCATGTTCCAATTTGCAACGATGGTCTGAAAAAAAAATACTGTTCAATGGAAAAAATTTGTTTTTTTTTTAACCCATACATCTCAAAATTTTTGGGAGCTATAATTGCAATACCGTGATACCGTGAAACCGTGGTATTTTTGCTCACGGTTATCGTACCGTCAAAATCTCATACCGGCACATGCCTAGTTGAGAGCATGAGAAAACATAATTAAAGACGCCATGATTATAACGAGATATTATCGCGTACTTACCTTGTTTCGATCTAAAAAACCCATGTAGCGTGTATCAAGCATGTGTCAAGACACAGCTGTGAATGGCCACAGCCAGATTTTTGGGGGATTTTATGGGTGAAACATGGTAATATAACAAGGGTCGCGATGCAGAAATCGCAGACATCAAGGAGTGGTCGAGATTGTTTTTTTTTTTTTTTTTTTTTTTTAATTTGTTTGGATACATTATCATCTAACACATCAGGGAAAATGCGACACTAACAAAAAAAAAATGCAATTAGGTAAGCGTTAGTTATGAGTTAGATATCCGTGACTTATTTACAGACACCATTTTTTTTCATTGTGACATAATTTGTTTAAAAGTTTAAAATATGTGAATAATTTTTTAAAGTTGTTTTTTTTTTAACAAAATATTAGACATCAATAAATGATTCTAAGCTAAAGATGACAGACATTTTGAACAATAAATATAATTACTTAACTTCTTTTTATGGCTGGGTTGAAACAAAATCACTTGCGCGATGTCTGTAAACTGGGGTTTCCAGGGTAAAACGGACAAATCAAAAACAGTTGAGGGGCTTAATGCGCCATGAAACTGCTATGGCAGCATACAGGCATATTGTTCTATCAAACACAACAGTTCTTTTGGCTTAAAATACAGCAGTTTCTTTTAAAGAGGAGTGCAAGAGCAGAAACTGCTTTTTCAGTCTTGTCTATGTTTTCCGCCATATATTTTTGAAATTTTCTTATACCTCTGGATTATTTTGTTTCTTGTAACTCATTCACTGAAATTATAGTTATAGACATCAAATCCATTTCAAATGTAAAGGCTGGTATTGAGTCATAATTTTTACTGCCATTGACACGACCAACATTTACTCATTGGCTGCCAATAGACGCACAATCCATTTTGAGTGGGAAGGCTGGATCGTTCGAGGTAAAATACAGTAAGCCTAGATTTACAAATGAAAAAATAAACAACAACAAAGCTTACTGGCAAAAACTAAAAGCAGATTTGGATTCAGCACCCCCAAATTACCTACAAACTAGTGTTTGCATTAATGCATCAATTTTTTTGTTGGACAGTGTAATAAATTACTGTACATCTAGTGTGTCAGTTTGAAATAATGTCTTGCTTTTGAAAAAAAAATAATAATAATAAGACTGCACCTTTAAAAAAAAAAAAAGTCAAATTTATCAATCAACTTAAAATAATTGACAACTAAATGACTATTGAACTAATTACAGTAGTCAGCTGTAGCCCAAGTTCATTTTAACAAAATGTGTGTTGATTTTTTTTTTTTCTCTCTCAAAGTTATTGGTGGTTGCATGTTCTTCAACTTGCGGGTTCAGTACCTCCAACAAGGTTAAAAAACACTGGTCTAGTAAATTGGTATCAAATCCTGTCATTTGTCTTGTAGCCTCAAGAAAGTGCCATAAATGCAATGGCCCTTATAAAATCCTCGCTTGCAAGTCTTGCATTCTAAACACCTTTTTTTATGAAAATAATGGATTGTGTAAAATGTCAGGGATGATGTGATAGGCCTGGAGCTTCTCCCATTGGTATGACTAGATTAGAATAGTCAAATAAGAGCTTCAATGCACAGCGTAATACGCTCGTCTATAATTGAAAAGAAATTACTCACACAAGATGCTGAATGTGAGCGGAGGCATTATGTGGAGGGACAAAGAATAACTGGAGTCGCCTGAGGTGGCCTCGCACAACCGTGACCTCCAACCCACCATATGTCAGCTTCGCCGCATCACACTATGCTCACCTGAAAGGTTGTCTATTGTCATAACCGTGTCGATATTTTCTTCCTGTGAGCTTACTGTTTGCATTTAACGAGTTGAAATATGCAGAAGCAAAAGAACACGGCGGCGTACAAGCAGAAATAACTCACTTGTAAGTACCTATATCATTTATTCAGATAAAAGTCATAAATCTTTTACTCAGAGTGATACCTCTTACACTGCAGTATTTTGCCCTCTATTCACTCTGCTCTGGGGCCTGATATTGTTGAAAGCTTTAATTACCTTTGACTCAATCGGTGACACTTTCACAGCAACAAATAAGAACATTACGTCATATATTGACACCTCTAAGGTTGAACACAATCAACTGTTGGTCAACACTTTTGATCACTAGGGAAAATGGAAATCAAGCAAATCTATTGCGTTCCTTCTGTCGTCATTGTGTTCCTTCAGGGAATAATTCAAGAAAGGCTTTTATTAATATGTATGTCTAAAGAGAAATGATGCTTGTCAAGAGTCTGAAATTCCAAAGATTTTGATCATTTTAAGTCAAACAAGGAATTATTTATCAGTACATCTATTGATATATTTGATTGATTATTTGTGGCACCATCTACAATTTTCAAAACTCAGATGGGCCAATAACAGCACAGTACTGACACTGATTGAGCAATTAATTTCATGACACACACAACATTTTGAACCCTGACAGTGATCACTACAGTGGACAGCTATTCAAAAATGGACTGTCATGACCTTTAACCCTTTAGACAGTGAGTGATTTGTGTTCGAAAGGCGAGGAAGAGACTTGGAAGAGCCACTCGGTTCGGGTTAGCATGTAGCCTCACCCTTTTCTTTTGTTTACGTTCTTTCCTCTGTGTCCGAGTCCCTGCAGAGAAATGACAAGAGCCGGATTAACTCTGGTAGTATAAAATACCATTCGGGAGGATTTAGAAGTTGGCAGTTTTGACCATTATGCAGTAATTTAGCCTTGTCGTACTTAATGAATACATTTTTAATATTTCATATTCCATTTAGCACAAGACTGTTATTTGTTATGACCACACAATTTATTTAGCAATCGAGGGAAAAATACTTAGATATAAAAAATATCCTGTAAAAATATTGGAGTAGAGGGATAAAAACAATGACATTTTGCAGTCTGCTCTCGTCATCAACCTCGTGTTTGTTGTCTTTGTTGCCTTTTTCTCGTTTTGAATCTTCCTCCTCCTCCAAATACAACTCAAACATATACAGCTGTATGTGAAATACTTCTTCTGGATCGACAATATCGTTTGAAAAATCCACACTTGAACCAGAATCGCTGATAAACGCTTCCTTTTCCATTGGGCTCAATGCTAAATCCACTGAAATCGCTCATTCTTTGACGTCATCACCAAGATGGAGGTGCCAGAGTGTTATAATGACAGGAGGAGTTAAATTGCATATTTAAAGATGCATTTCTCTCATCTGTGCTTTGCCAAATTGTTGTATATAGTCAAAACATCTCAAAATATGTTTTTAATTCCAATAATAATGCTATTGAAGGTTTTTTTTTTCATGTCACATGCACTTTAAAGGAGCAAGTGACTCGTTTTGGTCATTTTTAAAAAACTTTAAAAGTAAGCTATTGTTACTATATACATAAATATTGTATAGTCATCCTTATTGTATTTTTATATAATAATGATAATAATATTAATACAAAAATAAATAATGAAATTAAAATGAAAAAAAAATTGCACGCTGGTTACAGCCCCAAATAATACTCTAAATATTTTTTTATCCCCATAATAATTAACTCATTGCATGCATGCCATTGATGGCAACAGACATCCAATTCATTTAAACCGCGAAAACATGGTTGTGAACGCTCATCTCCTGGGAGGGACGAATGAAGAAACATTTATTCGCCCCTCCCAGTCAAAATGGATTGGACGTAAGGGTTGTAAGGGTTTTTAACAAAAATTAAATTGTGATTTGTGCATGAAAGCTTTAAAGGTAAAAAAAAAACAAAAAAAAAACAAAACAAAACAAAAAAAAAAAACAATTGGTGTCTTGAGATACGAGTAACGCGATTAAGAGTGTTCAAGAAACTAGCTGTCCTTCAGCTAATTGATTTGAAATTGATTGATTGATTGATTGTGAGATTAATTAACTTTTGAATATGTCAGTGAATGCTTTTAATTAACATAAAATGAATTGAACTGATATTTCAAGGTGCTACTGCATGATAAAATAAAGTTTTATTTAAAGATTGGGAGCTACAGTATAAATTCCCATCCGTAATCATATTCATCCTGAGCCAAAGTAGACCCGTTTCCAGAAAATAACGGGGTCCTTTCACACATTGACCAAGTGGGAACTGAAAGAGTGAATAGTAAATGAGCCATTACATCATGATAGGTGTTGCTTCCAAAACAAACAAACAAAAATTCCAATTCATATTTTTATTAGCGATACGTTTTTTATTATTTCTACATTTCCAATATCATTCAAAAATTTGCTATCGTCCTTTCACCAGGTTTAATAGTATGTTATTTTCATTTTTTCTGAGTGAGCTCCAAGAAAGGAAGCTGCGGGCTTCTCTTGGTGACATGAAAAATGGATATTCGGCTGTCACAAACAAAGGTTATATCCTCTCCGCGCTGTTTTAGACACTGACTATTTAATAGCCTTATATAATGCATCCTGGAGGCACATTAGTTTGACACACATCACCCCCTACTAACTCTCCCCAGCACTCATTTCATCCGTACGTTCTCTTTTGTCAATGCCGCTTGCATGGTGCCAATGGGAGGTGGCGTCGTTCTTCTTTAGCCAAAGGCCTCGCCACATCTGCAGCCCCCACTTTGTTTGACCGTCGTCACACATGCCGCTCTAATGTCAGACCACTGACCCTTTTGTGGCACACAGGAAAATTGTATTATTGCTTTTTCTAAATGGATTTTTTCTATTTGAACGTCTCGGCTTTGAGGAAAAGGGAGGCTGCTTCCGCAGGCGTTCGATCAAATACAATAGGCCCACTTTTCTTGTCGTGAGCTCACTTCAGACAGATTTCCTTTTGTAAGCCACCCTAAAATAATCTTTTCAAAGTAAATAAATCAAGGGGACTATCAGTCTCCTAATTTTGATTATATGCTCATGGTTACAAATAGCTTTTGCATATTTCAGTATTTGCCATTTAATTCGTTTTACGGTTAATGCATAATTCATAAGAGAGTGCTCCTCTAAGCTTGTGGATATTTGTTTAAACAGCATGTTTAATTGAAGCTTTTCAGCCAATGTGTAGGGGCCAACGCTTCTTTGCAAAAATGACTTTTGCTTGCCCACAGCTTAATTAATTAGCCGGCTTTCTTTGTCAAATGCTGCCTGCCCTACACAGAATGCGAGAACATTAAAGAAAGCTTACTGCTTGATGCATAAATTTGTTTTCCTCTGGTCAGAAGTATTAGTTTGTTGATGAGTTTCAGTTTTTGAGAGTGGAAAGTTTAAAGTATGTGCTTTAAACACGCAAGTTTAATCACTGATTATCAATCCGATCACGAAATGCAGCAGTTCGTTAATATAACTTGTTTATTTACTGCGTATACTGTTTACTGATTCACCAAAGTATTCTAAATTAGGTTTGCCTATATTTAACAATCTTTGCCATGCCCCAACTTGGCATTACAGCAAACACGCTCATGACATGGAGCAGTAAGTGCAGCATTTAGCATGAGGCGGCCTGTTATGCGTCATCCTCGTGACCTCTGAGCCAGCCATGTCCTCGATTGTTTTTGAGTAAGACGCCTCATCATCAGTGGCTTCTGGCACATCCTCATTTTCAAATCCATCCTCCCGCATTAAAGTATTTGTCGTCTTCTCCTTCACATTTCAACTGAAAGAGCTGACAGTGAATGGTCATGTTTCAGTGCTCTGGACTGGGTTAGAGGTCTAACCCATTTTGACTTGCAGTCAAAATTGATTGGATATCTGTAGGTGACAAAAGCAACCAATGAGTTCATGTTAGCCCAATTGCTGCCAGCCCTCCGAGTTAAAACAGATTGTACAGTGGGGGAAATAAGTATTTAGTCAACCACTAATTGTTCATGTTCTCCCACTTGAAAATATTAGAGAGGCCTGTAATTGTCAACATGGGTAAACCTCAACCATGAGAGACAGAATGTGGAAGAAAAAAAAAAAACGAGAAAATCCCATTGTTTGATTTTTAAAGAATTTATTTGCAAATCATGGTGGAAAAATAAGTATTTGGTCTATACCAAAAGTTGATCTCAATACTTTGTTATTTACCCTTTGTTGGTAATAACGGAGGCCAAACGTTTTCTATAACTCTTCACAAGCTTTTCACACACTGTTGCTGGTATTTTTGCCCATTCCTCCATGCAGATATCCTCTAGAGCAGTGATGTTTTGGGGCTGTCGTTGGGCAGCACGGACTTTCAGCTCCCTAATCACCCCGTGGCGTCAAAATGATAACAAGAACGGGGAGCAAAAATCCCAGAACCACACGAGGGGACCTAGGGAATGACCTACAGAGAGCTGGGACCACAGTAACAAAGGCTACTACCAGTAACACAATGCGCCGCCAGGGACTCAAATCCTGCACTGCCAGACGTGTCCCCCTGCTGAAGAAAGTACACGTCCAGGCCCGTCTGCGGTTCGCTAGAGAGCATTTGGATGATCCAGAAGAGGAATAGGAGAATGTGTTATGGTCAGATGAAACCAAAATAGAACTTTTTGGTAGAAACACAAGTTCTCTTGTTTGGAGGAAAATGAATACTGAATTGCACCATACCCACTGTGAAGCATGAGGGTGGAAACATAATGCTTTGGGGCTGTTTTTCTGCAAAGGGACCAGGATGACTGATCTGTGTAAAGGAAAGAATGAATGGGGCTATGTATCGAAAGATTTTGAGTAAAAATTTCCTTCCATCAGCAAGGGCATTGAAGATGAGACGTGGCTGGGTCTTTCAGCATGACAGTGATCCTAAACACACAGCCAGGGCAACAAAGGAGTGGCTTCGTAAGAAGCTTTTCAAGGTCCTGGAGTGGCCTAGCCAGTCTCCAGGTCTCAACCCCATAGAAAATCTGCGGAGGGAGTTGAAAGTCCGTGTTGCCCAACGACAGCCCCAAAACATCACTGCTCTAGAGGAGATCTGCATGGAGGAATGGGCCAACATACCAGCAACAGTGTGTGAAAAGCTTGTGAAGGGTTACAGAAAACGTATGGCCTCCGTTATTGCCAACAAAGGGTACATAACAAAGTATTGAGATGAACTTTTGGTATTGACCAAATACTTATTTTCCACCATGATTTGCAAATTAATCATTTAAAAATCAAACAATGTGATTTTCTGTTGTTGTTTTTTTCCACATTCTGTCTCTCATGGTTGAGGTTTAACCATGTTGACAATTATAGGCCTCTCTAATATTTTCAAGTGGGAGAACTTGCACAATTAGTGGTTGACTAAATACTTATTTGCCCCACTGTATGTCAATCACTGTTATTGGCAGACATTGAGTTAATGTTGGCCCTGATGGTTGTGAATGATCCCTGCTGCCCTCTAGTTAAAATAGATTGGACGTCTATCGCTATCAGTTGTAGCGAAGAAGTTAAACAACAGCTACCTCAACACAAAAAATTTAATGTTTTCTATGGCTGCCACACGGAATAATGAAGGAATTTTCCAAACACTTTGTCCCTGACAGGTAAAAAAAACATTTTCTCCCTGGTTTGTTTTTGTTTCGCGGCTGCCAGCGGTTTTCTAAATGCATCATAGTGCTTCGCTGACTGCCTGCCTTCTCACTCCAGGGCTTGTGTGTAGCAAAGCAAACTATTAGCAATACCATTATTTTGGCTGTGTGCAAGCTAAATAAGTGGTTTTCTTATATCGTGCCGTTGTTCGAGGAGGCCTGCGGAGCATTAAGTACTGAGAATGAATCAGTGGCTTTTAAAGAGAGTTAACAGCAGAGCATGAATTTTTTATATTAATTTGTCTGTAATGGCGACTGTAAGAAGTAATTAGTATTAAACTTTAATTTGTCTGAATTGTGTTGGACAACGACAGGAAGTTCCATAGAACAATCCTGTACATTAGCCACCGGTAGCTGCATTTTGTGGTTACTCAATAGGAGCTGCTGACTTACATAAAAGACTCAATGAATCAACCTCTCTTTTGGTACAGTATATACAGTCAGGATCCTCAACTTTCAAGTACTTAGCATGTCTCTCATGCACTTCAATACATTCTCACAGCGTGTGCCACACCTTACTATTTTCCCGCCCCTCTAAAAATATAACTCAAACATTAGCTACGTTTACATGCTGACTTTTATTCATACTGATTCAAATCTTTCCGAATGGAAATTTCAGATCAGCTGTTTACATGTCACTTCATCTATTCCGATCCAGCGTTTACATGTGACTGCCTTTATTCCGAAAGGACGTTTGACAACTGCCGTCTGACATGCGCAGATTAATCAAAACAAAGTGTCCCGTTGCAAAACATGGAGATCGATCGTCGGAGTTTAACTTTAACCCACTTGTTGTGTTTGTGGGGTCGTATCCGCTTCTGCTGTTTTGCTCTTTTGCCTTGTAGTAGCCGGTTTTCCACCGGTTTTTAATCTGGTCAACGCTCCGGTCTATAGGGAATGGGACGTACTATGTCATTGTTTGGACGCGCCTCCATGCTGGCAATATGATTCACTTCCGGGCCGGCAGAGTCAATGCGGATTGTAACGTGTGGTAGTGCTAAGCTAACTCTTTCGGTGTTTTAGAAAGAAAATATGGGTGCTTATTGTTGCGTTACCGGGTGCAACAGCGTCTCCTACGACAAAAAAAGGGGCTAGAAAAAATGGACTCACTTTTCACCGTTTTCCTGCATGGAGGACCAATTATCAGATCACGAAGGTACGACGGATGGCTGGATTGCAGCGATTCGTCGGAAAAGCATTTATGATCATATTTCTGCTGGAATGAGAGTGTGTTCCTGTCATCTCTACTCTTGTAAGTTGAACGCTTTATCCACTTTTGGTTTCAATACGTTTTTGTTTTTTCACCGTTGTGTAAATCTGCCTCGGTAGCAATGCTCGCCTACTACGACTCACCTACCTGTTGTGTTCCTAGGTAAACCTGCTGACAACACATCCCTATTTGTCACCATCTCTCTTCTTGGATCATTTGACAAAGAAAATTTGTTCAATGGAGTGGTTCCATTTGTCCTGTGTCGGACTCAAACAAGCCCCTGCAGCAGACGCCATCTGGGTCTGCCCTTCTCGTCGATGAACTGCGGGCTTTTAACTTGTGAAAATGCAAGAACTTTAATGCACATATTTATTCTGCCTGGCTATTTAACTATGGCCAGTGACGGGTTTTTTTTTATTTTTATTTTTTTAACCACTTTGACAAAGACACGTTTCATTGTAATGTTGAATTTATATATTCTATTATCATTTTTAAATTATAATATTCTTATTTGCACTTATGTAGACTTTAGACCAGAGGTCTCAAACCGGTCCTCAAAGGGCCGCAGTGGGTACTGGATTTCATTCCAACCAAACGAGAACAATCCCTTTTCACCAATCTGGTGTCTAACAAGTGTAATCAGTTAATTGCAGTTAGGTGCTGCTTACTTTAGCAGAAACCTCATTGGTTGAACTGTCTGTTTTGGATCTGTTGGAACAAAGACCAGGACCCACTGCGGCCCTTTGTGGAATCGGTTTGAGACCCCTGCTTTAGACTGTCAATTCAAATAGTGTTGGAAAAGTTGCAATACCTAAAATAGAAATGCAAGAACTGTAAAGTACATATTTATACACCTTTATTTACCTAAGGATGTTTTTAACTGCTTTGAAAAATACAGGTTTTGTTGTGATCTTGTATTTATATAGTATATAGCTTTTTATAATGTATTATGTATTATAATATTTGTTGCCCCCTGCCAGAGTGTGGGCCATTTTGTACTAAAAGGATTTTAAACTGTCAGTTCAAATACTGTGTTGGAGACTAGTACTTGCAATACTTAAAATGGAAATGCAAGAACTTTAAAGCATTTTTTTATCCTGTCTGGCAATTTACCCAAGGCCAGTAAATAGTGTTTTAAACTGCTTTGACAAAGACACGTTTATTGTGATCTTGTATTTGTGTATTACTTATAATTATATAATATTTGCTGCCACCGTCAGAGGGTGGGCCTTGTTTGCACTAATTTAAAGATTTTAAACTGTCAATTCAAATATCGTATTGGAGAAATTGCATTACTTGAAATAAATCTATTGCAACTTATCAGTCCCAGTTCTTGTCTACAACACTGTCCAAAAATTGTCAATGCATATTCCAAATAGAATAACAAAATTAAGTCACCTGACTTTGTAATTATTACACCTGTTTATTATGAAGACCTGAAGTAAACAACAAGCAGTTACAGTTTGTCAAGAAGTTGTTCAAGTCATGTTTTGGTATTCATATTTTATTGACTTTTCACAACAACACTTGGGATCGTGTTTGTAAGAGCAGAGCAAACTGAAGTTTCAGCGTGCACTCTTCGCCTTTCCAACCTCTCATAACGCTCCGATGTGGTGCGCTTGACCTCAGACTAACCCAGTACTTCTCAAATAGTGGGGCGCGCCCCCCTGGGGGGGCGCAGAGCGATGCCGGGGGGGGCGCATGTGACCTCGGGGAACATGCTTTTTTTTTTTTTTTTTTTTTTTTTGCCGTACTGGAATAAAGTGTACTTGCACATCCACTCAGTGGGTGGCAGTGGCGCTCTCATTTTCAGAGTGCGCGCAGTATTTTTGAACTAAGGAAGAGCACTCAGAACACACAGAAAACAGATATGAAGAGCAGTGCGCCGCCGCCGTTTTCGAAAGCCGTTTTCCGACCGGACTCACGCAGCGACCCACTGTCTTGTCCGGCCGGTTCTCACGTCGCCGCCCGAGAAGTGCCATTTTTGGCTTGGGATCGTCACGACGACCGCCCTCATCTACGGTTCTACCTCGGCCGCCGGGAATGCGCTTTTTTCGTGCCGTTTGCCTTTTAGCTTTGACTTTTAAATTAATACAGTGGGTAATGAGGAAAGACCACTGTTTACTGTGTCTAAAAATAATTATAGCGGACAGCCAGAAGCCAAAACAATTAAGACGCCATTTAAAGACCCCAATCTCATTGATAAGCTTGATTGTTTTTCAGCGAAAACGGCCGAATATTTCCAACAATCGTCCTGTTTTGTCAGTGTAATATCAGTAAACCAATTAGCATTGTTAGCATGCTCATTGCAAGATAACTCCACACCATTGCAAAGGAGGTACAAAAATAAAAACTGTCCTTCTGTCCAAGGACACTTTTTTTTTTCTTTTTCTTTTATTCAGTTTTGTTTTTCCGATCAAATTTTTTTGGCATATTGTCCTCATGAGTGAATGTGTCTAATCAATTTTAATTTGTTATTATTTACTGATTTTATTACATTTTATTTTTCTTTATCAAATGGTCAAAAATGTAACTTGAGTGTATTTTTTAGTTTGGATGGGACTTTTTTTTTTTTTAATTCAGGCAAATTGATGCGCGTCGTCTTCTCTGTTACAAACAAAACAATGTTAATAAAGTTCTACTTTATTATAAGTTGATCTGTTACTTTTTTTCGTTATTAGGAAAAAAAAGGACACAATGTTAGGCAGATGCGTATTTATAATAGTAATTTTATAGACAAATGATACTATTTACAGTGGTGGCAGAGAGTTTGGGGGGGCGCGAAACATTTACGTCTTCCTTGGGGGGGCGTAACAGAAAATAATTGAGAAGCACTGGACTAACCCAAGAAGAGATATGGTGACCAATCGGGATGTGTTGTCAGCATTTCATATGCAGGTTTTCCTAGTAACACAACAGGTAGGTGAGGAGGAGGAGAAGGTTAGCATTGCTACCGAGGCAGATTTACACAACAGTAAAAAAAAACAAAAAAAAACGTATTGAAACCAAAACGGATAAATCGTTCAACTTACGAGAGTAGAGATGAGGGGAATTCACTCTCATTCCAGCAGAAATATGATCAAGAGAAATGCTTTTCCAACGAACCGCTGCGCCCTAGCCATCCGTCGTGCCTTCGTGATCTGATATTTGGTCCTCCATGCAGGAAAACGGTGAAAAGTGAGTCCAGTTTTCCTCGCCCTTTTTTTAGTCGTAGGAGAAGCTGTTGCACCCGGTGACACAACAATACACACCCATAATTTCTTGCTAAAACACCGAAAGAGTTAGCTTAGCACGACCACACGTTACAATCCGCATTGACTCTGCCGGCCCGGAAGTGAATCATATTGCCAGCATGGAGGCGCGTCCAAACAATGACGTAGTATGTCCCATTCCCTATTCCGGCTTCGTGTAACCTCTCGTGAACTTTTTTAAATAGTTCACTGTTCCTCGTTTTACACCCGTCTAAGCGAGCAATTATATTCAATTCTTTTAAAGTTTGAATTAAATACAATCTTTCCGCCGGACTCCCAATTAGGTGCGCTGTGCTTGGAAGCCATGTTGCAAGTGACGTTACTTACGTCACCAAGTGACGTCACCACGTCAGTACGGAGCATGTGCAGAAAGAACGCAACCAGACACCATTCCGCTTCCCTGTTTACATGATATAATTTTACTTCTAATCGGTTTGGGAAAAGGAATATTCCACCCCTGTGAATCGGAATGAAATTCCATTCGGTTTGGGCCTGTTCATTCCGAATGAGGTGCTTATATGGAACACATTTATTCGGTTTGAACAAATATTCTGATTGTAATTGGAATATTTGGCTCCTTGTAAACGCGGCAAGTGTCATAATGTAGAAATAAAATGAAATGGCTGAATTTCAAAATCATTCTCTTTACATGTGCTGCACAACCGCTTTACCAATCTAAAGAAATTTATCTGTCAGTCCAATGTGGTCAGCCTCAGAGATATCACTTCTCTGTCAGCCTGTATTGTAACTGACCTAAGGGTTTAATCCACTAAAAATACATACCCACTGAATACTAGACGGACAAGGAAGTTCGGGTAGGAATCCACGTTCTCAGGAAAAATGTAACTTTGGTGTTTTAACCCAAAATGTGGCTTTTGAGGTGGCTTGGCAAGCGCAATTCCCCCTAAAATGCACAGATGAAGTGTATAAATGCTTTGGAAGACATGAATTTTGGTGAGTTTATTTTTTATTATCTCATTTTTCAACTTTTGGGGGAATTTTATATCATAAATAATATTTAACCAATGACATGAAATGTTATATTTCATTAAGATATACTGTACATGTATATAGAAATGTAAAGTATATAAAATAAAATACAAGTGTTATAGATTGTACCAAAAAAACAGAAACTCGAAGTCAGACCTGTGCTTTGAACCTTTGATCTCAAAACTGTGAGCGGAAATGCATTATTCTTTAAGTTAAATGGATGTTTAATTCGTCCTTACAAATGTAAAGTTGCCCAACTCTTGTTTCTAATGACTCTTAAATTTAAATTGTTATTTAAAGGGATCCTCTGTTTTTAAGACAAGTAATTCTTAAAAGATAAATGTTAGTATGAGTTATAATAATTTGATATTAATACCCCTCTTAATGGTAAATGGTGTTATATTTATATAGCGCTTTTCCACCTTTCAAGGCGCTCAAAGCGCTTTACACTATATTGCCATCTACCTACTGGTGAAGCATGTTTTTGTTTTAATAAAGTTTTTAAAATTATTTTAAGTGATAGGTCGCCATTCTTGTTACGTCGCAGTGCGTGACGTCACTGGTCGTGTTGCCGAAATTCCAGCGGCTCACTCGTTAGCTTTCCCAACATGTCTTCAGTTCTACCCTTCCTATTGAACCAGATCTGAAAAGTGAAGAGCAGGACAGCACTGTCGGTCGTTCACAAGACGAGCTTCAGGGAAAAATGCGTGCAGCAAATATCTGATAAGACAAAAGTTGGGCAAAACTGGTGATGCGAGAGAGTCCTGTTGGGAAGTCCGGTTGGGAGCGAGAGTGTATGCTGTCCGGTTTTATTAGCAGATATTCAAGGTAAGCATATTGCGTTTTCAAACTTATCCCAATATAATTATGTAGATTGTTAGCATCCAGAGCTGTCGTGTGCTTACAGTTCAGGCTAAAGAGCACACCTTGTGTAATCCAGGTCTTGTACATTGTAACGCGTGGTAGCTAGGATACGAGTATAAAAGTACCAAAAAGGGGAGAAGCTTCCACATATGCACATTTATTCACAAAAAATAATATTTCCACCTTGACCACTCTTCACTTGGGAGCTCAGCAGTACGCAAACACGCGTTCCCTGACGAACTACCAACATTGTTGTAAGGTCCACGTCAGAGTCACTGTCGTCACTGTAGCGTGCCATAGTGCTTTAATTATTTAGTATGATTTGGGGAAAACTCCCACGAAGAATAGTCAACAAAAAAGCAATAGTAATCCAAATTCGCGTTTTTTACTCACTCGAAGATCCAGAAATTAGACCAATACCATGGCAATGTCGCAGCCGCGATTAGGCTGTGGATTCCACAAAATAGACTGACCCGAAAAGCCGCTGTGGGACCGACGAATTAAAGAAAATGGACAGATCCGAAAACAATATTGCAGACGCGGTGGGACCGTCGGATCCAGAAAATAGACGGATCCCTTACTTGACTGAGGATCCAGGAAAAATGTTCGGGCGCTAGTTGTAACGCGTGGTGGGTAGGATACGTGCATACAGGGACCAAAAAGGTGGAGAAGCTTCCACTTATGCACATTTATTCACTAAAAATAATAATTCCACCTTGACCACTCACTTCACTCCCCTTGTTTCCATTTGACTGGAAATTGCATCCAAAAGCAGCACATCGTGGCATTTTACGTCGCGAGTTTAGGCAGCAATAAGCAATTGTTGAACACGAAAGATACCAATGACGCCGTCACTGCGAGCCCGCAAACCATGGTGCCAACTAACGATCAAAATATGGACTAAATATTATAAAATATTGCCACTGATGTAACATTTTATGTGTTTCTAACAACATATTTTAGTACAAGAGAACAATTGTGGTTTATTAGAGCCTACATGTATTTAAGTTAGAGGATCACTTTAAGCACATCGGTCAACTCCTGTGCTAAAAGGTGTACATTTAAAACTTCAAATATTTAATCATTTTTGCATAAAAAAAAACAAAAATAAAAACTATGAAAACAAAATGTGATTAGTTAACAACGGACTGCATGCGAATGATCTTTTAATTGCTTGACGGTACTAGTATTAAAATTATGAAATAATGGGACAGAAATCAAGGATTTTTATTTTTTTTTGCAATTTTTTCAATTTTTTCAATTTTTTTTTTTTTAACGAAATCCTTTAAATTTATTATGTCAAAATTATATACAGTATTTATATTTCTGCCAAACCGTTGAAAATGATCCCCCCCCCCCCACACACACACACACACACACACCCATCTCACTCTAAACAAATTTCATAAGTCATAAAACCGTATGCACACGTTTGACCAGTGGTGGGTGTGTAGACATTTTATATCCAATGCAAATGCACTATTTGCATAGAGAATAAAAGGAGCCCCCACATTACAGACTCCTTGTAATTACTGTCAGCAGTTCTCCATGCAGTACCTGTGTGGGTTTATGTGCAAACGCCATTTCTCTTTAATTCAGCAGCTCTGACTTTGGAACAAAGGCTGCTGTTAAATTAATGATAACGTTGTCTTCCCACTGTTTCTAAATATTCTATCACACACTTCCGACCTTCGCGTCTTGTGGCATACGATTTTCCAGGCAAATGATCAAGCAGATTGGCCCATTGCAAAGTGAAATATTTGGACATGTAAAATGCTTGGATGGATTGTATTGGCCATTTGGGGTGAAATTCACAAGGAGTAGTGAAGTTTGAAGAATATGTAATTATGGGTTTGCTTTTATTTTGTGCAACATGGACAAAACATTAGGCGGTTTTCCTGCAGTGCAAAACACATTTTATTATTGATAAATACGTGGGTAAATGTTCGATTAGTTTCAAGATCCTCATCTTCACCATTGCAGTGTTGCAATTTAATTTTGAGATGGTCTGCCTGTTCAAATGAATAATGATTAGATCTCTATCATGATGACATTTCTGGTACTTTTAAGGACTTAGGTGTTCGTCAGTTATTAGTGACTCTAAACAGTGATGTCCAATTCTTCCAAAATATTGAGGGATGCAAGGACCAACTTGAAATTCTTTAAATTTCATTTGGTAAACACGGCAACGTATATCGTCATATCACACAGCACTAATATACTGTATAATATATTTGTGTGTATATATATATATATATATATATATATATGTATATATATATATACACAGTGCCTTGCAAGAGTATTCGGCCCCCTTGAACCTTGCAACCTTTCGCCACATTTCAGGCTTCAAACATAAAGATATAAAATTTTAATTTTTTATCAAGAATCAACAACAAGTGGGACACAATCGTGAAGTGGAACAAAATTTATTGGATAATTTAAACTTTTTTAACAAATAAAAAACTGAAAAGAGGTGCGTGCACTATTATTCGGCCCCCTTGCGTTAATACTTTGTAGCGCCACCTTTTGCTCCAATTACAGCTGCAAGTCGCTTGGGGTATGTTTCTATCAGTTTTGCACATCGAGAGACTGACATTCTTGCCCATTCTTCCTTGCAAAACAGCTTGAGCTCAGTGAGGTTGGATGGAGAGTGTTTGTGAACAGCAGTCTTCAGCTCTTTCCACAGATTCTCGATTGGATTCAAGTCTGGACTTTGACTTGGCCATTCTAACACCTGGATATGTTTATTTTTGAACCATTCCATTGTAGATTTGGCTTTATGTTTTGGATCATTGTCCTGTTGGAAGATAAATCTCCGTCCCAGTCTCAGGTCTTGTGCAGATACCAACAGGTTTTCTTCCAGAATGTTCCTGTATTTGGCTGCATCCATCTTCCCGTCAATTTTAACCATCTTCCCTGTCCCCGCTGAAGAAAAGCAGGCCCAAACCATGATGCTGCCACCACCATGTTTGACAGTGGGGGTGGTATGTTCAGGGTGATGAGCTGTGTTGCTTTTACGCCAAACATATCGTTTTGCATTGTGGCCAAAAAGTTCAATTTTGGTTTCATCTGACCAGAGCACCTTCTTCCACATGTTTGGTGTGTCTCCCAGGTGGCTTGTGGCAAACTTTAAAGGAGACTTTTTATGGATATCTTTGAGAAATGGCTTTCTTCTTGCCACTCTTCCATAAAGGCCAGATTTGTGCAGTGTACGACTGATTGTTGTCCTATGGACAGACTCTCCCACCTCAGCTGTAGATCTCTGCAGTTCATCCAGAGTGATCATGGGCCTCTTGGCTGCATCTCTGATCAGTTTTCTCCTTGTTTGAGAAGAAAGTTTGGAAGGACGGCCGGGTCTTGGTAGATTTGCAGTGGTCTGATGCTCCTTCCATTTCAATATGATGGCTTGCACAATGCTCCTTGAGATGTTTAAAGCTTGGGAAATCTTTTTGTATCCAAATCCGGCTTTAAACTTCTCCACAACAGTATCTCGGACCTGCCTGGTGTGTTCCTTGGTTTTCATAATGCTCTCTGCACTTTAAACAGAACCCTGAGACTATCACAGAGCAGGTGCATTTATACGGAGACTTGATTACACACAGGTGGATTCTATTTATCATCATCGGTCATTTAGGACAACATTGGATCATTCAGAGATCCTCACTGAACTTCTGGAGTGAGTTTGCTGCACTGAAAGTAAAGGGGCCGAATAATATTGCACGCCCCCCTTTCAGTTTTTTATTTGTTAAAAAAGTTTAAATTATCCAATAAATGTTGTTCCACTTCACGATTGTGTCCCACTTGTTGTTGATTCTTGACAAAAAAATTAAATGTCATATCTTTATGTTTGTAGCCTGAAATGTGACGAAAGGTTGCAAGATTCAAGGGGGCCGAATACTTTTGCAAGGCACTGTATATATATATATATATATATATATATATATATATATATATATATATATATATATATATGGCAGAAAACACAGAGAAGACTAAAAAAGCAGTTTCTGCTCTTGCACTCCTCTTTAAAAGAAACTGCTCTATTTTAAGCCAAAACAACTGTTGTGTTTCATAGATCAATATGTCTATATGCTGCCATAGCAGATTCATGGCGCATTAAGCCCCTGAACTATTTTTAATTTGTCCGTTTTACCCTGGAAACCCCCGTTTATAGACGTCGCGCAACCGCTTTTGTTTCAACCCAGCCATAAAACGAAGTTAAATGATTATATTTTTTATTCAAAATGTCTGTCATTTTTAGCTTAGAATCATTAATGTCTAATACTCCGTTTGAAAATAAGAAAAAAACTACTTTAAAAAATTATTCCCTCGCATATTCTAAACTTTTAAACAAATGACGTCACAATGAAAAAAATGTTGTCTGTAAAAAAGTCACAGATATCTGGCCTGGTACTCCAGACTCACCGCTGTTCCAGCTATTGAGTCTGGCCACCATTAAACGGATAAAATTTCCAGGGCGGTGCAAGCCACTGCAAACAGACAGCGGAGTGGACCATTCAGCGACCGACGGATGTCACGTTAGAAACCTGACGAGGGACTTGCGTGCGGAAGTAAACATACGAGGAGAGCGGAGTTTATTCAACATGGCTAGCGCGAGACAGACTGTTGTTAATGACTTGTGTTCATGTGTTTTTGGTAATTTAAAACTGATTTTACCGTGGATTGGAACATATTCTCGGCTCTCCTGTTCGCCATCTCTGTTGTTGTTGAGACGACTTCCGACGCGGAAGAGTGACGTTGCTCGTTAAGAACACGTCACTTAAATAAATGAATCTGATTTGACGATCGATTTTGTACTTGCTCGAGAGGCCGTTAATGGGCTGGGTCCCAGACTATTCTCTCAGTGTTTGAAAAATACAGGGAGAACAGTCTGGCCGTGCCAGGCAAACGGATATCTACCTCATAACTATAGCTTAATTGTATTTTTTTTGTTACTGTCGCATTTTTTCCGATATGTTAGATGATAAATAATCTATCCAAACAAAGAAAAATTGAATTAAAAAAAAAACTTTTAAAAGGGTAAATATATGAAAAAGAAAATCTCAAACACTCCTTGATGACTGAGATTTCTGCATCGCGACCCTTGTTATATTACCATGTTTCACCCATAAAATCCCCCAAAAATCCAGCTGTGGCCATTCATAGCTGTGTCTTGACACACAGTGATACAGTGGGAAGAACAAGTATTTGATACACTGCCGATTTTGCTGGTTTTCACACTTGCAAGCCATGTAGAGGTCTGTAATTTGTATCATAAGTTCTCTTCAACTGTGAGGGACGGAATCTAATACAAAATTCCAGAAAATCACATTGTATAATTTTTAAATAATAAATTTGTGTTTAACTGCATGAAATAAGTATTTGATACATTACCAACTAGTAAATATTTCGGCTCTTAGTTCTTTTTTAAGAACCCCTCGTGTTCTCCACTCATTACCGGAAGTAACTGCACCTGTTTGAACTTGTTACCTGTATAAAAAACACCTGTTCACATGCTCAAACAAACAAACTCCAACCTCTCCACAATGGCCAAGACCAAAGAGCTGTGTAAGGACATCAGGGATAAAATAATAGACCTGCACAAGGCTGGGATGGGCTACAGGAAAATAAGCAAGCAGCTTTGTGAGAAGGTAACAACTGTTGGAGCGATTATTAGAAAATGGAAGAAGTTCAAGTTGACGGTCCATCTGCCTCGTTCTGGGCTCCATGCAAGATCTCACCTTGTGGGGCATCACTGATCATGAGGAAGGTGAGGGATCAGCCCAGAACTACACGGCAGGACCTGGTCAATGACCTGAAGAGAGCTGGAACCACAGTCTCAAAGAAAACCATCGGAAACACATTACGCCGTCATGGATTAAAATACTACAGCGCACGCAACGTCCCGCTACTGAAGCCAGTGCATGTCCAGACACGTCTGAAGTTTGATGATCCAGAGGAGCAATGGGAGAAGGGCATGTGGTTGGATGAGACCAAAATTGAACTTTTTGGTCTAAACTCGGCTCGTCGTGTTTGGAGGAAAAAGAAGGATGAGCACAACCCCAAGAACATCATCCCAACCGTGAAACATGGAGGAGGAAACATCATTTTTTGGGGCTGCTTCTCTGCCAAGGGTACAGGACGACTGCACCGTATTGAGGGGAGGATGGATGGGGCTACTGTATGTATCGCCAGATCTTGGTTGACAACCTCCTTCCTTCAATGAGAGCCCTGAAGATGGGTCGTGGCTGGGTCTTCCAGCATGACAACGACCCAAAGCACAAAGCCAAGGCAACTAAAGAGTGGCTCCGTAAGAAGCATCTTAAGGTTCTGGAGTGGCCTAGCCAGTCACCGGAACTGAACCCGATAGAAAATCTCTGGAGGGAACTGAAAGTCCATGTTGCCCGGCAGCAGCCCCGAAACCTGAAGGCTCTGGAGAAGATCTGCATGGAGGAGTGGGCCAAAATCCCTGCTGCAGTGTGTGCAAACCTTGTCAAGGACTACAGGAAACGTTTGGTATCTGTAATAGCAAACAAAGGTTTCTGTACCAAATATTAAGTTCGATTTTTGTGATGTATGAAATACTTATTTCATGCAATTAAATGCAAATTTATTATTTAAAAATCATACAATGTGATTTTCTGGATTTTTGTATTAGATTCCGTCCCTCACAGTTGAAGAGAACTTATGATACAAATTACAGACCTCGACATGCTCTGCAAGTGGGAAAACCAGCAAAATCGACAGTGTATCAAATACTTGTTCTCCCCACTGTACATGCTACGTGGAGTTTTTGGATCAAAACAAGGTAAGTACGTGATAATATCTCGTTAAAATCATGGCGTCTTTAATTATACTCTCGCGTACTCTCACGTCCAGTAATGGTTTGCTGTTTAAATTCTTTTTTTTTTTTCCCAAAGCCCTCCTGTTCAAAAACGTTTCTTCCCCCAGAAAATTTAAGCTTTCCAATGATGTATCACACATGCATATAAGACAATTTTGAAATCTGGCCAAATTGGGGATATCAGAGCAGAACTTCAAGCCACCTGAGTGTTTTCCGTGCTATATATATAGGCCTATATACATGTTTACTTAGTCATCTTCTGAGCCGCTTATCCTCACAAAAATCGCGCGATTGCCTATCCCAGTTAACAGCGGGCAGGCTGCAGTATGCACCCTAAACTGGTTGCCAGCCAGTCAAAGAGAATGATTAATTAATTACAAACTATCACAGATTGTCAAGTTCCTGGTACAAGCGATTATGCTGCTTGATATTAAACATGGATGGATTTGATGTACGCAGGCTCCTGACTATAAGCTTTTAGTAGCTTCTTAAGGAGACCTGACTCACACATAATCTTGGTTCAGCACTAGGATATGATGTACAATTTGTAAATATGAATGTGTGTGAATAAATTGAATTGAATGGAGACAAGTTTATTAAAAGTAATAATAGTAAAAAAATAAAAACAAGCGATGTTTATTATAAACCAGTCAAGGTCATCAGTAAATACACATAACAAGGACAATTACAGATAATGTGGATTAAAATACAAAATATATTTTGTTTTCCGAATGTGTCCACAAGTTTAACGCTAATAAGTAGTGATGCACGATAATGCATTTTTCAACCGATACCTATAACCGATAATTTCCTCCTCATTCCAACCGATAACCGATAATGTCAAGCCGATAATTCTATTAAAAGATTTATGTAAAATTTTAAAGTATACACAAAAGAAAATATGTGCAAAAATATAATTTATTGCTCTTTTTTTCAACATATAGTATGAACAAGTCGTCAATTCAAACATCTAAATAATGACAGATTGTCTGACATTGTGTAATGGTAAACCTTTGGCAACAATTACATACAGAGTAAATACCTAAGTTGCACAAAAATGCGTTTAAAAGTAAGCCATTCCTAACATATATAACATTAATACGCTGCAAAGCACACCTCCTTAAAACTAGTCAGTTTTAAGTATAAATCTATTGGCAATAAGTGAAATTATCTGCGATCGCTTCAAGTGTATTTCTCTCAGATTTCTTGGAAGAAAAATAGCTAGCTGAAAATAATCTTAACAGCCTTGTTTTAAGCAATACATTATTATACTTAATCCTAAAAAAAAAAACTTGAAGAAGGAAAGATTTTGAATAATATTTGTGGCTACAGAATATTGATTTAAGAATTTGATTATATTCTGCAACGCTTTGTTTACATTTGCGGCTTTCACGACATTTGCGTTACAGCAGCTAAACTGCTACACGGCAGTACTATTTGGACGGAGTTGGAGCTCGCATCCGCGTGCGTGTTGTTTTGTGCCTGAGTTTTATTAAGCCGAAAATAAAGGCAGCGTTACAAAGTCATCTGACTGCTCGTCATTTCACATTCTGAATGCATTATTGACTGGCTGACTTCGTTTTCTCCATGTTTAAATTATCTTATAACCACTGTGCCGTCATGATAAGCTTGCTTACCGGACATCACTTTTTCATGAAGAATGGTGGTCGAATAAACTGCATTATTTCTTTTATCCAGGGCTTTGGTTCTCGGGTCATTAAGGTAAAAAAAAAAAAAAAAACGTGTCTCGTCTCGGCGGCGGCGGCAGCTACATTCGTACCGGATAATCCTCCCGCCCCAGCCGGTTCGCCGCGGCGTATTCGGGTCCTGGCTCTGCTCGCACGCCATGGGGGAACGCTCGAGAAACCGGGGTGTTCGCCGGAGGTCCAGAGGCCGGGGAACCGGGCTCGGCCCGTCCCGCCCCGCCTATGGCGAGGCGGCGGCGGCCTGCCGGACTGGCCAGAGCGGCGGGCTCCGTCGGAAGACGGCTACTTGCCGACTATCGGTCTCCAGTAGTGCCGGTGTTTAGCCTTAGATGCGAATTTACCACCCGCCTTGGGCTGCATTCCCAAACAGCCCGACTCTGTATCGTCACAAGCCCTGTAGTTTAACTTAGTGTTTACAATAGCTTTAGCATTCCTGCTAGCAGCAGCCTCGTATTTGTTCCAAAATTCTTTGTGATGCATTTTTAAATGGCTGCTGGGTTAGTGGTTTTGAATGAGGACGCGTTCTTTCTGCCTCGTGGAACTTCTACGGTACATGTTTCGCAGATGGCGAGAGCGTCGTTTTTTTTAGTAACAGCCGCCATAATATTCAACTACTTCTTGTTTTGTAACTCCGCCTCCTCAACCCCTCCTCCCTCAGGGGCTTCAGAGAGGGGAGGGGTTGAGGAGGCGGCGTGCTGAATTCTTTGGTTGCGCACATTTGGAGGCAAAATCAAGTATATAATTATCGGATTGCATTATCGGTTGAATTTTTTTATTATCTGGATTATCTGTGTGACGTCATAATTGCCATTATCGGCCGATAATTATCGGTGACCGATATTATCGTGTATCTTTACTAATAAGTAATGGAATATGCCATTCAAGCCCTAATGAAAATCAGCATCAAATCTCCATATTGAACTATAAAAAGAATAAATATTGACACACACAAATGCCACATAGTTTTCAACAACAACAGAAACATGCTCATCAGACAGAAAATATCCATTTTCTTGTATCTTATGATCTGTAATAATAAAAACTAGAAAAGTAATAATATTGTGTGTCTGAGCGGATTTAATACTTTAATACTCTGAATTTCAGTTAATTAGAATCGGCAATTGTCAAGCGTGGGGGATGGCTGGGGGGAGGAACTATTTCAATATGAATTACAGTTCAAGAGCAATTTTCTTAACACACAACCATCAGTAGATGGCAGCAATGCACCATTTTAGATCTGTCTGGCTTGTGAGTCCAGATCGGCGGTTTCTTAAAGAAATTAGTGGATTTTGTATTAACCTCCCCATGTGTTGCTGCCGTTTACTGAAAAACAGAAAGAATAAGGTTTTTTTTTCTCGGGGAAATCAGAGACCAACTGCTAGCCAGTCACCTTTTATCTATTTCACTGTTTAATATACCTCATATAGGATTTGATTTTCATCATTACCTAGGTTTGGTAATGTAACTACAAAGAAAGTCCAGTGGTAAACAATCTTACAACCAAGAAAAATGTTTTACTATGTTGGGTTATCACACTCGAGAGCAGTAACATGGATAGAAAAAGATTTTCTTTGCCTGGTTGCAATATAACAACCTTTTGACTCACCATGGTAACAAGAGTGCACTAGATTACACAAAAGGGTAATGACATAATTACGAATTATAATTTGCGATTGTAGGCAAGTGATGCAGACCAGAATGAGGGTTTTCTTTTTTTCTTATTTTTTTTACAAGAGAAAGTCAAAGAAAATCTCTTTTCAGCGTGAGTGATATCTATCACCGGAGGTAACTAGGTTGAAGGACGACTTTTAATTCAGTCTTACACATAAGGGTATGAGGCTGTTTTCAAGAGAGCCTAGGCAGGAAAAGCAAATCTCTGTATAATACAAGCATCTATAGATAACTGCATTTATCCTGTTGCTGGCAATTACTTTCTAACCTTCAGGTCCAAATGCACATTCAGCTTCAAAAAACACATGATGTCAAAGTGGACATGGTAAAGGGCTGTGTGTTAGGTTGCAATAAATTAATAAATACATAAAACTGAATGGCACAAAGAAAGGGTTGGAATGAAAAGCTAATCTGACAAGAGAGGAAATAAACACACGGAAACAAGTCAGATCAAGGAACAACCCAAAAACACAGACTGCGCCATAACCTCTAAAGTTTGGATACCCAGCTGATTTCAGATTCGCAGATGACCCTCGACTGGAGTGATGTGTGTACTGGAATATGGATACCATTGATATCAGATTCTAAAGTAAAAATGCCTATACAGGGAGTTTTCGAGTCTTCAATTCCATCCCTAAATTGGCGACTAACCCTAATTTCCACGTAAAATGGATTTCACTGTTAAAGTGGAAAATTTACGTTAAAATACCTGGTATAAAAAAACTAAAATACAATAAAATTACAATATATTCCCATATTCCTTCTTCTTGACATTGGCGTCTGCTGGTATTGGTACTGGTGTCTATCACCATCACACTATTCTGCTCTTTGTCCACCACCATGATGTCTGGTTTGTTAGCCAGGAGCTGTTTGTCAGCCAGGAAATTGAGGTCCCACAGAACCTTGGCCTTGTTGTTTTCAGCCTGTTTTCTGTGGTGTGGCCCATTGGGATCTGGGATCTATTCCACAATGATTAGATATTCCTGTATACAGAACTGCCCCAGCCACTTGGGTGTTCCTCTCCTTGTTTGCGGATCCAGCTAGCATCTTACACCCTACATCTTTGCACAGCAGCACTCTGGCTCTTTTTGGCCTTTATGGCCCTTGTACTTTTGGCCCATTCATGTGCTGCCATAATTAGTGTCTGTCCGTCCGTCCGTCCAGCTTGCTCCAGCCAGTGGTAGGATTTCTTGATATCAGCCACCTCTTCCGCTTGCCCGGGTTACATTCCATTTAGGAGCTTATCCCTCCAGGTTCTGCTCTTCTTTTTTGCACTCTCATGGGTCCTCTGCTGCCTGACATATTCACTTAAAATCATTAACAAAACTACTGTATTGGCACTCCTGGAGATTTTACAGAAAATGCACTATTTCCCCTGAAAATTAATGCAATTACAAATGTTGTCGGAAATGTTTTCAGTATCAATGCATTTATTTCATGGGTGTGCATTAGAAAAACACAAAAAAGCTAAAGACAAAAGCCTGGATTGACACAATTTTACACAGCAATTTGAAAAGTGGACTGGTAAAAGTCGTTGGTGCCCTCAACAAAATATTTGGTTGCACACGCTTTGGAAGAAATAACTCAAAGCAATCATTTCCTATACCCATCAACCAGTTTCTTGCACCTCTCAGATGGAAGTTTGCACCACCCTTCCTTAGCAAACTGTTTTAGGTCTCTCAGATTTGAAGGGTGCCTTTTTGCGACAACAATTTTGAGTACTTTTGATATGTATTTAATGATTCAGACTCGTTAATGGCCACTTCACGGCTTATCAGTGCTTTTTCTCCAACCGTTTCTTGGTGCTATATGAGGTATGTTTTGGGTTATTGTTCTGCTGGAACACAAATGACCTCTGAGGCAGACCCAGATTTCTGACCATTGGCCTTAGGACTCAGAACTATTTGATAGTCTCCAGATTTCATGACTCCTTGCACACTGTCGAGGCACCCATAACATACATAACAACCTCACATCATTATTGAACCGTCAACATGTTTGACTATTTGCACTGAGTTCTTTGTAGGCCTCATTCTTTTTTTTGTAAACAGTAGAATGATGTGCTTTTCCAAAAGCTCTATCTTAGGCATGTCTATCCATACAACTCCACCAGAAAGATTAAGGCTTTCTCAGGTACATTTTTGCAAACTCCAGTCTGGCTTTTTATGTGTTTAGTTAGCAGTGGGGTTCGTAGCTCAGACAGAAAAAAAAATTGACAATGATTTATTTCCCAAACACTTTTCACGTTGCATTTGTCTTCATCATATTTTTTGGACGTGTCGCTTACCTTCCTCCTATGCTCTTAACAAAATGCCTTTTTGGGGGGCATTGAAATTGCACTCCATGTTAATCGTTTTGTGAAGGGTTGCATCAGACCTTTTTGAAGCCTTCCTTTGGAGAAACGAATGGAAGGAAAACAAATATTTATACATCTTTTGTAGTGAACGTAATTTAGTTAAAAGATGTATACATACAGTTTTGGTTGTCAAGGCATTTTAATTGGACGTTCTCATTCATTTGAAATGAAAAATATGAAGATAAAAAAAAAAAAACATCTGGATTTTCATGGGCCCTGGGTAGTTAGGTCTCGCCCACTAAGATCCAAAGTCTCTCTGATTGACTCTGACAATCACACAGCACACTTTGACAATTTAGGCAGTTGTTGTCTTTCGCTGACAACTCATTAAAGCTGCAGCAAAAGAAAAGGTTAAAAGGCTTTTCAATAAAAGTTTGATAAAAATTTTATAACAACGGACAAAAAAAGACCTGAGCTTCCACATAAATTAATCATTTGTTGACCGGGATTTACGGCTCCTATGTCTGTTCAAGTCAAACTTCAAGTGTGACGAAATAGCTTTGTTTCTATGGTTCCTCAGTCTCTTGGTGTTTCTTTTCGCAGTCTAAAATTGATGAATAGTTCCTTAGTTTACAACACTGAGATAAAGGATGTTATCATCGCATCATTAAACAAAAGCTGGTTAAAATATGATAACACTCTAATCATTGTCTAGGCCTTAAAGAATAGACAAGAGAGCAGTAACATCGGAAAACTAAATAATATTCATTCACTGGTTAGGCAATTTATATGTTGATCTCATTTAGTGAATGTTCAATTCTTTAGTTTTATTGCACCTAACTGTAAATGTCTTATTTAATGCCATATTTTAGGAAACTAAATATGAATTATTGAAGATTTTCAAATTAAGTAGAAATTTAATAATTAAAAAAAAAAAAAAAAACTGGGATGTTTTTATTTTGGGCTGTTTAATTTACAACGACAACCAAAGTAAACTTAAATATGGTTTTAAAGGGACAGATAACACCTTGATCATTTGCATATGAAACAGTGGTGAACCTTCTCAGGAGTGGCTAGTCTCCAAAAATAACTCCAAGAGCATCCAAGAAGCCACAAAGGCACCCTTTACAACATGTACAGATAACCAGTTTCAAGGTATACCGTGGTATGGAGACGTCACGGTTTCAAAAACTGCAAACGTTTTCCAACATACTGTTCCTACGGTATTAGCTATTTTTTTTGTCCCAAAAATGAAGGGAGAAATCCCTCGCATGCAGATGCAAGGCTCAACCCTCCCCCACCGGTTGTTGCTCAGTGTCAGTGAGTCAGCTGTGCTACACGATGGTTAGAGGAAGTGAAACACCTAAACTTTTTCCCCCATCGAAGAAAACTAGATCGCTGGTATGGGAATACTTCGACTACAGATAAGTTACAGACGGCTGCGGTTTAGAGGAGGAGGGCCAACCGACATGTAAAACATGTGTGCGGAGGGTGGCTGTCCATTAGGCAATACCTCCAATATGATTTCGCATTTATACAAAATTAAAGGTTAGGAAACACTGTCATGAACATTTCTCAACAGCTACGAGACTTAACTCCAGCGTGTTTAGTGTGTCTAGTTATGGTAAAACGTTTTTTTTAGGGCTGTCAAAATTATCGCGTTAACGCGCGGTAATTAATTTTTTAAATTAATCACGTTAAAATATTTGACGCAATTAACGCACATGTCCCGCTCAGACAGTATTCTGCCTTTTGGTAAGTTTTACAGCAAGGCTTTTTGTGCTGTCCAACAGCGAACTCTTGTGGTCGCTTTGCGACATGGTTTATTGTTTTCCTGCCAGTTCAATATTGCTGCACGACGTCTCGGGCTGACGCCTACGTTGTAATGTTGTGCTTATATGATCCATGGACAAGATTTGTCCGTAAGTATGGTTGTTGTAAAGAATGTACATATTATGTTAGTAAGCGAAATGTTGTATTTTTTGTATGAGACGCTTTTTGTTTATGTTTAGTGAACCTGTATAGCGTGCTAAGCTAACGTTGTTGCTAATGCAATGCTTGTGTACTTTTTTGTTTTTTTGTAGTTTTACGACGGTCTAAAGAGGACAATGGTTTGAGGCCATTTTATTAATAAATCAGATGAAAAAGGAAGAAGTCTGATTATTAAGGCGTCATTCACTAGCTGTCTAGCTTTGGAAAAAGTAGACGCTTTGGAGTGGGGACAGCATAGACAGATTTAAATGACAGTAGAGTGAAATGCCCACTACAGTCCTTATGTACCGTATGTTGAATGTGTATATCCATCTTCCGTCTTATCTTTCCATTCCAACAATAATTTACAGAAAAATATGGCATATTTTATAGATGGTTTGCATTGCGATTAATTGCGATTAATTACGATTAATTAATTTTTAAGCTGTAAAATTTTAATCGTTTGACACCCCTAGTTTTTTTTATTTCTCTCTGGCAACTGTCTGTGTTGAGAAAGAAATGTGTGTATGATATAAACATGATACAAGTCATACATACCTGCTATTTATGGAAAATAATTCAATTGTTTTTGTTCTGATGGTAATAATGTTGAGCTGTGGCTGTGGGTTTACGCTCACCTAAAGGCCTGCATTTATTTTAATTTTATTTAGAATATTACAGTTATTTTTCATTTAACTTAACGTTATACTTATGTTCCAATTTGCTAATATGTTTTAAAAATACGAATCCTGTTCTTTGTTTGTTTTTGTTTTTTTAACCCAGATATCGCAAAGTAACACATTCTAGAGCTGTAATAGCAACACCGTGATACTGTGATATTTTGGCTTAAGGTTATCATACCGTACCGTCAGAATCTCATACCGGCACATGCCTAGGTCTACTACAAGGCAACCATCCAAAACACACCAGCATTCAACTTCTAAATCGCGTTAGAAAAATACATACACAAAAAAAAGAAGGTCTTTGCCTTGTTAAAACCCGGACTTGAATCTGATTTAAAATATTTTGGCATGACCTTAAAAAGCCATTAATGCTTGAAAATTCTCTACTTTTACCGAATCAAAAGGGTTCTGCAAAGAACAGTGGGACAAAAATATTTCGACAGTTATGAAAGACTCATTTGCAGTTCTAGAAAAGGCTTGATTGTGGTTGTTTTTGTTAAAATATCTTTTCACACAGGGGCATACACCCCCTCCTAACCTCTCATTAAGCATTTTCTTCAGTTATCTTTAGCTGTTTTCCACTTTTTATAAACAGGAATCAAAGGAAAATTTTTGCAGCTTTTTGACAAGCTGCCCTTAGGATCATGTCATCCAGGACCAAAGGTCATTTAGCCTTGCATTATGCTTTATTGGACCATTGACATGGCACATGGTTGCTGGCATCCGGCATCGTGAGGCGCGGCAGCCACTCGAGGCCAGACGGCAGCTGCTCACTAAAGGTTCCTAGTCTATCGCAGCTTTCTTTTCTTTTCTCTGAATGTAACACTTTCATCAGCACTTGCCATCTAAAAATATGAAATAACGGTTTAGAACGTTTGCCATATAGGGAGATGGATTTTGAAAGAAGGTTTTGTGCAACTTGACATTTAGAGATGAGCGAGATTAAAGTGACAGAGGACACATATGTGCCTTTAAATGCTGTTTTTCCTGAGAAGTGGTTGGCTGAGGAGGATAATGTTGAGCGTTTGTCTTTGGTTTTATGTGTGTAATGGACATGAAAAAGTGTCGCGTGTCGCTGCAACCTATACGTTACGGCCACACTCATTAGAGTCAGAGCTATGTTAATGTGTTTAATTAGTCCCAGTCCTGTGAAACAAAAAATCGACACGCATTACTTCATCTGTTGATGCGTGTCAGAAACACTCGCTCTTAGTATCATTTTAAAATATCTCAATTTACGTCAGTTCTCATGGCTGACGTGTCGTCAAGGAATATTGTGAATTTTTGCCTCACACTGTGCTTTTGTCAGCAATTGCAAGATTCTCTTTTCTGGTAACTTGTTCTGATGTTTCTATCTCGATCCCGTGCCTCGTTTCGACGTGTTCCTAATCTGAAATTCTTCTCAAGCATTCACTTCAACTTCACTTGTCAGATATACTCTGACTCTCGCCTTTAATTGTTTACTCCAACATGTGCGTCGTCCAATTTTTTTTTTTTTCTGGCTTCAAAACAAATTTGTCTCAAAGTTTATTGAGCAATGTGTCACTCCGGAATAACAAAAGCACTGCAGGGATTTATGTTTTCACCCAAGACGGGGAGAAAATAATTTGACAACGTGCAGTCACATATTTTGGTCCTCCATCTGCATTAATTTAACTTTCTGCCGACAGAGGAAGAGCCCCAGTTGCCCGTTGGCTTGTGGAGAAAGCCGTGCCTATTATGGGTCACCTTGGATGCGTTTCTCATTAAAAGGTGACAGGCATGTTGCTCAACAACACAGACCTCTGCGGTTCGGAGATCAGGACCTGCTGTCTCTTCTTAAATGACTTTCAAACCGAAAATAATTAATCGCAGGGTCACGCAGGCTCCAACTTCGCTTTTTTCCGGCATAGAACAAGGGCACTTATTAGTAGTCATTCATATGTTATGTCCAATGGAAGATATTCACCTTAAAACAACATACTATGGATTCAGTTAAAAGTAGACTCAACTTATGGGTTTTCCAAGATGTGAGTCTTTGACCGTCTAATTTCTTGCTTAGACCTACAATTTGATAAAGAGGCTCTGTATAACGCAGTAAACTTGACTAGCTAACATTCACTCACTCATAGGCTAGGTACTTGCGTGATAAGTCACACCTTTTTCAGTTTTAAAACCTACCATTTGTAGCCCAAGGGTGTAGGTTTGGTCTCAATGTTGGTAGGGACGATATAACAGCATAACCTGCATGTACACATTTTGCTGGGGATGGGACATTAATAAGACTAAACAGATTGGTGAAAGGAGGTCAGGGCTAGGCTTGATGATTGATGCAAAATAAATCTGTATTGATCTATACTAACTTTCACACAGCAAATTTACAGTATAAGGTCTTCATCTGTTAATTTTTCTTGAATCTAGTCAAATAAATTTCATCTTGTTTTGACTTTTAAAGGCTAGTTAACAGATTAATGTGTCAGATTCTTCCACTTACTTTCAGTAAATATTACCATTAGTTTTTATTAAGCCTATACATCTAAAAGTCGGTCATTTTTCACCTAAATCAAAAAAATATTGCTTTCAAATAATGTTTTCAACAATATCTATTCTTGAATTGAGAACTTTTTTTTTCTTTAACCTGTCCTGTTCAGCTGCTTGACATAGAGAATTGAGATCTGAGTGTCCGATTGGTCCAAACAGTTTTAATATATCACATGGGAGTATGACATACTCCCATTGTGATCATTCAACCTACATCGTTTATTAGGAGAAAGCAGCGAACAGGAATGGGTTATGGGGGAACAGAAGAAAAGAAGGAGAGAAAGACAGAAGCACAAACAAAAACAACAACAAATACATCAAACACCTACGCTAACTATGAATATGTTGGTGCCAGGCCCAGATCTAGGTTTACCCATCAGTGTGGGCACTAAGAAATCTTGAGTGGGCACCCCCATTGCAGGCTTTTTTTTACCCTCTGCATTTCTCCGGGCTTGGGACCGGCGCAAGTAGGACACTGGCTTGTGTCCCGTTGAGGCTGCATTAATTTTTGGGGGGTTTATTTGGGGGGTTTTTTTGTTTTGTTTTTTTCATTTATCTATCTACTTATTTTCGCAGTCGGCGTGATGTCACGATGAAGTCATCACGCATAGCAATGTGTCGCTATTTTGAGATGGGGCACGCAAAGGTAAACATCTGTAGACAAACGTTGTCTGAAATTCATATATTTCAGCTGTGTTTTGGGTCTTTTTTTCATAAAAACGTCTTAAACATGACTTATTATTGTCACGAGTCACTGCCGACAGACACGAGGAGGCGATACAACTTAAAATTAGCGTGTATTGGCCTGCAAATCTGCCCATACAAAGTCGCAGCTGATAGCTGGATAAATAATCCAAAGGAATTGCCTGCAGTGGAGTTCGGAAACATCTACAACTACCTCATAATGTCACCCAGTAAGTTGACCTTTATCAATTACGTGGAATATGTACTGTGTGGAACTAAGAAAACTGGTAGTATATACGGAGTGATTATTCCTGCCGTAACCAGTAAATCGCCTCCAAGCGTTATTTAGCCGTCAACACGTCACGGCAAAAAAAACAATTCCCACCAGGCCAATAATATACCGATTGACCGATCAGAGCGGTTCACGGCAAAACAAAAATAACGCTTTGCGAGTTGTCGGTTACGGTAATAATAACCACTGCCTAGTCTATTGAATCCTAGCAGCTAATTGGGGCAAAAAGAATTCGAGTAAAGTTCATTCACCAGTAATAAAATGTCGGCTGCAAACGTAAATGTGTCTGGATTTAGGTTCCCACTGGCGAGAATGGTCCACGGAACCGTCTTCTTTTACTGTTCCTCGATCGATTGCTTTCAGCCATTTGCTTGTCCTTTTCTTCTCACGAGGAAGAATGAAGAACTTCTAATGCGGCTCCGAACTCTTCCTTGTGTCACAACCCGCAACAAGGCAACTTTTAGTCATTCCGAAAAAAAGACCACAAATAAGACAAAAGTTCAACACGTTTGTACTACAATGCACGACAGAGCAACTGCTTGTGACTTGTGTTTTGCCCCCATTTGAATATGGCGACGCTTTGTTGTGGCTGGTGATGTCATTAATGCCCGGATGTCCGACTGCGAGAATGTGTCTGGAGGAGAGAGAGGAAGCGCGCGGATAACAAACGAGGTTGGAAAAACAGCTTGTTTTGGTGATTGCATGTTCGGCGTGGTTGCGGCCAACAGTAACCGTTAATCGGGCAATAAAAAAGTAGGTGAGACCAACTCTCCGTGCGTTCTCTATATCCAGTGCGACGCTACAATAGATATTCCCGACCTTTTGATTGGGTGGGCACGACTCACGTCTGGGTGGGCCGTGCCCACCACAGCCCCCCCCCCCCCCCATACATCCGGCCCTGGTTGGTGCTATCGTTAGCTAGTTGTATTATTGGATCAGGAACATTTCTGACGAACAAGTTTTTTTTTTTAGTTTAAATATACAAACTTTTTGCTTAAAACAAGTCTGTTAACCTTATTTTCAGCTAGATATTTTTCTTATTTCAAGAAATCTGAGTAAAATTTACTTGAAGCACTGGCAGATAATTTCACTTATTTCTAGTGGATTTACATAGAAAACTTTTTTTTTTTTTTTTTAGTTTTAAGGAGGTGGGTTTTTGCTGTGTATATGTTTTGGTTCAGGTGATACACTGTTTGATTCAAACCTTTGTTTTCCGAAAACTAACATTTTGAGAACAGAAACATTTTGAAAACTTCCAGAATAAATGTCTGGATTTTATTAGGAAATTTAAATTGCATTATTTGAAGTTTTGAACCCAAACTATATTAACATACACAAGAAATATAAACTTGTTAATTATCTCTTAAGTTTCCAGGAATGCAACAAAAAAAATTAATAAACATTTGTCTTAATACCACACAAAATTGTCTTTCTAAATAAGTACAACAAAAAAATATATTCTTAGTTAGGGAATAACTTCTTTCTTGAAAAACACTACTGCTTTTGTCCACAGTCAAACCGAACAAAAAAATGAAATCTCCTTTGGGCTGCTTCAAGACCACATAAGCAACATAAAAATGAAAACTGGGGAGAAGGGGGTAAACCTTGGTACACTAAATTTCTTATAGCTTAGCAGAGTTCACTATTTTTCTCACAGTTTAATTAACGTGAACATAGTAGAAAACACATACAGAAGGACACTTCTCCTAAGCAGCTTCCTACTCCGTTAGCAAGTTCACACAGTTTAATGTAATGGTAATGCTAAATTGTGATGCAGGTCTGACTTTCAGTAGCAAAATTAGTGGTGCGTTTCACAACAGTTACGTTTCACGTTACTTACAGCGCTGGCCGAAAAAACTAATAGACCCTACTCACCTACGTCACAAAATGACATGTCGCTGTATCCGGCCGCCATATTGTCCGTATTTTTTAGACCTATTCTCATTGTTTTCAATTAGTCGTACAAGTTATACAGCAAGTCATGGATGCCCCGGTGCTATCTGACGCTGTAAACTCATTGGATGCGTTGCATAAAAGACATTATGTGGAAAAGCTTCAGTTTATCCATTCGCCAGATCCATATTTGATGCCTAAATCGATGTTTTTCGACCCGCTGTCTTCGCCGTCTTTGCCTGACATCTGCTACCCTGATATTTACAACTATCTTTTCCACACAAAATCAGCCTATTCTCACGAAAGTTTGAAAAACTTTAAGAGCTTGGAGGCTTATAAATACTTCGTTGCTGGTTGGGTGAAACAGGTCCTCGTCCACGAAAATTCGGCAGGAATCTATCTTGTGCTCGGGAAGGTGAGTTACGAAATTTTCAATTCAAAATCTTTTGTTCTTGCTAACATCCACTGTCAAGTCTAATGTATTGCATGTCATTTGTCAATGGAGCTAGGGCTTTTAATGTTTATATGGTTTAGCGATAGCACTCTCACTACATACATATACAGTGGTACCTCTACATACGAATTTATTTCGTTCCAGGACCTTGTTTGTAAGTCGAAATGGTCGTATGTCGAGCAGGATTTTCCCATAGGAATACATTATAATTCCATTAATTCGTTCCAAAGCCTAAAAACGTACACTAAATTCTTAATAAATACTGCTGGCACTGTTACAAATGGCAATTAAACATAGAAAAACAAATAAGTTATAAATAAATAATTCAGAATAATATAATAATAATAAGAATAATTAATAATTATTCCTGTAAATAATGTAACGAATCGGATTCTAATATGGCGGACACTTTTTACTGTCCCTGAACGCACCGCGAAGCTGACGTCTCAGTGAGATAGGTCAGTGCGGTAGAGATAATACTTTCGTCAACTGCTTAAGACAATGGGCGTTTTGTGTTGGATAAGTTCTTAAATAAATGATAAAAACGTGACGAAGCTGGCGATTTCCTTGGCAATGTTACCACAATAATAATTGTCACCTTAACTTATAAATAGTGGCGAACGGTGGTCGGAAGAGGACCATGGAGCTGTATTGTTGAGCCAGTTCAGGGACGCGCACCCCAAGCTCATATTTTTCTATAACTTGCATCTTCATTTCAAAGGTAAGCATCACTTTTTTCCTTGTTTCTCCAACTGTATCAACTTTTTTTGAAAACTGTGTTGATTTCTCACACAAGAAAATCCACCGTGCGTTCGTTTGCAGTGCTGTCATGTCGTCGTATTTCGAGCATGTCGTCGGATGTAGAAACAAATGGCGAGTCAAATTTTACGTCGGATGTCGAAAAGATCGTGTGTCGAAGCGATCGTATGTCGAGGTACCACTGTATAATATGTAATAAATATGAAGTGCGATAGCACTACTCCAGATTGTCCCTAGTTGAATTTATTTTTTGGCTTTTGACCTCAATAGTGAAATTGTAAATTAATTGTATGACAACTGTCTTATTATCCCCTTATAATTATATATTTTCAGGTAGTTCATTCACAACGTCTGAGTGTATGTTGTCGGCGATTAGCCTAGCAATGATCTTAATTGTGCTTGTCAGCCCAAAACGCTCTAAATATATATTAAATGCATCTTACCAGATATAAAATGACTACTACATAATCTGTGGTAGTCGTTTGGAGCCCAGTTTTCTCGTCGAATTGCAGCAGTCAATCTCGCTCTCCTCTCCGGGTTTCTCGGCATACGGTAAAACTTCAAGTCTCTCCGTCTATCTTCTCTGTTTTTGCAACCGACCGCCACACACGACTTCACCATTTTGATTATTAATGTTAACGAGCAGAAAAACACGCCATAATAGGAGGAATTTACGAAGCGCTAATGCATTAACGTGACGAGTAGACGGACAACATGGCGCGGGGGCGTGGCTGTGTCACGTGAGTAGGGTCTATATACCTCCTATGTAACGTAATTCTGTACTGTGAGAGTTGCGTGTGTATGTGCTGGTGGGGGTCAAGTCATCAGCCAATCAAACGTACGTTTGAGGAAAAAAAACATGAAATGGCACATTCAGCAAGTAAAAAAGGGGTAAATGTAAGTCTGAAAATAATTGAAAATAATTCACTTAATAATGGTAGGGTCAATATTATCGTTACAACATATGGGAAGACAATCTAAATGACTTATATAACTGAACAAATTATCTAATGCAAGTAAGGTTGCTTGAAAGTTGGTGGGGACAATTTGAGCCTACTGAAAAGTTGGTAGTGTTTTGTCCCCACCGTCCCTATGCAAACCTACGCCCTTGTTGTAGAGTGA
Source organism: Corythoichthys intestinalis (assembly GCF_030265065.1). Classification (NCBI taxonomy): domain Eukaryota; kingdom Metazoa; phylum Chordata; class Actinopteri; order Syngnathiformes; family Syngnathidae; genus Corythoichthys; species Corythoichthys intestinalis. The sequence goes on from NC_080396.1 coordinate 33,462,510, forward strand.
TTATAATCAAATAACAAACTACACTGACAACACACTTCAACCAGCGCACACTCCATCTTATGCATAAAACTATTTAAAATATTGAAAACTGACATTAGAGCCACTTTCATAACAAAGCAGACAGCTATGAGATTCTATTTATTTTAAATAAAAATCCCAAACTTTTAGTTTTGGGGGGATTAAACACATCAATTACATTTTTATTCATTGGGGAGAGATGACTTGCAGTGATTGTTTTAGAATTCCAAATGTGATTTAGAAGCAAATTAAAACTATTATCTCAAGGCACCACTGTCCAAAAGAAATGCACTCAGAAAGAACTGTGTTACACTGTCAGTGTTAAGTAGGCTTTAGACTGCCAATCACTGGTACTGAGAGTTTTCGGGCCAAGCGTCATGTTACCGCACAGCGTCCCTCAGGTTTTTCAGTTAGTACGTGGAATGAACAGTCAGTGCTGCCCACTTACTCATTAAATAATCTGTCTGAATATGAAATTTGAACCAATGGTACATACTGTATGTTTACACCCCTATGTAATGTGGTCAGGCATTGTGTTCAAGTGGCTATTCGAATGACTGCTATGAGCACCTCCAGAGACAACCACAAGTCTGGACTCATTACTTTGACGCCAACTCATTGCATAGTAGCATTTCTATTATGATAGAATGGCCAAAATTTCTCACACCGTGCTGTGTTTTGTCATGTTTGAAGAAACATTTGCAGGTCCCAAAATAACGTAGTTCACATATAAATTATGAAAGCGCAAGTGTGGAGCCAATGAAAGTTGAAAGAGTGAGTCCCAACCATTGGAAGTACAGTACATGTTTTGACAGCATTTCTTTGCTTGACAGTCGAGGGACGTAACCAGGCAGAAAAACTTGGGGAACCAGGGAACTAAATACAAACAAATTATAAAGACAAAAAGGCACGCCTGGACAGGAGACACGTGGCTAGCTGGAGATGGTTGTTTGACACAAGTTGGAGACGAATATCTAATGAGTAGATAGGACATGAGAGAGGGGCACTGCAAACCATGATATAATGTTAAAACAAACAATTCAAAACAAGTAATTGAAACCAAGGATCAGGAAATTGTTTTAAATACTGAAAGTTTTGTTGTTGTTGTTGTTTTTTAACTATACTACAACGGGGAGTGCAATTAAAAAGCTCGAAGCCTCTTATTTTAGGCTTGTTACTTTTTTCAAACTACTGTGGATGCGCGTGACGACAAACTGGTTCACTTAAAATGAAAAAGTGGATCCTCCAATCTTTAACTGTACAGATTATTGCAAGAATATTGATTTTAATTTTGTTTTTATTTTGTTCAAAGACATTTATCGTTGTCATGTTTGACGGTTAAGCCCTTAATGCCTGAATTTAAAGCGTAAAGACGTAAAGAAGAAGAAATTTAAAAAGGGTTCTGTCATCTTTGTCTGTCAAGACTTTTAGGGACTTATGTGGGGAACAAAAATGAAACGGCATTAACATGGAGGGAGGTGAACAAGGTAACATTAAAATAGGTGATGCAAAAGATTGGGAATAGGAGAATATTCCCCATCTATTGAAAATGCTCTGCCATGAGTGCTATGTGCTAACCTAAAAAAAGGTTTTTATTTCACAAAAGTCAAACCAACTTAAGAAGGAATACAGGTACTTGTTTTCACCAGGACCTGTACTTTTACGTACATCAATATGTGAGTACAATTACCCCCTTTTCTGACTATCTAGAAGTCATCATTCAATGCTGTGGTACTGTCTGGCGCAACGCGGGTGATCTGCTTTTGTTCCAATGTGTGCAGAAACAAGTGTTTCACTGAAATGGTTACTGATTTTTATGAAGTGAACTTGAACAAAGCACATCCCTTGCCTCGTTTTGTGCCAGAGGGCTTGTTAAAACACATTTTACACAACCTGTCAACACGCTGTTACATCTTGATGTGCATCTGTAACAAAACTGCCTCTTTACGATGAACTAAAGCACAACAAGAGACGAGAAATATGTCAGGGCACGAATCAAGACGTCACGATGTGCCTGCAACTATTTAAAATCTTTTTCTACTATAACTGTTTCAATTAGATGATCTATGTAATGTGATGAGACCCAAAGCAATTTACACACTACAGAAATGCATGGACTTAGAACCCATGTCACTATCACAGGAGGTAATGAATTCTTTGATGTGAAAGTGTGCAATTATATTTTTCTGATGTTGGAAAAATGTGCTCAGTGCCCTGAATTAAAGCAGATACATCTGCAGTGAGAATGTTTAAACGAATTACATCAGCGCTTCAGCATCAAAGTTGATTCTTGACCGCCGTAACAGCAGATGAGAAACATATCTTGCTACAAAGCCTTGTCATGACTTTATATTGTATATATTTTCCTTCCATTTCTTTCATCTACAACTGAAAATTACTCAGATACAGTCGAGTAAAAATAAACCATCTTTCCATCACAACAGTTTCCAATTGCAATTGTTTTGAAACTTCACATGTTGAGATCTCAATATGAAAGGTCATTTCAGTTTTCATTAGTGTAAGCGCTTCTCTCTCAGCAATCAAGCAATAATTTGCACAATCAGGGGAATAAATATTCATTTGATTCACAATGTCATGACAGTCTCGTATATTTCTTAGTTTAATATGAGTGTGTGAAAATTGGCCTTCAATAATCGAACAATTAAATAGTTCAAATGGACTGGATGTCTGTTGTTGTCAATGGCAGCCATAGGAATACACAACCAAATCACTGAAAAAGCTTAAAAAACATGTGTAACCAGTCAAATCGTGGTTACCTCACACCCTTTCTCTAACTCCTTCCCAACTGGGGTTTGAATCCACATTTTCACTGTGACCATTCAGCGTGCTGACTACTGAGGCTACTGTACATGTCTGCTACACTAATGTACCTTTTGTCCAGAGGTTTTATTCCACGGGGTAGGAGGCCGTGTAATTTAATAAACTATGGAGCCGCCTAATATAGCCGGGATTTTTGTGTAATAATTGGAGCCATAGGAAATGACGTCAAGGAACGTGCTATCGTCATTTTTTGTGTGGCATTACGGCATTGTAAACAGTGGAGGTGAGTGACACGGCTTTCCTTCTCCTCTTCTTTACAACTGAAAGAGCTTGTAAATCTTACGATTGAATATGTCCAGAGAAGACATTGAACAGCGCCAAAGAATGATAAGCTTCCGGTTCAGAGGTGACCCGCGCGGACGGGTACGTCACACACGAGGCTGCTCCTTTTTGCGCATGCGTAGTAGTCTGCAGAAATGCAGGTGTCCCCTGGAGGAACAGGGTCTTTTAAACGCACCTTAAACAATAATTTACGCCAAAAATTATCTGTCCTATTGTAGATGTAGCCTGAGTCAACAGACCCATCTTGTCTCAGCTCCAGGAGCACACTTTTAATTCTCAGGGAATAAGGTTTTCCTAACCTTCCCAATCGGTCTTTAGCAGCTTGGTAGTCTGCACGCTTGACTGCCAAGATGACAACCTGGGTCCAAATCCTGTTTGAAAAGGGGGACGAGCGAGAAAACGGATCCAGTTAGGTCACCATCAACACTGGTTAGATATCAATCACAGCATTGAAAAAAAAATGTTTTTTTTTTTTTTTTTTCATTCCAAAATTAATCTACAAAGATATATCCTAAAATTTACAGTTACTGAAGCACTACAGTACATCGTTTTTAGGTGTAATTCACATTTTTCCATATAACTGTAAAATTCTGGCAACCAATGCTGCCATAGCATGAATTCATTTTGGTGGTTTTTTTTTCAGTCTACTAGATTGTGCAGAATTTAAGAAAACCAAACAAATGGCAAAGTAGCCTGGAAACATCTGCGCCGCATGATTTTTTTCAGGACTAAAAATGAGACGGAGGCCTCGTTACCTGGCAGTTTCTCACCTCACCAGCGTAATGAAGATGGCTGCACAGCTCAGTTCAGACCTCGTACACCAACTCTGACCTGATGCATAAATATTCCTGCGAGACACCGTCAATCAAAATGTTCCCAGCGAGACAAAACGTATACAGTACACAAGGTGTGAAGACAATTAGAATGTTAGCCACCAGCTGCCAAGCTTTTCCCCTCATTCCAGTGAGACATTTACAAACATGCAGTACTCAATGTCTAAATCAAATGACTTAGTTTGCACCTGCTGGAGATATCGTGCTGATGAGAAATACTGTGATTTTAATGTATTTTTGTAAGGTGATGATTTCTAAATATAGCGTTATCTTTGCTCTGTTTACTACCGACAAGCAATGCAAGTTAATTCCGTTGAAGCGGCGTGTTTTTTAATAGATCAAAGAAGAAATCTGGGGCTGTCTTCTGCAATTACGGCAATGCATTAAGAAGAACAAACCCCTGTGGGCTGTTGTTTTCAAATGATGCCCCACTGCTTCCGCTGGTGCATCACGTTTAATGTTGCACATGCATGCCCTTTTGTTGAATGCACCAGACAGCTACAAACATTCTCCCAGAACGGCTCGAAGAATTAAACCCTGTGGCATCCTTTTCCAATTTTTCTCTACAGTACAGAGCATAAACAGGTAAATTCATTATTTCTTGGTGAGTAATTAAGTTATAAACATTGCTTATTCTATGGAACAAAATGGGGGAAAGTATCGAGCACCGACCCTAGTGTGGATAAGCGCTACAGAGGATGGATATAAAACATTTCTGGTTGTTTGTCAGCTATCAACCCTAGTTCAGAATTAGGTTTTCTGCCAGTATCTGTGTGTGTCACTTGCTAAAGGTAAATTCAGGTGGCAAGTGTTCAAGAATATCAAATTATAGTGTGTTCACTTTTTTAATCTAAATTCCTGGAGTTGACACCTTCATTCTCGTAATTTCCAAACTATAATGCTCTGATGTAATATATATTATTCCCTTCCGTACTGCTTTTTAAAAATGGCTTATTCCTTTGTATTCATGTATTATATGTGCCATACTGTGATGTGATGGCTGTTCTTCATTTACTTCCACTATAAAGAAATCGCACGTCAGCTCACCAGGAAGAATACCTCCATTTAGCCTCGTGGCGGTCACCCTAATGCAATGATAAGTGTGGGAAATTACTGAATCAAGTGCATGACAGCCAAGTGATCTACTTCCACCCAGCAGGTCAAGTGGGGCTCTGTTGACAAATCCCCATCGGAGCTCAATCGAAGTCCACACAGAACTATTTGCTGCCTACATTAGGACCAGGTTGATTAGTTAGACCACAGATTCAATTGTGATATCCCAAAAAGCCCATTCTGTTTGACGCATACATTTGGCGTGTGGCAGCGATATGGCCCGTGTTTATATTCGAGGACAGTACGTATGCTCTCTTGTGGGTTTTGGTGCCCCCACCCAAAAAAAGGACACAGGCAAAGGACAGCTATGTTTGGCCACCTTGCAATGCCATGCCCGAGGCAGGTTCTCCTTCAATGACACTGATGTCGGTGATTTCTCTTTTTATAGATTGTCACTGCTTAACAAAGTATTCAACTTTTTGTCCAAGCTTTGAATAAACATATAAAATGCAATACCTCATTTGCTCACACTGATAAACTGCAAGAGATCATGACTATTGTTTTAACATTAAATTGTGAAATGCGTGATTCAGTTTGGGGGAAAAAATGCTATATGTGGACAAGACCTTAAAAATTCTTTTGTAACCTCCGTATCTAAACAAGTTTGTACATAAACTCCTGAATTCAACCTGATTGTAATGCTCAACAATGACCTCAGGGGAACGAGTCAGACCAGATATACCGGGAATTTTGCTGAACTGCAGCAGTATTATAAAGCAGAGTGCTTTAAAATTCATCCTGATGGTTGTGCACATCTGTTAGACAACTACAGGAAACGTATGCTTGTAATGATTGCTGCAAGAGAAGGCACAAACAGTTATTGAATTCAATTTAATGGTTCATTCATTTTTTATCCTCCCTGTCCTGAGAATATTTATTTTAAAAAATAAAATGTGGTAATTTTTTAAAAACTTGTTTGTAGTATTAGAATAAGCAGGTTATTTATTCCTGATATTTTAATGAGGATATACCGTCTTTTATGCCCAATTTATGCAAAAATTTAACATATTCTGAAGGGTTCACATACATTTCCCCTGCACTCTATACACTGAGTTTGAGTCTAAGGACACCCTAAATCAGCTGAGATTGGCTCCAGCTTTTTTGTGAACCTGAAAAGGTTAAGCACTAGAAGGAACGGACGAATGCAGCAACATGGCGGAATGTATACATAAGATTATGACTGATCAAGGTGCTTCTAGGAAAAGCCTGTGCATCTGAACAGACTCGCAAAAGGAAATATTCAAATAGAGCAGGGAAATACATGCAAACTGGGGCACATTTCCCAAAGCGGCAGCTCATTGTCAAACATCACTTTACTGCCAATATACCTGCTACACCTTTGGGCCCCCTCGCCTCTTTCTCCTCACAGCCCCCTTGATCTTGTGTCACACTGGCGGCTGTAATTGTCACATGGTCCTTTTGCTGCTCTACTCTCACGATTGGAGAGTTAGAGCACAGTGGGTGGGAGATGCCCCAGCGGTCGAGGTGGGTCGACTGCACTCGGTCCAGGCCTCCCGTCCTTTGGGGCGCAGCTCGTAGCCGGGCGATAATTGCACAGCGGAGTAGGTGTTCATATTCATGACGACCCTGAAGCAGACCTCTTCTCCCACTAATAGAACGATTTTTTTTTTCTCTACACTCACGTCTCTTCATCATCACTCCACATCAATAAGCTGCAGGGGTTTCTACGCCTCAAAGAGTGTACAGCGCAGACTTATTATTCATGTTTACGGTGATATTTTGTAGTGTTCTCGCTGCATGAAATTAAGCAGTTAATATAAATGATTAATATATAGGGAATTTGTGGATGATTATCGCGCGCGCCGGCATTACACCTAAATAATACAAACTCCAACTTGAGGACAAATATGATTAAATGGATAAATAAAAAATAAACCTGCACTCTCGGGAAGCAGAATGTTGTTTTAGTCCACCCCTGAGATGCTGATTTAATGTACTGTTGTTGTTTTTTTCCCTTATCAGAGGGGGGCACGTGTGAAGTAATTGCTGCTCACAGATGCTGTAATAAGAATCGTATTGAGGAGCGCTCACAAACCGTCAAGTGTTCTTGCCTCCCGGGGAAGGTAGCTGGAACCACCAGAAACAGACCTTCGTGTGTTGATGGTGAGTACAGTATTACATTTACAGTACATACGGTTAAAACAGTGTTTTGCTGTTTGTTTATTAAGTCACAGCTCCACCCCAAAACTGTGTTCAATAGTTTATGAATTAACTCATTCACATCCATTGAAGTGATAACATCAAATCCATTTTAACGGGATGGCGGTATTAAATGATCATGTTTGAGCATCATGACAAGCAAGCAGTGGCGGACTTGGCAATTTTGGGGCCTAAGGTGAACATATCCAGGGGCCCTCTTCATGGGTCAGGGGTTAAAAAGGTGAGAAGGGTGTGGAGGAAACATGTTCCGGTACACTAGGGCTGTCCTAAACGACAATTTTACTTCTGATTAGTCAGCCGACTAGTTTTACGATTAGTCGACTAATCTAATAATTTTCTTTTTTTTTGTTGTTTTTGTTTTACTAATTTAGCAATTAAATTTTTGTTGATGCTTATTAATTCACAAAACCATTTTGGAACACTTAAATTCTTTATTAAAGTACAAATAATCATGTAAATAACAATAATTAATCACAAATAATCAATGAGTTTAAATGCTGGTAGCATTTACTAGTGCAAAAGAATGAAAAGTAAATAGATTCAGAACACTGACTTTGCCTTTCCAATATAATTCAAAACAATTCTTTAAAAAATTCTAGCATTATTATTATAGTATACTAGTATATATAATAGTAATATAATAACTATATTAATTATTCATTGCCAATCATACTTGTCATAAAGAGTGTCATTTGAAAGCTATTCTTAGTGTAGAATCTGTATTCTGTAGTATTTACTCTACATATCATAATATTAATTCTGAAGTATGTGGGATTAACTCCAGAAATCTTTATTTGACGAACATTACATGCTTTTATTTTGAAATGTTCACTGGAGGTACGGTGGCTAAACCGCTAACCGAAAGCTTTACACTCCGTAAAAAAACATTCTTTATCATTGCTTGTGGTGTCACTAACAGATTTTTTTTTTTTTTTCTCGTTAGCAAATGCTGTTATCCAGCTGTTGAGTGTTATTGTATGACTGATTGGAACTGTACTGCATTGTTTCACCACAGGGTGTGCTGTCGTGTATTTTATGTTCAGAGTGAAGAAGAATAAAGTTAAAAGAGGCATTAGCAGCCTGTTCTCAACTTCTACCTCACTGTAGTGACGGGATCTGTCGTTCACTTGAGTAAACGAATCCATTCCGGTTCGTTCAGTAAAAGGATTCGTTCAAACAAATCGTTCAACGAATCGTTCGCCCCCCTCATCTCCCTCCCCGCCCAAACGAATCGTTCGGTTACTGAACGGGAAGTGACGTTGCCGAACGAATCACAAAAGACCGCTTCGCGGTATAACTGAACGGGAAGTGACATTGCTTGGTCCCTCCCTCTCTTGCACACAGGCACCGCTCGTCGTAGTTTCAGAAATGAGTGACAGGCGGTATTATTCAGCTTTCACAGACAGCCTCGTCTCCCTCCCTCCCGCTGCTGCAAAAGCGAGGGAGAACTTCCGCGTCGTCTGTCCTAGTTCTATGGGCTCAAAGTCATGGCTCGTGCTTGCATTTCGATTTAGGACACGGTTAAACATTTTCCTTTTGTGGGGGGGAGTGGGGGTTTGGGGTCGGGGGAGCACGGACTTTCTTTAGCATGTTCTTGATCACATATACAATGCTGCCGGTACCAGCCAACGCAGCATGCTTGCTGTCACGAAAATCGAAAGTTTAATTTCTAAATATGGAACGACCAACACATCATATTTACCTCTCGCTCTGTTGTATTTTTGTTTTTATGCTCATCACTATTATTTTAGGTCACTATTGTTAAAACTGAAGTGTAAATAGCTAGTTGTCAAATGTGCTGCTCTGAAATAAAAACAATACTACATTTTGATATTCGACAGTTTAATTGCAAATCAGTATTAAGATGATCGTATTGAATTTTTGCACTGGTATTAACAAATAAAATAATCCGGTCAGCTCCCCTGTCGCCCCCTCATCTCAGATCGTCAAATGCTGACGAGAAATAATTGTTTGCTCTTTACGATGTTGCCTTTCTACTCTCATTAGTCTGTTAAGAAAAATGTAGACATATTGCGACATCTCCCGTGTCCGCGTGCGTTGTTTTTGAGTAGCACATGATGGACGGATGGACATAATTTGTCAAATCAACCAACACCCGACACGCTGACACGGGAAAAAAAAAAAAAAAAAACAGTCGGAAAAAATTGACATGTATATACAGTTTCATTGCAAATCAGTATTATGGTGATAATACTAAATATTTTTACTGTGCGCATATGAGGTAAATATCGCTGCCATGAAGCCTCCATATAGAGACAGTTCTCTGCCCCCTTAACTGCCGTGCGTGCCGTCACGCGACCGCAGCTCACTTTTGCTTGCCTCGTAGCTACCCGTGTTTTTTTTTTTTTTTAGCTACCCATGTTTTAACTACTGTAAATTTGACAGTATGTTGTCAGTCATAGGTAGTCCCGAGTCTGTTGAGAAAAGTAGTACATTAAACCATGCTCGCTAGATTTGTTTGGTGTTTTGTCTGTTTGAGCATCATTTGATAGGCTCCACATTAACAAATATGTGACAAAGTCATTTCCTTCCATTTTTTGACTCGTTCACCGCACTACTGGAAAGTCAAGTTGGCAGCAAGCTAGGTCAGGAACCGGAGGACCGAGTCACTGAACGGGAAGTGACATAACTCAGTCTTGCCCCCTTGCGTGCACGCTGGCTGCTTATTGGCTACACGTGGAAGTGAGTGACAGACTTCCTGATTCTGTTTCCGCTCCCTCCCCTGCCCGCGATGAGGCTGGCGTCTGATTGGTCGTGTGTGATGTCAGAAGACGCAGCCACTTGCTCAACGCCCTCCCACGCAGCGAACAAGCCCTAACTTCATAGAACGAATCAGTGCAGATGGTGATTAGTTCGGTCTCGTTCACCCAAACAATTCGTTCAAAAAGACCGAATCGTTCGCGACCGATACAACACTACCTCACTGCACTTTGGCTCTCATGGAGAGCACATTTGCTCGTGTATTCGAAATAAACGATAGCCAACGTGCAAAGTAGCAAGTGAGCAGTAAAAATAGCGAGCTTAGCAGCATGAAAAACGCGGGAGCGCTAAGTGAAGCTAACAAACAGCTAAGCGGAGCTAAGCGATGCTAAACGGAGCTAAGCGAAGCTAAATGAAGCTAAGCGACTGATACTCAGTCCGTCGTCGTGGAAAAGTCCATTGTAGTGCGTGTGTGGGGGGGAGAGATAATATAAATGCAGCATTCAAATGGCCTTCTTTTTTTTTTTTTTTTATTTGTTTGTTTGGTATGCTGACATAATTATACATGACGAATAGTTGGGGGTGCTGCTGAATCCAGTGGCCCAAGCCCCAACGAGCAAGGGCGGCTGGTTGCGGGCCCCTTACTGGTTGGGGGCCTAAGGCGATCGCCTACTTCACCTGAATAGTAGCTCCGCCTATGCAAGTAAGCCTGACGTTTCACCATGTACAATACAAGATAGATGGCAAGTCTGCCTGGTCTTCTGTTGCTCCGGCTGGAAATTGATATTAGAGGTAAGGCTACAGCACAGACTGAATCTTAAAGACCCAATCACAGAAGCACCGATGTGACATAAACCCAATGCGACTCACGCTGTCAGATGTAGTCAATTTGCCGTTGACATAGAATCATGGTATTAGTGTCGGGATAAACAGTTCAATTGAGGGAACGAATCCAATACAATTCTTTCAGTAAAAAGATTCTTTCAAACGAATCGTTTCACGCATCGTTTGCCCCTCCCCCCATAACTCAGTCTTGCCCTCTGCCTGCACACTGGCTGCTTATTGGCCACACGAGGAAGTGAGTGACAGACTCTCCGATTCTGTTTCCGCTCCCTACCCTGCTTGCGATAAGGCTGGCGTCTGATTGGTTCTGCACGATGTCAGACGCTGCTGCTTGCTCTCAACGCCGTCCCACGCAAGTCCTAATTTCCTTAAAGACCAAATGTGAAGTAATTCCATAAAATGCCAAATAGGGTCACAATTAAAGTAATTAAACATTGTCCAACAAATAAAGCATGAAAAAAATAATTTATATGTTGTATTTTTGACAAAATAATCGCGTTTCCGAAGTTCGAGCCTGAAAGGGGACGAACCCGGAAGTGACACGTCACACCGAGAACAGCGATGACAGCGCTCCATACGGCCACCATACAAAGCCCTTCAAACAATGATTCAAACAGCGATATAAGCGACAGATCGAGCGCAAGTGAGGAGATCCAAGTTTTTGAAGAGTTGGAGGAAGAGGAGGAGGTTGGAATTTTATGTTGGACCGTACGTTGTATTAGCCAGACGCTAATCAGGATGCAAACAATGTGCCCAGACTACCTGACATGAAATTGAGACAAGACCCATCGAGATTACAAGATTGGTAAGCTTTAGGCTGTTATTATTTTTATGTTTTGAAGCATGTCACGTAAATAAACCACCTACTATTGCCTGGGATAAAAGAAAAGTTTTGACAAATCCCTGATCGTGTTGTGGAATGAGCGGTGCAGGCTAGCGAAGTTAGCTTTTGTTTGCCTGACGTGTTTCGGCGAACACTTCCGCTTTCGGACCCTCTGACATGGGCGGGGGTGTTCGCCGAGGCATGTTAGGTGTATATACCATAGGGTGACCAAACGTCCTCTTTTGCCCGGACAAGTCCTACTTTCACGTAGTGTCCTTGTGGTTCGGGCGGGTTTTATAAATTCATAAAAATGTCCGGTTTTTTGATTTTTCACGGGACCAATTTGAAGAGAATCCTTCCGACCGCTGGGTGGCAGCAGTTGACGTGGCTCCTACGAGAATGGAGGGAAGTAGTAGTTCTTCTTGTTTTGGTTGGCAGTTTACCCCTATCATGAGGCCTTACCGCCATCTACTGGGTTGACGATTTGGCCACAATGCCAGAAGTTGTTTTTTTTAATGATAAATACGTATATAATGGCAACTGTTGACTTCTGTCGGAGCTTTGACTGTAAAATCCCGTTTGGTGTCGCATCGGCGCGCTGCCGATGATTGTAAACTTTTATAGCAAAGTTTGATTTTTGCCTCAGCTAGCTATCAGTAAGCTAAACCGCGCTAGGCATTATGGGAAACATAGTTTTGAACTGCTACGTTTGGAAACATGCTGATTGAATAGTTTGTCAGTTTATTTCGGTTTTTGTTTGTTTGCAATCTAGAACATTGAATGAGAACATCAATTGAATGGGAATAACAATTTGTCAAGGACAATTGTCGTGATAGTAATTTATAAAAATGTTTAGTTGGCACATAGCCTACTGTGTGTATGTGTATTGACTGGACTACATTTCTATGGGTCTGCATTATATATATATATATTATTATTATTATTATTTTAAGTCATTATTTATTTTTTATCAAACTGCATTTTTCCCATCCAGAGTGAGGGGGCACACTTTAAATATATTAAAGTGATATAGGTATCTTTGAGTGAACTTCGAGTAAAATTCAAGTATCTTGAGGCCGGGCTGAGGCTGGGCTGAGTGTCCTCTTTTTTAGAAATCAAAATATGGTCACCCTAATATACCACCTACTATTGCCTGGGATAAAAGAAAAGTTTTGACGAATTTATAAGTGTAGGCAAAATGAACTCAATACAACTATGATCGGGGATTGCCATGAGTTTGCTTCTGCTGTTTATTCCACAACACGATCAGGGTTTTGCCTCGAAGTACCTTTCAGCTAGCGTCACTACCTTCTGCTGTTCATTCCACAACAGCTAGCAGCTCTGCTTTGACAAAGTCATCAGTCATCTATCCAAAAATCACACTTACTTTTTTGCAAATCCTTGATCGTAAGCAGACCAGTTGATGAAGCAGGCATCTTCGAAGTGTTTATAGCAGAGAACACTACTCGATGATGGCGTGAAATTCATTTGTTTCGTGCGAACGAAAGATGTCCATTTAAGTGCCCCGCTATCCTTTGGCCACTCATACAACTTTTCTTTAAATTGAAAACAATACATCGCCACACACCGCCGTGGCATCTTACCGAGAAGCAATGCAACAATACTGTGTGTATGACGGACTTCCCTCGCAGTTGTCGGTGTGACGTCATTTCCGAAGATTTCCAAAGGTTGTCGAAGAAAAGCATTTTCGTTGTCAAGGGCGTTGCTATGGGTTAAACAAAGAATCTGGAAGGGTTGCGTTAAAAAGAATAACGAAAATATGCTTATAATTGTTTAGCCATTGATATTATTCAAAAACATGGTTGGCCAACCTTACTTCACATTTGGTCTTTAAGAACGAATCAGTGCAGCAGCTAATTTATTCGGTCGCATTGCTCCAAACGACCGACACAACACTACATGGTATTCAGTCAAATCGTACCAGCGCACTCGTAAACAGTTACTGCCGGTTTTCTGGGTAAAAACTAAGCATACATGGTGTATTGTCGTTTACGATACTGACTTTTGAAAAGACAACAAACGCTAAAAGTCCGTTTAAGTCGATTTGCAAAGGTAAGATCTGCTTTTGACTTGTTCTGACAGCAGAGCGTATGTGCAAAATTTGTTCTGGTGTTTTCCCATGTTGCGAACAAGACTTTACGTAGTAAAAGCAATAGCAGCACGCTGAAAAAGTACCATCGGGTCCCCTACAGCAGTGGTCCCATACAACCGGGCCGCGACCGGTACTGGTCCGTGCCACATTTGCTACCAGGCCGCAGAGAAATAAATGATTTATTATCGACTGCAATTTGGCCTGTGGTTCTTGACACATCATTATTCCTGTGTACTTTATAGATTAATGCAAGTAAAGATTTGTAAAGGTCGCCATCGAGTGGTTGGCCACAATTACAAGGGTGTTTGGACACCTATTGCAGCCCAGCGCCAGTCAATGTAAAATGTGACTTTAGCTGCTGTTGGCTGTGTGCTGCGGGCGGCGATGTCTTTGGACAGCTTTTTTACCGGGAAAAGGCCACCTGCTGAGCCAGAAGAGGAGCCTACAACCAGGTCCATTCTGCATAATATGTGGCTAAAAGCTAGCAAACGAGGAAACAAAAGCGAATGCACTGAGAGCATCATACCTCTTGGCGAACCGTATTGCTAAAGCTAAGAAACCTTTCACGATTGGAGAAGAACTCATTATGCTTGCGACCACGGATGTTTGCCGACAAGTTTTAGGAGAGGCCGCTGTTAAAAAAAACGTTTCAGTGAATGGTGAGTGACATTTTCCCTGCATTTAATATCTGTTTTTAGTCTCGACGTGTTATTTTATATTTACTGTCATTTTCTGCCACACATTGCCGGTTGGTGAAAAAAGGGCCCACATTACACCGGTCCGTGGTGCAAAAAAGGTTGGGGACCACTGCCCTATAGCACCCACTTCGTCAAATATATGGTAGAAAAAAAAAACACGTGACGGCACAACACTTTCCAAAACGCCCATGAGTGCAAAAAAGATTGGCCTTCGATTCCCTTCATAACGCATCACAAAGTCTCGCCTTGCGTGCTGTGATTTGTCAGTCAATATCAGACCGGAGTGGGAAACATGTTGAAACCACAGAAGACAAGACTGACTTGCCATATATCTTGTACATAGCGAAAGTCAGGCGAATGTTTTACTGCAGCTCACAGTGACAGAGGGCTAGTCCATTTAGTCTGAGAGGGCTGACAGCAGTTATTCTCAGTCAGAATGGATTGAATGTCTGTCGCCATCAATGGCAGCCAATTTATTTATTGATGAATAACATTAAAGCCATTTGTTGATGTATTTCGTCAGTTTCAGTGTTATAAGTGGTAATATGCCATAGTTACTGTGTGGTCAATTTAAAAATATTTTGATTTTAAAGCAACTCTGGTTCGTCTATCACTGTGGATAGCTGCTTCTGAGTTAATTAAATACTATGAATGTAAAGCCGAGGGCATGTTTGAACACACTAATATTTGAACATGCACAAGCTTCTACTGTATATCAAGTCTTATAAAAGCCCATTCCCTTTAAGAAGCCAAGCAAACACCTGTGCAGCATTAGCTCCCAAAATCTCTTTTTCACCAAGTTAAGTCGGCTTGAGTATACCGTATTGGCCCGAATATTAGACGGTGTTTTTTGCATTGAAATACGATTGAAAAAGACTGCGTCGTTTTATATTCGCGGTCTAGACATTATACCCATTCACGACGCTAGATGGCGCCAGATATCATTGAAGCAGTGTTCTGTTATGACAGATCTCAGCTACTCTCCCCATTCACGACGCTAGATGGCGCCAGATATCATTGAAGCGATGTTCTGTCGTGATAGATCTCAGCTACTCTGAAGTTTAACCAGCTTGTATTATTTTATTGCAATGTTTTTCCTTATTCAGATTTGTTTCAAGACTACAGTTACAGTTACACTTCACTTTGGTAGGTCATGCAGTTATTGCAATTTTGTTGTTTTATCCCAATAGATTGGTTTATTTACATTTCAAAAACCAGAAGCCATTCATTTACGAATGTGATTGCACTTTAGTTTACATATTTAAATGTTCAGATATTAAGATTTGAATGAGGCAAAATAACATGCTTTTTCTCTCAAATGTATTGTTACAATCATTTGTTTCAGATGTACTGTAATTATTTTCTGTATAAAAATTAATTTGGTGTTCAAAAAGTCTTTTTTCAAACTTGAGTCTTGAAAAAGAGGGGGTCGTCTTATTATCAGACCCGGTGGCATGGGCGGGCATTAGGGGGCCGTGCCCGCCCTGAGGGACGGCCGTGCCCACCCTAGCTCGATTAAACTGAATTGTGTAATGTTTTTTTTAATCTTCCACAAAAACATACACCCACGGAGAGGATGAACCCTACATTCCAGTGTTTTTCAACCAATTGTGCCGCCACCGTGAGAGATCGCCAGGTGTGCCGCGAGAAATTATCCAATGTCGCTTTTTTTTTAACATCGTCGGGCAAAGTTGCAGTAGGAAGGAAGGAGTAAGCAAAAAGTTCTCGATTGTGTGCAGACGAGTCGTGTTGCGTTCAAGAGCTGCTCGGATTTCTAGCCATCAGCCACCTTGCTCTCCGCAACAATGTGGACCCCAGCACGTCTACTGTTCATTATTTGACTCGTCAAGTGTCGATATACACAAAAGTGTCCTTTTCATTTTATCCATATGTGACGACCGTTGATCCTCCCTCTTTGTTTTATTCCAACACATTATCGAGGACAGCAAGGTGGGAGAGGGCTAGAAAACCGAGCAGTTATTGAACGCGACACGAGCGGCTATCTAGCGCCATGGCGCCATACAAGCTTAAACGTCATCTCCAAATAAACGCCTGTCGCTTCAGAACAAGTCGATGGACTATTTTGTACGCCTTCGTGAAAACACAGAGAAATGCGCAACTTTTTTGAGAAAAACTACAAAGGTAAATAAGAGCCCTGAAAGCCAGTTACTTTGTTGCTAAATCCCAAAAGTCCCAAACTGTGGCAGAGACGTTAACACTACCTGCCTGCAAAGCCATTGTCAGCGAAACGACCTGCACTGATGTGCTTAAAGACGTTGCTCAAGTCCCCTGTCTGATAGTTTTTCAAGCCTAATTGCTAAACGTTTCACACTGAGTAAGTACAAATACTGAGAAATTGTTTTATAATTAAATATACTGTACGGAAAGTAATTTTGGAACATTTTGGTGTGGTGTGCCGCGAGATTTTTTCCAACGTAAAAACGTCCCGTGACTCAGATAAGGTTGAAAAACACTACTCTAGTCATCCTATCTTGATTGGTCCTCATTCAATTCAACCAATCTGAGCAGCGAATGTAGGCAATTTCTAGCCAATCACAGATAAGGGGGGCGGGCTGAGTAGCCGGCCATTGGGTACTTCGATTGGATAGGGATTGCTCCGGTTACAGAACGGCTCCTCTGTTGCTAATTCAAATTGGAATGGACATACTGGACTGTCTCAGAAAATTAGAATACACAATATTCTAATTTTCTGAGACAGTCCTGTACATTAATCCACCATTTAAAGCAGGGGTGTCCAAACTTTTTGCAAAGGGGACCAGATTTGGCGTGGTAAAAATGTGGGGGGCCGACCTTGGCTGACGTCCTTTACATAGAACAATATACAGGACTGTCTCAGAAAATTAGAATATTGTGTATTCTAATTTTCTGAGACAGTCCAGTACGTGTTTTTTTTTCAAGAAACTAAAGACGAACTCAAGCCATGACAAAGACGCGGCCGAAAGTCAACATGAAGGGATAGTGCTGCCACCTCCTGCAGTTACACTGACTGACACTTTCATCAGGAAATATAACGGGTAAAAACGCCACTGTTACGGCTAAATTTACGTTGAAGAAGTGTGCCCCCCCCAAAAAAAATGTAATGCCCCCCCTGTAATTTCTTTCTGCAGCCGGGTCTGCTTATATTCGGGCCAATATGGTAGTTATAAAAATAGTGCACCATCACTGTTTCATCATTGGTCCACAAAACAAAGAAAATATAAAAAAATGTTTCCGAGCTTTTCAAGTTGATCAATATTGCGCGAAAACATCAGACGACTCCTGTGGAGAAAATTGTACCATGTTGGCAGGAAATTTTCTAAGTACAACACTATAAAATACAGTAAGTGTCAATGACCCAAGGCGACTTTGTACAAGTCTGATGGTATGCTTTAGGCCCATTGTCCATTTGAAAGACCAATTTGGACCCAAGCTTTTTCGTACTGTCTCCAGATGTTGATTTAATATTTCTATGTAATGTTCTTTCCCTATGATGGGAAAGGTTGGTTTTGGTTTGTGAAGTGCACCGGTCCCTTCCTAAGCAAATCAACCCCACAACATGATGCCAACATCAAATCATTTCACCGTTGGGATGGTGTTCTCAGGCTTGCAAGCGTTGCCCTTTTCCATACAAACAATGGTAATCATTGTGGGGAAAAAAGTTCAAATATAATTTTATCATACCACAGGCATAAGCGGATTTCAAGGGGGGGGGCTGCCTGGTTGGCCAAATTGTGTCATTGCATGAAATTGACTTTCCTATATATATAAAAGTTGTAAAGCAATAAAACTGCAACAAAAGTGAATGAAATGGACAAAAAAATATATTTTTAGAATGGGTCAAAATTATTTTTCAAACAGATCATGTGACTAGCACCTTTGGTGGTCATTTGCTTTGCATATACTGTAATTAAAAAAAAAATTAGGGGAGGGCAATTTTATTTTTCAAATGATTTTTTTCTTTGATCGAAAATGTTTTTTTTTTTTTTTTTTTTTTTATTGAAGCAACTTTTTTGGGATTGAATGATTTGGACACAAATGTCCTACCCATAATATGGCCCGAACACAAAAAGGATTGCTTTAATCAAAGAAAACTTTTTCAATGAAAAATTAAGTGTTCAAATGCAAACTTTTCAATCTCAAACATTTTTTCGTATCCAAAAACGTTTTCTATGATTGAATTTTTTTTTTTTGATTGAAGTGATTTTCTCCCCCGTTAGTCATCACCTTATCGTGGTGAAGGGGTTTGCGTGTCCCAATGATCCTAGGAGCTATGTTGTCTGGGGCTTTAAGCCCCTGGCAGTGTCACCCATGGCAAACAGGTCCGAGGTGAGAGGCCAGACTAAGCATGGCTCAAAATGACCCCTTATGATGAAAAAAATAAATGAACTCCAGTTTCCCTTGCCCGGACGCGGGTTACCGGGGCCGCCCTCTGGAGCCAGGCCTGGAGGTGGGGCTCGAAGGCAAGCGTCTGGTGGCCGGGCCTGTCCCCATGGGGCCCGGCCGGGCACAGCCCAAAAAGGCAACATGGGTTCCCCTTCCCATGGGCTCACCACCTGTGGGAGGGGCCAAAGGGGTCAGGTGCGCAGAGAGTTGGGCGGCAGCCAAAGGCGGGGGCCTTGGCTGTCCAACCCCAAACTGCAGAAGCTAACTCTTGGGACATGGAATGTCACCTCTCTGGCAGGAAAGGAGCCTGAGCTGGTGTGTGAGGCAGAGAAGTTCCGAATAGATATAGTCGGACTCTCCTCCACACACAGCTTGGGTTCTGGTACTAATCCTCTCGAGAGGGGTTGGACTCTCTTCCACTCTGGAGTTGCCCACGGTGAGAGGCGCCGAGCAGGTGTGGGCAGACTTATTGCCCCCCGGCTTGATTCCTGTACGTTGGGGTTTACCCCGGTAGACGAGAGGGTAGCCTCCCTCCGCCTTCGGGTGTGGGGACGGGTTCTGACTGTTGTTTGCGCTTATGCACCGAACAGCAGCTCAGAATACCCATCCTTTTTTGGAATCCTTGGAGGGTGTGCTGGAGAGCGCCCCCTCTGGGGACTCCCTCGTTCTACTGGGGGACTTTAACGCTCACATGGGCAATGACAGTGAGACCTGGAGGGGCGTGATTGGGAGGAACGGCCCCCCTGATCAGAACCCGAGTGGTGTTCTGTTATTGGACTCCTGTGCTCGTCATGGTTTGTCCATAACGAACACCATGTTCAAACATAGGGGTGTCCATATGTGCACTTGGCACCAGGACACCCTAGGCCGCAGTTCAATGATCGACTTTGTAATCGTTTCATCGGACTTGCGGCCACATGTTTTGGACACTCGGGTGAAGAGAGGGGCGGAGCTGTCAACTGATCACCACCTGGTGGTGTGTTGGCTCCGATGGCGGGGGAAGTTGCTGGCCAGACCTGGCAGGCCCAAACGTATTGTGAGGGTCTGCTGGGAACGTCTGGCGGAATCCCCTGTCAGAAAGAGTTTCAGCACCCACCTCCGGCAGAACTTCTCCCTTGTCTCGGGGGAGGTGGGGGACATTGAGTCCGAGTGGGCCATGTTCCGCACCTCCATTGTTGAGGCGGCCGATCGGAGCTGTGGCCGTAAGGTGGTTGGTGCCTGTCGTGGCGGCAATCCCCAAACCCTACTGTCGTGGCTGACACGCCTCTACAACATCGCGTGGACATTGGGGACAGTGCCTCTGGATTGGCAGATCGGGGTGGTGGTCCCCCTTTTTAAAAAGGGGACCGGAGGGTGTGTTCCAATTATAGTGGGATCACACGCCTCAGCCTCCCCAGTAAAGTCTATTCAGGGGTGCTGGAGAGGAAGGTCCGTCGGAAAGTCGAATCTCGGATTCAGGAGGAGCAGTGTGGTTTTCGTCCCAGCTCTACACCCTCGGCAGGATCCTCGAGGGTGCATGGGAGTTTGCCCAACCAGTCTACATGTGTTTTATGGATTTGGAGAAGGCATTCGACCGTGTGCCTAGGGGAGTCCTGTGGAGGGTGCTCCGGGAGTACGGGGTGCGGAGCCCCTTGGTAAGGGCTGTTCGGTCCCTGTACGACCGGTGTCAGAGTCTGGTCCGTATTGCCAGCAGTAAGTCAAATTCGTTCCCAGTGAGGATTGGACACCGCCAAGGCTGCCCTTTGTCTCCGATTCTGTTCATAATTTTTATGGACAGAATTTCTAGGCGCAGCCGAAGCGTTGAGGGTGTCCAGTTTGGTGGCCTCAGCACTGCATCTCTGCTTTTTGCAGATGATGTGGTGCTGTTGGCTTCATCAAGCCGTGACCTCCAACTCTCACTGGGGCGGTTCGCAGCCGAGTGTGAAGCAGTTGGGATGAAGATCAGCACCTCCAAATCCGAGACCATGGTCCTGAGCCGGAAAAGGGTGGCATGCCCTCTCCGGGTCGGGGATGAGATCCTGCCCCAAGTGGAGGAGTTCAAGTATCTAGGGGTCTTGTTCACGAGTGAGGGTGGGAGGGAGCGGGAGATTGACTGGCGGATCGGTGCAGCGTCTGCAGTGATGCGGACTCTGCACCGGTCCGTTGTGGTGAAGAAGGAACTGAGCCAAAAGGCGAAGCTCTCGATTTATCGGTCGATCTACGTTCCTACCCTCACCTATGGTCACGAGCTGTGGGTCGTGACCGAAAGAACAAGATCCCGGATACAAGCGGCCGAAATGAGTTTCCTCCGCAGGGTGTCCGGGCTCTCCCTTAGAGATAGGGTGAGAAGCTCGGTCATCCGGGAGGGGCTTGGTGTTGAGCCGCTACTCCTCCGCGTTGAGAGGAGCCAGTTGAGGTGGCTCGGGCATCTGGTTCGGATGCTTCCTGGACGCCTCCCTGGAGAGGTGTTCCGGGCATGTCCCATCGGCGGGAGGCCCCAGGGTCGACCCAGGACACGCTGGAGAGACTATGTCACTCGGCTGGCCTGGGAACGCCTTGGAATCCCGCCGGAGGAGCTGGCTGAAGTGGCAGGGGAAAGGGAAGTCTGGGCTTCCCTGCTAAAGCTGCTGCCCCCGCGACCCGACCCCAGACTAAGTGGAAGATAATGGATGGATGGATGGATGAAGTGATTTTTTTTTTGTGAAAATATATATTTTTTTGAAGCAACTTATTTTTTGATTGAATAATGAAGACAAAAAACATTCATTCATTCATTCATTCATTTACCATGCCGCTTTTCCTCACGAGGGTCGCGGAGGTGCTGGAGCCTATCCCAGCTAACTACGGGCAGTAGGCAGGGGACATCCTGAACTGGTTGCCAGCCAATCGCAGGGCACAAGGAGACATACAACCATTCACGCATACACTCATACCTACGGACAATTTAGAGTGTTCAATCAACCTACCATGCATGTTTTTGGGATGTGGGAGGAAACCGGAGTCCCCGGAGGAAACCCACGCAGGCACGGGGAGAACATGCAAACTCCACACAGGAAGGCCGAAGCCCAGGATTGAACCCTTGATCTCAGAACTGTGAGGCAGACGTGCTAACCACTCAGCCACCGTGCCGACAAAAAACATCTTAGCCAAAATGTGGCCCAAACACAAATCAACATTGCTTCAATCAAAAAAAAAAAAAAAAAAAAATTCAGTCAAAGAAAAATAGCTGTTACATGCATTGTTTTGAGTTTCAAATTTATTTTGGCATTTTCTGATTGAAGCGACTTTTTTATTTTGATTGAAAATATATATTTTGATTGCAGCAACTTTTTTTCTATTGAAGTAACTTTTTATATTGAATAATAATATGGCTCCGCCCAGGGGATACAAATTTTGACTGGGGTAACTACATTGGCACGACTCCGGCTGGCGTACCTTATTCAATGGATGACGATCTTGGCTAAAAGTATTGACTAAGCAGCCTCATTTAGAATTCCCCTCAAGAATGATGGGAAACAGAAAACGCTCAACTTGTCAACTTATTATTATAAATATTCTTGTAAGTTAATTTTATTGCTGACATTGTGTTTCAGGGTCATTACCATGTTGCCCCCCCCCCGCCCCAAAAGGCAAACTCCGCCTATGACCATTGGGTGTGTCTCTTAAAATGACTTTTTCCCTATGTGCATTTGCGACTTTGCAACTTTTGTGTTTTCCTAATGGAACAATGTCTTTTTCCAGCCAGTGTAGTCAAGTACCAAATTGATACAATATTCTGTAATAATATCACTGATAGTGACACTACAATTTGAACTGAAAGTCCTCTGTACGTAAATTAGCCGTTCGGAAGACAGATGCCAAAAACGTGTGCTTAGCCATCAGTTGACATCACCTGTTCACTAAATGTCAATGTGTATTAGGAAAGTTGACTCCTGAACAATTTGACTATAATTGGTTCTAAGCCTGTCGCAATATGCAATAATTCCATTTATCGCGCGATATATAAAAATGAAGGCGGTAATTTTTCCGCTGCGATTTATCGCCTCACGTGCACGTGTGTGCGCGCGTGCGGCAGACGTGCTGTTAAAAGTTCGTTACCAACTGCGCAAAATGCATCTTCGTTCCAGGCCCGGCAAAAACTAGCGCCAGAGCCAATCGTTCCCATTATATCCTATTGTTCAACGTATACCGGCCGCGTCAGAGCTCCGGAGTGACTGTGGACCATCTATGGCGCGCCGGTGTTGTTGACGTGTGGGCGCTGCCGTCAGGAGTGACATTTCATGCGGGGCGGCTATTTTTCGGCACAACGCTGGATATTTACAACGAAGTCCGCCAAAATATTGTTACCGACTTGGCTGCTACGAATAACCTCACTTTGACAACGAACAGCTGAATGAAATTAAGAGTGCTGTGCTTCAAACTCGTCCTGTTTATGAAAGCCGTCACATGCTGGTGTTGTGTAGTAATGAGCAGACTTGACTTCAGCGGCGCTTGCTACCTTTTTCAATGCGCGGTTGCGCGCACACACTAGATATCATGAAATGGCAAACTAGATGTGCTATGTGCTACGTCCCATGCCATTGGCTACGTGAGCCCAGATTGATTATGGGACATGTAGTCCATATACTACATCGATGAATTCTAGTCATTTGTCACATGAGGTTAAGAAGGCCAAATCAATCCATACCAGTGACTATAGATAATGTTGCAAATATTGTTAATTCAGTACGTGACACAGATGGATTCGGACCATAAATAGGATGTCTTGCTCATGTAGTAAACCTAGCTGCTAAGAGAGCTGTAGCAATCAACGGTGTGCCCTGCCTCACTTTACAAACAGTAAAGATTGTTCTCAGCACTTTTATACAATTTTTTTTCATATCAGTAAGAAGTAAGCACGTAAATATTATGCACTAAAATGCATGTTTATATGATGGCAATTTAATTTGTGCTCGTTAGCAAAAAAAAACAAAACAAAACAAAAAAAAACAAAAAACAAAAAAAAAAATACAACTGTTATTTTTTTTACAGAGCATTAAATGTATTGAATCGGATCGAAAATCGTGTCCCCCGTATCAAAATTCGTACCGAACCATGACTTAACTGTATCGTTTTATCCCTATGGAACACCATTGCAGAAGCTATGACGGGAAATGTTTTCATTTTCCTAAATGCTTAAGTTATTAAGTGCAATTTTTTTTTTTTTTTTTAAACACATTTTATTTATTCTGTGTTTCTGTGCGGTAGCAATATTATTGTTTTTTACTTAAGAGGCAGGGTCTATTGTTTTTAGTTGTGATTTCTTAAAAAGTATATTTGAATTTAAGAGTAAATATTTATCGTGTTTAAATGGGTGTACTTGATCTATTGATATATACTGTATTCGCACTGTGTTATTGTAAATTGGTTTTAAAAAATTGGGGGGGGCGCAATAATATCGCATATCGCAATAATTTATGAGAATAATTATCGCACACTAAAATTTGTTATCGCGACAGGCCTAATTGGTTCAACACTTAGCGAAGAGAGAAGTCTGCACAGGAAAATATACACAGAATCAAAACCCTTTTTCAGATCAAATGACGTTTCTCTGGCTTTCTCTCTCATTTTACAGCCGGTTTCTATGTGAAGTGCACCACAGGCAAAAGTAGAAAAGCAACAACGAGTGGGAAATATTGAATGCGCAGCTTGTTGATGTACAATTATGTTGTACCCGCTTTGTCAAATGTCTGCTACACACTCCTCACACCAAAAGGGCAGACTGTCAATTGCGAAGTATCTCATAGACAGCTCGCCTTGTGAATCTGTTTCCCAAATATTTTTCCAGTCTTCAGGTAGAGCTGCAGCACTGCAAAATCAGTCAATCTCAGCTTTAATAGACATACTATAACTCATTATGCACCATTTTCTGTCTACTAGCCCTGTATTTAAGTCAATTTTCTTTCCCAGTGGCACAAATGTGGTCTGCGTTTTTCCCACTCATTCCATGAAAAGTATTACTTTCACTCGCCCACCTAATCATTAAAGCTGCAAAGCATGTACAGTACAAGAAAAATGACTGGGCAGGTTACGTACTGCCAACTTGGGGAGCAAAAAAAAATCCCTTTATTTTTAAAGTGTCTGGCTTGAGCTGGATTTGCAGTTTGTTCGACACCTCTATTACTGTCTCTTGTCTTTGCTGCCTGTAGCGTCCATTGTAATTGGAAGGTGGTGGTGTGAGATGGAGCCTTGCCTGGAGGGAGAAGAATGCAAGACGCTCCCTGACAACTCAGGCTGGATGTGCTATGCAGGCAACAAGATCAAAACCACCAGGGTAAGATAACCTCGCTTGACCGCAGGAAACAACGTTAAGGCAGAGGAATGTACCATGGCCAGTAAAATGCTTTAGCATGGAATTCTATCGGTGGATATGACAGTCTTACTAATGACAATATTACCCTAATACCCCATCTCTAGAACACTCAGCCATACCCGACGTCATCGACGTACTGAAGCTTTGCAAGAGGCTTACAATTGAGCATTGTCAGCGCGAAGGCTGAATGGCAGGTAAGTTTTTGCACTAAAATGAATCTATGTTAGAATAATTTAGAGCATACATATACAGTATATGGATGTACTCCACCGATGATTCTCAAAATGTTGTACGAGTACCACCAGCAATATGCGAGCGTCCTCTTGTAGAACATGAAAAAAAGAATTAAGTAAAACTTTAAACTGCCTTAACTTTTTTTTTTGCACATTTTTTTTACTACTGTCCAGTTTTATTCAACTTTAAGGTACATTTATTTTTCCAAATATTTACCTAGTTAAAATCTACCTGTAGTATAATTTCATTGAATCCTTATTAAGTATAGTTATTCACTGATATCAAATGAAACCTCTGCTTCATTGTTCAGAATTATGTTTATCTTAATTCATTTGTGATTGAAGATTTCAACCTTTGACGCACAGTATTTTATTTTTGGCCATGTTGCTGGTAATTGAAGAGCTCGATATTTTTTGGGTGGTACTTAAGTGTAAACAGTTTGAGAAACATTGTACTAACCCAGTGTTTCTTAACCTGGGTTCGATCGAACCCGAGAGGTTCAGTGAATCGGTCTCAGGGGTTCGGTGGAGCCTCTGCTGTTGAGGACAAGACACACCAACCAATCATGTCTATATGCAATGGCATACCCCGCATGGCCATCACTGGCTGCAGATGATCACGTGAAATCGCTTGGCCAATCAGTGCTGCAAAGAATTTAGTGCACTCAGGAGCAGTGTTGGGCACGTTGCTTTAAAAAAGTAATTAGTTATAGTTACTCACTACTTCTTCCAAAAAGTAACTGAGTTAGTAACTGAATTACTCTATAGTAAAGTAACTAGTTACCAGGGAAAGTAATTATTTCCGTTACTTTAAAAAGAAGTTGTTGTATGTCAAAGAATTTGAAATTTTCTGAGCAGTATTCAAGTCAGTTGAATAGAGAACAACAGACAGGTAGTTGTGTTATAGAACCTTGTAATATTTGTTGCACCTCACCAGCAACAGAGTTATACTACACTTGAAGTGCAACAAAAATAAAAAGTAAACGATATAATAAAATAACAATCAGCAGTAAACAATATAAAGTGAGTTTAATCAATTAAATCTAACTCTCACAACCTGAGACAACTGGTCAAGTAGACATAGCCTACTGTACTTCAAGTATTTTGACTTGAAATAGTGTTTATATCTCCACCTCGTAAAGGACAAATTTTCCTCTGAATACTCTGCCATCATATCCCTCTGCATCTGTTTTGCGTGTGTGTGTTTGCCACACGCGCTGTTCCGGTTTGTGTGTGAAAACACCGGCTCTGATTTACTTACTATGACACATGACTCTAACCCTCAGCCAGTCACAATCACTTCCATCGCATCTATCCAGGTGGTGCATTCAGGTAGCCTCATCAAAAACAGAAACATTAGCAAGCTTTGGAAAGCATTATCTAATTGAACAAACAGCCTGGAGTCATAAGAAGTACGTACTGTAATATTCTGATACAGAATTATCCGAGGCTATTCTCGTACCTGAACGCACCCCAAGTCTTTGATGATACATAAACAGGGCAGAGAAGACTTGCTACGGCTGGTAGTTTCTTCAATTTATTCAGGGTAAATAACACACCGCTTTTGACCGTCAGTAACGGTAACGGCGTTGTAACGGCGGAAGAAATAATTAGTTAGATTACCCGGTTACTGAAAAAATAACGCCGTTACGTAACGGCGTTATTTTTTTTTTTTTATATATATAACAGCGTTTTTCCCAACACTGCTTAGGAGCAATACAACGTCTGAAAGTCATCGTAGTACGTCGTATAATTACTTTCTCCACATTTCAATCCATACTAACTATGTCGAGCAAAAAGAAAGTGGTCGGACGAATATATACAATCTGGATTCTCATGTATCACGTAACAGGATGGGAATCAGCATCCTTGCTGCATGATTCGCAATGCCAAATTGGGCAACTCTAGCCTTGCACCGGCAAAACTAAAGGAACACTTTGAGAAGCTGCATGGAGTTGGGGAATATAAGAACACAACGTTTGGTGAATTCAAGGTGAAAAGAGCTAAATTCGAAGATAAGGCCACTCTGCCTGCTCTTTGATTCGTAACCATTAACAAACTGATCCTCACAACATCATAAAGTTGCGTACCTGATCGCAAAGCAGGTATGTAATTTGTTGTGAGTTCATGCACTATGTTGGTTTTGTTCTGCATGGTTCATTTTGTGCTCCAGTAGAAAAACTATGTCTTGAATTTGAACAAAAATCATATTTTATTTAATACTAAAGTAGGGTTCGGTGAATGCGCATATGAAACTGGTGGGGTTCGGTAGCACCGAGAAGGGTAAGAACTAGGGATGGGAATCGAAATCCGATTCCAATTCAGAACCGGTTCCGAGTGTTTCGAGGCCTCGACATCACAGTGAAAAAGCCTTAACAATCCCTTTAACGATCCCTAAAGACGCATACTGCGTCGTGACGTGTTTTGTTGTCCAGACGCATCAAACTAGCATGGCGCCAAGAACCACTCGCTCCAAAGTTTGGCTACACTTCACCAGGAAAAAGGGTGAAAATGAAAGGTTAAGATAGTTTAGCAGGAGCGTTGCCGCCGTAAACATAACAATGACGTAGGTTCGAACGCTCGAAAGTGTGTCTTCACTTCACGAGGAAAAATTACAACAAAGCGACTTGCAGTCATTGCGAGATGGAAATAACTGCATCCGGAGGGAATAGACTGCACTGTCCTCACCGAGACGCTAAAGCTCAGTCCTGGCTATACAGCTAGCTAAACTCCCAAATGACGATGCAGAAGACGTTGGTATAATTTGCTGACTTTATTCAACCATCACTTGAAACTAAAAATAGAAATTAAACAAATCAATTTCGTCCCCAATAACAAACAGGTTTGCATCAACGTAAATCAGCGATGATTAGCTGCTAACACAGTCATAACAAACAGTTAGCATGCGTTCGCTAGCATTAGCACATCGTTTAAACCACTACACAACTGGATTTAAGTGTCCGATCGCGAGTGGAAACACACAACAACAACACAGAAGATGATACATACAGGCGTTGGCTCTGCGGATATTTTACAAACATTAACAAAGAACGTAGGCTCGTGGCAGTGTTTCCCTTTCTCACTAACTCGCTCACTGGCTTGGATGCGGCATTTCTTCTTCTTCGCGTGAGGAAGCGCAAGGGCGCCACCGCTTGAGGGTGAAAGCGCCATAAAAACTAAAAGGCATGCATTTCAATGTACTGGTAAATAAAAACAGGGGTCCCCAAACTACGGCCCGCGTCTCCATATTTAGTCCGGCCCCCTGAACAATTACAAAGAGCATTTTGAATTTTTTTTGTTTTTTTCTCCCTCAGTACTGTTATTTATTTCCAGGCCTTTTTCAGTGAATAACTCAGAGAGGGTTATTTGGTTATTATCTATTTAATTAATAGTGCTATTATTATTTATTATTATTATATTATATTATTATTTTTATTTTATTTACTTTTGTTCCGGGAAGAATCCACAGAGGGTTATTTGATTGTGGCTTTCTGAAAAACAATAATTTTTTTACATTTACGCACTCCTGCAATCGTCACACTTTTTCTGTTACAAACTGACCCCGGGCTCTCATCAGAGAAGGGAAAAGTTATTTGGCCCTCACAGGAAAAAGTTTGGGGACATTGCTGAAGGCAGAACAACGACCTATATGCCAAAATATACCAATATGTTTTATTTCTATTAGAAAATGTTTCAGTAAAATGTTACACATTCTTGTGCATTTGCCACTTATTGCCACAGTTAACATCGAGGCTTTGGGCCTCTTTTGACCTCGTTGTGAATTTGTAAGGTTGTGACTTCTGATTAAACAAACTTGATGCCAATCAAAATGTTTGTTCTTCTTTTTCCCGAAATTACAATCGATAAGAGAATAGATAAAGAATCGAATCGTTAAGCAATATTGATAATGGAATCGGAATCGTAAAAATCTTATCAATTCCCATCCCTAGTAAGAACCATTGTACTAACCTTTACATTTGCTACATTGAGATCTAAAAGCTGTGTCAATGAATTTTGCATTCCACCTAGTATTTGGATGACAATTTCTTGAGGGGATTGTTGAGCAATGTGCGACAGAGTCACATTTTAAAAGTAAAAATTAACAATAAGCATGATCATTTGATCATTGCTGCCAATATACTGATCACATTTTAAAATTTGTTTCTTTGCACCTTCAGATATATTGATTGATGTCTTGATAAACGAGTGACTTGACTTGTTAGTTTTACAACTTGTCATTTCACTGATGTTTTGCTGTGGCTTACTTGCAGAAATTTGAGATACAAGCACTGTGTAGAGGCAACAGATACCGCTTCGCAACGAAAAGCAGTTAGGCAGAAACATAAGATTTTTTTTCCTGGTCAAAACTTAAGCCCAAAAATGCACCCGTGTAGCAATCTGACTCAAATGTCTTTGAACAAATTATTTGACATGCGTGATGTTTAATTAAAAGTTTGATATAGTTTCTCCTGATTAATGTAACAAGGTGAACAACAGACCAGGACTTTGCTTGACAGGGATTCCCGTAATGACACCATAATGTAACTATTCCAGTAAGTGTTGTTTCTCCTCCTTTCAGCGTTTTCAAAGGACCAAGCAACAAGCATCCAACAAACTTTCCATTGTTTTAAGACATGATTCCAGTGTATAAAGTTGTAGAATACATAATGCGCATCCCGCTCAAGGCTGCTGACTCTACGGATGCTCCGGGCTGCCTGCGGGATCATCAACATCATCGTAACCTTGTTACAAATATAATTTCATCACTTTTGCAAAACTTGGAGACGAGACGTCAAATCAGGAGATCGTCTCGCTCACTTCAGCAGACGTCAGTCTACTGGCGAGCCCGGGGCCAGAGAGGAGACAGTAAATGAGTTGACAGCCCTCAGGGTTTTCTTTTTTAAGCATTGTGTGAGGACAACATTTGTACATAAACTCTTTGTGTTTTAATGTGCAAAACAGTTTTATTTCTGGTGGAGCCCTGAATGAGGAGCTTAAGAAGAAGAATTGGAGGTGTCTTACAATTTAAACCTGTGTGTCTTGATGCTGTACATTTGTTTCTCTGGTCCCTGTATGCCTTTGACCACCTCTTCAACAGCTTTACCAGTCCAACTTGGTAACACATCAAAGACCCTGATAAATAATCTTGACTTGCCAAATA
This sequence comes from Corythoichthys intestinalis, assembly GCF_030265065.1. Lineage (NCBI taxonomy): Eukaryota > Metazoa > Chordata > Actinopteri > Syngnathiformes > Syngnathidae > Corythoichthys > Corythoichthys intestinalis. The sequence goes on from NC_080396.1 coordinate 33,493,084, forward strand.
CGTGATACCACTAGGTTGTTTTCGACACTTGAAATGCCTTATTTGTGTCAAATCATTCAAATGATGATATTGTACATATGAAGCCATATGTTGATGAAATGTGATGAAATGTCATTAAAGTCATTGTACCTGTAGGTGAATACTCAGTGTATCGTTGCATGAGCCAAGCAGACTTTTCATGAATACTGTATGTGTTTCGGGAAGTGATGATTTACAGAAATAGTCTGACATTTGGCGGAGATAGGCCTTCTATTTCCTGTCACTTTCCTGCCAAAAGATGCTGCTGATGAAAAGCTTGATATGCTCATATCGGCTTGGCGTAAAGACCAAAGCAGCGGCAAAACCTGGGCTCATTGAAAAAAGAGAACAATCTTTGCCTTGGATTTGCTGCTTCTGCTCTAAAAATTATTTTTATTTCCTTCCTGAGCAAAGGTCACCAACACCAAAAGTGACCAGTTATAAAACAATTTTAAAAACCACTCGGGATTAAAAAAAAAAAAAAAAGAACAAATTTGCTCACTTTACATTGATGATGGACTACTAGAATTTGGTCACAGCCAGTATTTATGAAGCAGATTTTCAGGTACAGTGCCTTGCAAAAGTATTCGGCCCCCTTGAATCTTGCAACCTTTCGCCACATTTCAGGCTTCAAACATAAAAATATGAAATATAATTTTTTTGTCAAGAATCAACAACAAGTGGGACACAATCGTGAAGTGGAACAACATTTATTGGATAATTTAAACTTTTTTAACAAATAAAAAACTGAAAAGTGGGGCGTGCAATATTATTCAGCCCCTTTACTTTCAGTGCAGCAAACTCACTCCAGAAGTTCAGTGAGGATCTCTGAATGATCCAATGTTGTCCTAAATGACCGATGATGATAAATAGAATCCACCTGTGTGTAATCAAGTCTCCGTATAAATGCACCTGCTCTGTGATAGTCTCAGGGTTCTGTTTAAAGTGCAGAGAGCATTATGAAAACCAAGGAACACACCAGGCAGGTCCGAGATACTGTTGTGGAGAAGTTTAAAGCCGGATTTGGATACGAAAAGATTTCCCAAGCTTTAAACATCTCAAGGAGCACTGTGCAAGCCATCATATTGAAATGGAAGGAGCATCAGACCACTGCAAATCTACCAAGACCCGGCCGTCCTTCCAAACTTTCTTCTCAAACAAGGAGAAAACTGATCAGAGATGCAGCCAAGAGGCCCATGATCACTCTGGATGAACTGCAGAGATCTACAGCTGAGGTGGGAGAGTCTGTCCATAGGACAACAATCAGTCGTACACTGCACAAATCTGGCCTTTATGGAAGAGTGGCAAGAAGAAAGCCATTTCTCAAAGATATCCATAAAAAGTCTCGTTTAAAGTTTGCCACAAGCCACCTGGGAGACACACCAAACATGTGGAAGAAGGTGCTCTGGTCAGATGAAACCAAAATTGAACTTTTTGGCCACAATGCAAAACAATATGTTTGGCGTAAAAGCAACACAGCTCATCACCCTGAACACACCATCCCCACTGTCAAACATGGTGGTGGCAGCATCATGGTTTGGGCCTGCTTTTCTTCAGCAGGGACAGGGAAGATGGTTAAAATTGACGGGAAGATGGATGCAGTCAAATACAGGAACATTCTGAAAGAAAACCTGTTGGTATCTGCACAAGACCTGAGACTGGGACGGAGATTTATCTTCCAACAGGACAATGATCCAAAACATAAAGCCAAATCTACAATGGAATGGTTCAAAAATAAACGTATCCAGGTGTTAGAATGGCCAAGTCAAAGTCCAGACCTGAATCCAATCGAGAATCTGTGGAAAGAGCTGAAGACTGCTGTTCACAAACATTCTCCATTCAACCTCATTGAGCTCGAGCTGTTTTGCAAGGAAGAATGGGCAAGAATGTCAGTCTCTCGATGTGCAAAACTGATAGAAACATACCCCAAGCGACTTGCAGCTGTAATTGGAGCAAAAGGTGGCGCTACAAAGTATTAACGCAAGGGGGCCGAATAATATTGCACGCCCCACTTTTCAGTTTTTTATTTGTTAAAAAAGTTTAAATTATCCAATCCGTTTTGTTCCACTTCACGATTGTGTCCCACTTGTTGTTGATTCTTGACAAAAAATTAAAATTTTATATCTTTATGTTTGAAGCCTGAAATGTGGCGAAAGGTTGCAAGGTTCAAGGGGGCCGAATACTTTTGCAAGGCACTGTATCTGCTATATGCATAAAGTCATGTGGAAGACCTTAAAAAACAGGCCGTGTCAACAGAATACAACGGGAGGAAATGTACATTATCACATCCACACACACATTCAAGGTCAGCACATACTACCCCTCCTCCCACACCCTTGTAACTTGCAGCACAATCGGTTGATGACATGATAACTTGAACCCATATAAATACGGTGTTATAATACAATCATATTAACGTGAAGATTTTTGCATTTTTAACGTAATAATTTCTTATTATGAAGTGATAAGTTTTGCGTTACAAAGTGGCAAGTTTCACATTTCAGTTTGAACAATTTTGTTTCAAAGTTTTGTTTTTTAAAACAACGTATTTCAAATATTGTTATCATTTTCTGGGTGTTATGCAATAATTTTCGCATTTTAAAATGGTAATTCCGTGTTCTAACATGTATAGTTTTTATGTTTTGATTTTGTCGACAATAATACATTGGAGTCCCATTTTGACTTGATACATTTCCATTATAACATGATAAGTTTTGAGCTATAATGTGATGTTTCGTATTCCAACTCGATACTTTTTGCATTATAACTTGATAAATTTTGCATTATTACGTGAAAGGTTTCGCATTTGAGCTTGATATTTTTTGCGTTATATTAACGTGATAAATTTTGTGTTTTAATACGGTATGTTTTGCATCTCATTGTGGTCATTTTTGCAATCCACTGTCATAATGTGATGAGTCTGATTTATAGTTCAAGTCATTGACAAAGTCCTTTTTTTTAATTTTCTGTATGAATCAAAGTTACTGTCTACGATCTGACTACTGTTCTATAATACTGTAAAGACAAAATAAGGTCAAGTGCTTTGAAATATATTTAAAACAAAGACACATATACTTACATAAGCCTCGCTCGTGACCGGAGCCAGAAGACACTGCTTCATTTTGTTTTGCCAGCAGTCCATCCTATCTAAACTTCCTTTTTTTAATGGTGTTGCAGCGATACACTTTTATCAGCATAGCTGTTACAAAATCCAACGTTAGGCTGCATACTACTTTAGTGTTTTCGATTGGTTCATCAACCTTGGTTCGATCGTACCTTAGAGATTGGATGAGTTGGTCTAAAGCAGTGGTCCCCAACCTTTATTGCACCACGGACTGGTGTGATGTGTGCCTATTTTTCACAGACTGGCAATGTGTGGCAGAAAAATCGAGTAAATATAAATGCAGGGAGTGCAGAAAAAATGTAACTCACCAGACGCTGACTAAATACTTTTTAACGGCGGCCTCTCCTAAAACTTGAGAGCAAATATCTCTGTACACAGACATAATAAGTTCTTTTCCAATCTTGAAAGGTTTCTTGGCTTAAGCATTACGGTTCGCCACGAGGTATGATGCTCTCAGAGCATTCCATTTTGGTGATGTGGTGGCCCTCAGTAATTGTTTCTGTCCCTCGTGCTGGCACTTTAAAAAAAAAAAAAAAAAAGGCTTATTTATTATGCCAGGTTGCTTTGTCCCTATGTGCCGAAGTGCTGTGAAGGCTTCACTGCCTCATTTGCGAGGTTTTGGCCACATATAATGCAGAGTGGACTTGGTGCATGGGAGTCACCTGTTGCGACAAACCCGTATTTTAGGTGGGATTCTTGGTATTGTCTGTTAAAGATTTTTTGGTTTTCTTCAAGGTAGTAGGCTCCTCTTCTGGCTCGTCAAGTGGCCTATTGCCCGTAAAAAGCTTTCAAAGACTGTTTTTCAGTCATCTTCACTAGCGTATGGGCAATTTCTGGGAAGAAAAATCTAATGGGCCTACATCATACGTCGAGGACAAGCGCACATACAGTAGATATTTAAAAAAAAAAAAAAAAAAAAAAAGGATGCTAACTCCAATTGATTTATATGATGCTATGATACATATGATCCATTCTATCCAGTTTTAGTATTATATCCATAGAGTAGACAGTCTGATTTTTTTTTTTTTTTTTTTTTTTTTTATGAAACAGGAATGTATGAAACTTGCAAAGCCTGGAAACATTGTTTGGTTTAATATTCTCAATCTTTCTCAAAGTCTGTTGATATTAGATTTATATTTTATTAATGTAACCATATGCCTAACAAGTTACCAAATATAGCTTCTGTGCATAACCAGAAAAAAATATAGTAATGTATGTTTTCAAGCACAACTTCAGCTGAGCAAAAACACGGGAAAGGGAAAATAAGAACGGATCTGTGTTTGTTAAAAAAAAAAAAAAAAGCAAAAAAAAAAAACTAAAGGTTATACTCATTTATGTGCTGCACAAGTCAACCTTGAAGTCATACAAGATTTAAATAGAATTCATTCAGCTGGGGTAGAGGTGGCCTCTGGTCTTAGAATCAATGCTTCTTATTTAAATGTGACAAAGCGCATTAAAAAATGTTTATTTTTTTTAAATCGACATTTAAACAAATACTCCTAACATCATTTAAAAAAAAAAAAAAAAAAAAAAGCAGGTCTACCAGATCTGAGATTAACTGAAGTAACTTTTGAAGACAAAGGTCATAACATGTATTACAAGACATTTTACATTTAATTTCTATAATCAAAGCAGACATAACACGGGCTCCTGGAAATCCTCGATGGTCAGTGATTTACGTATTTGAGTACAGGGAGTGAGAACTCTTTCAACTGCGTCATTAGGACTATTAAGGCATCTCTCAACTAACTGTTACATGTTCATGTTCAAACAGGTCTAAAACTTTTAAATTAAATTATATTTGTATCAAAACAAGTTTTGTGTTATATTCAATGATATTACAACAATATATAAAGACAACACTGACATCATTAAAAAAAAAAAAATGTCACTCAGAAAAATTACCTGTTTGACTTATTGACAAAAATTAGACATTGTATGAACTTTTAAAAGCCGCTGATGGTTTAGTGATACGTTTACGCTGATACGCTTTATTTCAGCACTCGCATTGTGGGGTCAAATCCCACTCAGTGGTGTTGTGATTGTGAGTGTGAATTGTTGTCCAGTCTGTGTGTGTCCTACAACTGACTGGCGACAAGTTTAGGGTGTAGTCTGCCTTTCGCCCAGAAGTCAGAGGGCTAGGCTCCTGCACCCCACGGCCCTGACAAAGTTAAGCAGTGTTGAGGATGGATGGATGGATGGATGGATGGATGGATGGATGGATGGATGGATGGATGGATGGATGGATGGATGGATGGATGGATGGATGGATGGATGGATGGATGGATGGATGGATGGATGGAGTTTAAAAAAGTCTGACTCGTGAGTAAATATAATGCAACCTGAAATTTCAAGCATCATGTAAACTATTTTTTAAAGTGAACCAATTATATCAAGTGGACCAAATTTTAAATACTCCAATTTCTTTTTTACTGAGCGCAAATCTTCGTTTAAAGCAACACTACTTAACTTTTCAACCTTTGTAAAATATTTTCATAGCATTTGTGGAGATATGTCGACTGACAACTAGTTTTATATCTTGAGGGGGTCTGAATCGCTTTCCTCGGCAATAATTAACTTTGAGGAGGGCGGCAGGAACCCTGGCACGCAAAAAAATAGAACTGCGAATGTGCTGATTGCTTTACGGCATACGTCACTTCCCCCTTTCCCCATTCATTATATAGACGGATGTCGATGTGAATGCTTTCGCGTGAATTCTGCAATGATGGCAGAGCAACAAAAGAGAAAAAAGGTTTAGTCTGAGGTGGGGAAAAAAGGGGGGCTACCAAGATATACAGAATAAACATTGGCCCAGCTTTCGCTCGCTGGCATGACGTCCCTTCACTCAACCGAACGCATCAGCGTTGACCAGTTCGGGTCGAAGCGGGATTAGCCACACAAAGCCAAATGGTGCTAACCGTCATATGCTGTTATTTTGCCACAATTGGATTAATTACCGTATTACTATTCTTCCTTCACAAAGCTGCTGGAAACATAAATGTTGTTCAATCCATCTGCAGGTGAACGGGAGATTGATTATTGATTGATTGATGATTTTATGACACTGTGCGGGTGTGCACTGGTCCTCATGGGAAACGCAGCACTGGTCCTCATGGGAAACACAGTCTTCCTTAAGGCAAAACACTACCGCTTTTGTCCACCGGCATCGTTAAAATCCACCAAAACTGAAAAGTTACCAAGTGTTGCTTTAACATTTGGGGAGTAATACTCATTGTATATTGTCTCAAATAAAGATTAAAAGTTGTCATAATTTGACAAATTTTCTAAAACATGAATCCGCAATACATCCATTACACTATTTAGACTCAAGTAGAGTGACAAAATGAGAATTTTAGTAACAACAATGAACCGACTGGGCTGGCAGTGTCAGATCATATTTCAGTGCCATCAAGGATACAGTTGACCAATCTCTTTGAACAGCCCTTCCAATTCAAATAGATTGGACATGAGTTAATGTAAACACTACGACATTCCTACTTACTACTCTCGCCCAATGGTCAAAATACACACTAATATGGGAATGATTTCTTCATCATTTCCATCTGTCTTTGATTCATCAGTTGCAAATTACTACATGTTTCATCATGTACTGCAATAATACGACAACATTTTGGTCTCATTTCTAAGTGTTACCGCTGTTCATATTGTTACGGTGAGATGGAAACAGTGTTTAGATCTTGCATTGTTTGCTCCAGGCTCTCGCAGTTTGAGATTCCGTTTGAGATATTTACTAAATGTGACTAATGTGTGCAATATGTCAATAGGCAGTGTCCCAGTTTCAGTGTGGAGCATTGCTCTTCCAGCTACAGCTGAGGGCTCTGATGTCTTATGTTCCAGCTGCAGAACAGTGAGAAATGAGACTCAAGTGATGGTGATGTGGCCTGACTTCTTAGTATGACACACCAGGGACGTCCTGGGAGTGCAGAGTCCCCACAGGTTCCTTGGGAAGACACGAGCTCATTCAAAATGATTAAACAGTCAAGTCCTTCCCGGCCCTCGCAAGTCAAGGCTGACTTTCTATGAATATCAAGGTGCAATTTAAATCAACAGGATATGTTTGGATGATAAAGTGCATCGAGTGTGAAATAAGGCAACGTAAACTCCCCACACGCCAGTAATTATCTGCTTCAGTGAAGATCAATGTCTGAGCGAGAGCATTTTTGTGTTTGAATTCTTTAGAATCAAGCGCACAGGTGGGCCAAAAACAAAACAAGAAAAGGACACAATGAGAAAATCAAAACACACAGCCAATTAAAAGTTGATTGTCCCTGATGACAAGTTGACATAAAAAAGATTTCACATTTTCCCTTCGCGATTGTGGCTATCGTCTCCTGTGCAGCGGCAGGACTGTGACATTTTCAAAGTCAAGGTAACGCGGGCCAAAATGGATTGTAATTAAAGTTGACATCAGGTGCCTCATGCGCCTTCCCTTCTCCACCACAGGCTTTCATCTAAATGATTCATGCAGAGAACAGCGGGCCTTTCATGCAGTTAGGACCTCACAAAGGAATAACAACGAGATGGCACAAAGCAAGCGGACACAGATTTACAATGACACCACCGCCTCGCATCAAGTCAAGTCAGACCGATGCAGGGGCACTCAGCTCATATTTTGAGTCATTGCTGGGAAATGTAGGGGTGTAAATGGAATAAGGGGGATAAAAATGGAAATATAATAGAATCACAAAGCGTAATGAAGACGAAATGTGGCAAAATGCTCCGCTTCCAGGTGTGAACCTTTTCCAACAGGCTGGCCAGATTGTCTGAATAGGAACCACGTCTCAAGCTCACGGCGTCCACGCTGGAACACTGACGTGGTGTGAACAAAAGCAGAACATTGAATTATTCTTTTCAACTGTGCCACACACAGGTAAAGGACACACAATCGTTGAATAGAAGCAGGGAAAATTGTAGCTTTTTGTATCTTACATAAGTGGGTGGAGGGCTTCATCTTGATGTGACAAAGGCTGCTTTGAATTAAAGATGAGATCTCTGTGTCTTTTGTCAAGTTATTGCGAACAACACACAACTGTGAGGTACACAATGTCTACAGTCTGCAAAACGCTGACACGGGTGCAAAAAATAGCTTTGGCTAATGGCAGGAGAAACGCTAGAAAATCGCTTAGAAACATGTCTGCCATTTGCTCCTGCCTTATCAGGTGAACCGATGCGCACTGAGAGAAAGAAGGATTAGGAACCACCTGTAAAAGACACAAGTGACTGGAGCAACCTGATTCGTAAACAAGTGTTGGACTATTGCGAAAGTAACTTGGCACTGTTTTAAAATAACTAGTCCCAGTAACGAGTGGTGTAAGGCACTACTTCAATGAAAAGACTAATAATATTACACGCACTGCAGAGTACAGAAGGTAGGTGGTGTGAATGGAACAGTGAGTGGTTGGGGTTTGGCACGAGGTATCATTTACCATCACCGATTGGTCGCCATCTGGAAAATGGCATGCGCTGAGACAGATTGGGAAAAAGTAGATGCGTTTACAAGACATGCTTATCGTGCTAATGAAAACGAACCAAAGATGCAAAAGCTAGTTCTGACAGGTGGTGATTTAACCATTCTTTCAAGTACGTGGAACGAAAAAGGATCTGCTGATGGTGAAGTGCACAATTTGCCCAGGAAGTAAGATGCTTGCCAATGCGTTTTACACAAGCTCCAACTTGAAAACGCTATAGCATACCACGGGCAACATGTCACTTTTGCTCATTAATTTTCATGACGTTAGCAAATGTTGCTGGGGGGGTCAAGCTCGCGTTTGTCCCTCATGCTAGATGCATGTAAATAGTGTTCGAACGAGATGTTTACTGAGCGAAACCTACCAATGGCGTACCGCACGCAGGCTATTTTTAGACCGTGACGTCTCATCGTAAAGCGGAAGTAAAGCCGAAGTGGAACATTATAGACCCGCCCTCGCATAGATACGACGTAATTTGTGCTACTTTTCTCCGGTAATCTTTCAAAAACGAACATGCCGATCGCGCATTGCTTTTTTGGAACTTGTAGAAACGACTCTAGACATTACAACACATGAAGGATGTTTTCTTCATACGTTTTCGGAAACCCAAAAACTCGGGAGGAAAAAATGTGAAGACTGAATCAACTTGCGCAGACTTTTAACACCAGCTCGGTGAATCCATTCACATTTCATATGCAGTAAACATTATGTTGGGTTGGCATGGTCTTTCAGAGGACAAAGAGATAACCCATTTTTATATTTTTAACTTATTTTTTTTAGCGTAACATTGTGCCGTACTGCTTCTGTCTGACAATGAATGACCTGAAAAGAATTACAATGGTATCTGGCTGCCACCGTTACCGTTTCTGTTATACATATATATAAAAAAACAACTTTAGTAAAGGGGAAGTGTAAATAAATTATAGAAATAAGATGTGTTATCAATGAAAAAATTAAAAGTGTTCATTGGCTGTCACTGAGTAGCATTTGCGATCGCTACACAAAGCTAACTAAATTACCCCCAAGAACTTACCGTTCTTGGGGGTTCTTGGGGGTACTGAGACGTAGGACAACCAGAGGATATATAAGAAAGACAGGGCTGATGGTAAAGGATAGCTTGTTGAAACAGGAGAATGTCATTGTCAGTTGCGTCGATAAAAAAGCTAAAGCTATGCTTAGGTCGGCTCGTTTTTTTCGTCTTTTTCAGCCTTCGACACTAAAGCCATCTCTTTAACTGTACATTTTTATGTTCTTCCACATCTTTGCCAGTCAATTTGGCACCAGGCACATCATTTTCGGAGAGAATTGGTAGGTTTAGCTCTGTAAACATCTCCTTTGTACACGATTTCCATTCATTTCCTATTAGGGACAAACGGTTTGCCTGGCTCTGCCAGACTATTCTCCCTGTATTTTTCAAACACTGAGAGAAATGGTCTGGGAACCATCCCATTAACGGCCTTTTCGAGCAGGTACAAAATCCATCGACAAATCAGGTTCGTTTATTTCCGTGACGTGTTCTTCACGAGCAACGTCACTCTTGCGCGCCGAAAGTCATCTCCACAACACAGATGGTCAACGGGATAACCGAGAACATGTTCCAATCCGCGGTAAATTCTGTTTTAAATTACCAAAAACACAGCGACACGAGTCATTGACAATAGTCTGTCTCGCGCTAGCCATGTTGAATAAACTCCGCTCTCTTCGTATGTTTACTTCTGCGCGCAAGTCCCTCGTCCTTCCGTCGTCAGTTAATAACGTCACGTCTGCCCGTCGCTGATTGGTCCACTCCGCTGTCTGTTTGCTGTGGCTTGCTCCGCCCTGGAAATTGTATCCGTGGGAATGGTGGCCAGCGTTGAGTCTGGTGTACCAGGCAAACAAACGGTGGCTTGTCCCTACTTAGCAACAGAAGCTAATTTCATGAATATTAATGAACGGAAGTGACGTGTTGCTTGCGGTACGCCATTATGTCGGAAAATGATGTCACTGGTGCCAAATTCACTGGTAAAAATGTGGAAATACATACAAATGTTCAGTTAAAGAGATGCCTTGAGTGTCGAGGACTGAAAAAGAGCCAAACTGATCCAGAGGTAGCTTTGTTATCGACACGTTTTTCTTGTGTGCATTACCATACGCAACTGACAATGACATTCTACTGTTTCAACAAGCTACTTTTACCACTGTATGCCCTGTCTTTCTTATATATCCTCTGTCTTACGTCTCTAACCATTCTAGGGGGTCGTTTATATCAAGGCCGTAGATTTGCATAGCGATGGTACGGACATGACACGACCAACTTTTCAGTATGCTCAGATTGTCCCCACCAACTTTAAAGCAACCTTACTGGCATTATATCAAGAGATAAGTTATATGGGTAATTTATATTGTCTTTCCATGTGTTGTATAGATAGAATTGACCCTACCATTATTAAGTGAATTACTTTCATTATGTTGAGGCTGACATTTATCCCATTTTCACTTGCTGAATGTGCCAGTCCATTTTTTTCCCTCAATTACACATTTGATTGGCTGATAACATGATCCCCCGGCCACACACACACACACACACACACACACCCCCACACACACACACACACACTCACAGCCCAGATAGAAATACAACGTGTCGACAACATGCCACCTACTCTGCCCTCTTCGAAAACGAGGGATATTAGAATTTTATTTCAACCAGCAACAGTAATCACTGTATGTAATGTAAAAAAACGTCAATGTTGTGGAGGTGGGGAACACACCAATAATTTTGCGACTGAAAGTCCAGCCTGCATCAGAGTTAGCATAACATTAAACTATATGAATTTACTAACCTGCAAAACTCGAGTAGGAAGCTGCTTAGAGAGAAGTGTCCTTCAGTATGTTTTCTACTGTTAATGTTAATTAAACTGTGAGAAATGTAGTGAACGGAGGTTTAGCCCCTTTATTTATGTGGGCTTAAAGCAGCCCAAAGGTGCTTTCATTTTTTTTTGTTGAGTTTGTGTTTGTGGACAGAAGCAGTACCGTTTTACCTGAAGGAAGGTTCCATTTTTATTTATTTTTGGTATTCTCAGAGGTTTTTCAGTTGTATTTAAATTCTTTATTTAGACAGACAAAACTGAAAAGTAGGGCGTGCAATATTATTTGGCCCCCTTGCGTTAATACTTTGTAGCGCCACCTTTTGCTCCAATTACAGCTGCAAGTCGCTTGGGGTATGTTTCTATCAGTTTTGCACATCGAGAGACTGACATTCTTGCCCATTCTTCCTTGCAAAACAGCTCGAGCTCAGTGAGGTTGGATGGAGAGTGTTTGTGAACAGCAGTCTTCAGCTCTCTCCACAGATTCTCGATTGGATTCAGGTCTGGACTTTGACTTGGCCATTCTAACACCTAGATACGTTTATTTTTTAACCATTCCATTGTAGATTTGGCTTTATGTTTTGGATCATTGTCCTGTTGGAAGATAAATCTCCGTCCCAGTCTCAGGTCTTGTGCAGATACCAACAGGTTTTCTTCAAGAATGTTCCTGTATTTGGCTGCATCCATCTTCCCGTCAATTTTAACCATCTTCCCTGTCCCTGCTGAAGAAAAGCAGGCCCAAACCATGATGCTGCCACCACCATGTTTGACAGTGGGGATGGTGTGTTCAGGGTGATGAGCTGTGTTGCTTTTACGCCAAACATATTGTTTTGCATTGTGGCCAAAAAGTTCAATTTTGGTTTCATCTGACCAGAGCACCTTCTTCCACATGTTTGGTGTGTCTCCCAGGTGGCTTGTGGCAAACCTTAAACGAGACTTTTTATGGATATCTTTGAGAAATGGCTTTCTTCATGCCACTCTTCCATAAAGGCCAGATTTTTGCAGTGTACGACTGATTGTTGTCCTATGGACAGACTCTCCCACCTCAGCTGTAGATCTCTGCAGTTCATCCAGAGTGATCATGGGCCTCTTGGCTGCATCTCTGATCAGTTTTCTCCTTGTTTGAGAAGAAAGTTTGGAAGGACGGCCAGGTCTTGGTATATTTGCAGTGGTCTGATGCTCCTTCCATTTCAATATGATGGCTTGCACAGTGCTCCTTGAGATGTTTAAAGCTTGGGAAAGCTTTTTGTATCCAAATCCGGCTTTAAACTTCTCCACAACAGTATCTCGGACCTGCCTGGTGTGTTCCTTGGTTTTCATAATGCTCTCTGCACTTTAAACAGAACCCTGAGACTATCACAGAGCAGGTGCATTTATACGGAGACTTGATTACACACAGGTGGATTCTGTTTATCATCATCGGTCATTTAGGACAACATTGGATCATTCAGAGATCCTCACTGAACTTCTGGAGTGAGTTTGCTGCACTGAAAGTAAAGGGGCCGAATAATATTGCACGCCCCACTTTTCAGTTTTTTATTTGTTAAAAAAGTTTAAATTATCCAATAAATGCTGTTCCACTTCACGATTGTGTCCCCCTTGTTGTTGATTCTTGACAAAAAAAAATTAAATTTCATATCTTTATGTTTGAAGCCTGAAATGTGGCGAAAGGTTGCAAGATTCAAGGGGGCCGAATACTTTTGCAAGGCACTGTAATATACACATATTTAACACGAAATTTACCAACTGCTTAAAATCGAAAAGAGTAAAAAGATTACAAACCGTGATATAACATGTACAGTAAAGTACATATCATTAAACGTGTGAAAAACTAAACTTAACAACTCCATGAAATTACGTGGGAGAGCTCACTAATCCTAAAGTAAAATCCATAATATTGTATACATACCAAAAACAACACATAGCAATGCATTCGACAAATCTATGAGATAATACAGTGGTACCTCGACATACGAATTTAATTCATTCCACGTCCTGGTTTGTATGTCAAAATGATCGGATGTCGAGATGGATTTCCCCATTAATAATTTGATTAATTTGTTCCTCAGCCCAAAAATCTACAATAAATCCTAAATAAATACTGCTGGTACAATTGCAAATCCAAATACACCTAGCAAAAAAATAAATTATGAATAAATCATAAATAAAAAAGCGTTTTTACCGTCATCTTAATTTATAGACCCCAATCACTTGATGTCACGTAGCCTTGCTGTCTAAAAATACCATTGGTGCGGTACACTATTGAAGTGGCGGTGTCGGAAAAATAAATCAGTTTGTAAAATAAGTAAGGTTTGGTGTCACTATGCGTGCGCGAACTGCGAGCCTACGAATTTTGCACGTAGGCGGGAAAAAAATAAGTATGTGGGTCGAGGGGTTAGGGTTTGATGTCACCGCGCATTTTGCAACCATATTTATACTATACGGGAAAATTAAGTTTGTTAGTAAACCAAGTACAGCTTGGTGTCACATCAGAGATCTCGTTATATTACAAAGCTTATTCTAAAGCAGTAAACAGATTACAAGGCCTAATCACACATATACATAATATACACATATTTAACACAAAATTTACCAACTGCTTAAAATCGAAAAGAGTAGAACGATTACAAACCGTGATATAACATGTACAGCAAAGTACATATCATTAAACGTGTGAAAAACTAAACTTAACAACTCCATGAAATTACGTGGGAGATCTCACCAATCCTAAAGTAAAATCCATAATATTGTACACATACCAAAAACAACACTTAGCAATGCATTCGACAAATCTATGAGATAATACAGTGGTACCTCGACATACGAATTTAATTAATTCCACGTCCTGGTTTGTATGTCAAAATGATCGGATGTCGAGATGGATTTCCCCATTAATAATTTGATTAATTTGTTCCACAGCCCAAAAATCTACGATAAATCCTAAATAAATACTGCTGGTACAATTGCAAATCCAAATACACATAGCAAAACAAATAAATTATGAATAAATCATAAATAAAAAAGCATTTTTACTGTCATCTTAATTTATAGACCCCAATCACTTGACGTCACAACTCCGCCCCCCTGACTGGTGCCGCCATATTGTCTGTCAGCTTATCGTGTTTACGTATTACCGCTACGTACATTCCTCCTATTACTGCATGACTGGTTTTCTGCTTGTCTGAGGAATCACCGCCTAGTAAACGAACCCAAAAACCTTCCTGACAATCGTTAACATTGATTCATCAAAATGATGAAGGCATGTATGGCGGTTGGTTGCAGTAACAGAGAAGATAAACGGTCATTTTAGTAGTTCCTGTGTGCCCATTGTTAAAAGGGTAAATCTCTAAAGCAGCATGGTTTGTTTATCTCGGTGGTGGTGTTTTTTTTTTTTTTTTTTTTTTAATGGAATTATATTGTCATCATCATCGGTATCATTCACAATCACTGACAATTACAAAATGTGATTTGATTTGCCCGAAGTATACTTGTATAGCGCTTTTCCACCTTTCAAGGTGCTCAAAGCACTTGTCCATGATGCGTTTGTGTCGATAGCCGTCAGACAGCGGTGAAAATATCAATATGATGCCGACACGATCGCAGACATCATCAGACGGAGACTACAAAGCTCGTCACCACGGTCGCGCAGCAAGAAGGTGAGCGCAACAACAGGTGTTGTGCCAAAAATTTGCCGCCCTGCGTGAAATGCCCCCCCTGACGCGAGCGCCCACACGGAAACTACTTTCTTGTACCGTGAATATGTATTATTTTACTCTGCTTGGACTAATAAATGTCATACCTGTGTGATTGTCATTGGGATATGGTCGTGAAAACCTGTAGACTATACATTTCTGTTCAAAGAATTTTATGTGGCCCAGTCTACGATTTGTTACTAAAATACAGTACTAATATTTTGTGTAATTTAATTATTTAAAACTGATCTTACAGTCATAAATACATTACTGTAATGCGTCCATGAAAACATTTGATGTTTTCACGTCAATAAAATGTTATAAATAAGCGCTCCCGTGAAGGGGGACATTACACGCGGGGCAGCTATTTTTTCGGCACACACTGGCCCGTTGTCAATCAAGTTTCATTTTACAATCGTGACAACGGTGACGCTCAGCTGACCAAATGTCGGTTTATATTCGGGCAGGTGCCGATTTTGGGTACCCGACTCCTCATCGTGACATAAACTGGAGTATGATAGGAAATTTTGTGGTCTCAGGACGAGCTCTGACGCACGGGACTGGATGGGAGGAAACATCGGTTTGGGCATCAAATATGGATCTGGCAACTGGATCGACCGAAGCTTTTCCAAATAACGGCTTTTATGCAACTCATCCAATGAGTTTACAGTGTCTGAAAGCACCGGGGCTTCCATAATTTGGAAGTGAATCCACCTTTAGAAACTATGATCAATGACAATACGGACACACAATGACGAACAATATGGCGGCACAATACAGCGATCACGTGATTGTGTGACGTTGGTGATTGGGGTCTAAAGAGACTGGCGAACAAATGCCGGATGAGACGGCTGTAGGTATAAGAGGATACAATGAGCCGTGTTCTGTCAAATTTAACAATTGCACTGAATAAGGCCCATGTAAAACAAATAAATTCTGAATATACTAATTCAAAAAAGCGTTTTTATTGTCGCCTCAACTTGCCAGTTCACTCACACGCCCATTTCTATGATTCATTTCTTTGTTTCAATAGTAAGCGTCACTTTCTTCTTCCTTTTTTTCACCGCTACTACCACCTGCACTAACCTTTTTGAGACCCATGATGATTTCTCTTAAGAAATTCTAATGTGCTGCAGACTTGTGTGAAGACAATGAAATTGCGACGCTGTCATAAATTGTCATATTCAAGCATGTCGTCATATACCAAGACAGATGACGAGTCAAATTTTACGTCGAATGTCGAGAGAATCGTATGTCAATGCGTTCGTATGTCGATCCTTTTCTTACTCTAGAACATCTGGGAAGTGCTTTTGGTGATCCTTCAGATGAAAAATTGTCCCAGTTACAGAAGACATCGTCATGGTGCCATCAAAAAAGGAGATGAACTTTCTTCTTGAGCTGATAGAGGTATATCGGCGCTTACCAGCACTTTGGAATGTTGAAAGCAAGGATTATAGTGATCAAAATAAAAAATATATTGCATATGAGACACTTCTACACAAATACAGCGAGTGAATTTTTTCCAAGTTGCCAAAAATCAATCGGCCAAGGGTCAATCTGCCAAAAATCGAAGGGTTATTAAAAGACGCTCAGTAGCAGGTATGGCAATAAACATAACTATATCTGGTCTGCTTATGGTGAGGGCATTAATGGTGTAACAAGCTCCAAAGGTTATACAAATGACTCTCCCTTCGTTTGTATAGTCATTCAGCTCAGTTTATGGAAATTATTCTTATTACATGGTATGACCAAATTTTTCGCACTGCTGAAACCAATTTTTGTGTGAAACCAATCCTTTTTATTTTTATTTATTTTTTTCCGCTTCAAGGATAAATATCAAAAGCCAGCATTGTTTGTCCGTCTATTGCAACGGCTGGGTTCAAATTGAATATTGTACAATATGCACTTTATCGCCCGTGGAGGGCAAACGTCAAACTGTCAATGATATTGAGAACAACACGATTGAGGAAAAGGTTAGTGCGTGTATGGGTCGCCGAAAAAACAACTTGGATAATAAGTTTTGACTCTTATTGAATCCATCCACCACATCATATTAAACTTAGGGATCCACAGATAGAAAGACTTGTAGTTGACTTGTAGCAAAAGATAAACGTTATAATGAATTAAAATAATTTGATATTGAAACCCCTCTTGATGTTTTCGTTTTCATACAATTTGTAAAATTAGTTTAACTAGTAGGTCGCCATTGCTGTTGACGTCGCTGG
Organism: Corythoichthys intestinalis; assembly: GCF_030265065.1. NCBI lineage: Eukaryota > Metazoa > Chordata > Actinopteri > Syngnathiformes > Syngnathidae > Corythoichthys > Corythoichthys intestinalis. Next base: position 33,510,478 of record NC_080396.1, read on the forward strand.
GCGGTGACGTCACATGGTTACGCTGCCGGGCTTTCAGAGTATGACTCCAGCGACATAAACATGTCATCTGTTCAACCCTTTCAATGTGAACCCGAGAGGAACATTAATGAGCATGAGAGCACTGTTGATATTTCGCAAAACGAGCAGGAAAAGAAAAATGAGATGACACGAGACGAGAATAGGGGTAAAAAAACGTGTTCTGCCAAAATGTGCTACACCGACAAAACGTGTTACAAGTGGTATGTTTGACACCCAAAATACTACCGTGCACTTTCAGCTTGTTTTGCTTAGATGCATGAAGACAAAACATACGAAAGATTCCTTAAGAAAATACTTAAACGTAGTAATATCAAATAAGGGTGGTTTAAATATGCTACGTTACTCATGTGGTCAACAGATCAACAATCTGCTTCATAGCTACAAGAAAACACAATGCTTAAAAGTATGAGAGGAAAACACATGCAAAAAGTATTTTGAGGCATTGAAAAGGTAATAAAAGACGCAATAAAAACACAATTACTCGCCGCTTTTAACCGATGAGCGCATGTGTTGGACGTCTCGCCGCGTAGAAGGAATTGTAGTAACCCGGTAGTATTCATGGAGTGACAGTGAAAATCTACGTCATCACCCCGAGCGTCCATTGTGCGCTTGAGCGTCCATGGTGCCCTTCGTAGGTCAAAACATGTCCTAAATATTATAGATTTTTATATCAATGGCAAGATTTTATGTGTTTCTAATAACATATTTTAATAACAGAAAATAATTGTAGCTTATTAGAGCCTACAAGTCTTTAAGTCCTAGGTTCCCTTTAAAGACCCAGGAGTACAGTTAGTATCTCTCCAGCTGACTAGGTAGCTTGACCCCATACCCTGAGGCACACATGAGAAGCTCCAGGCTAAAGAGACCTGTTGTTAATACTGTTGTTTTTTTCAGCATTTTAAGATTGCATTTAGTATTTACTTGGATTACCGTTGCCAGCTTTTGTATTTGTTTAACTGTATTAATATCTATGCTTTTCAGAAAATATATATATATGTCATTCTGTGAATCTAGGATAACACATCAACATATACTGTACCAATTTTGAAAGACCTAAGACTAAAGATGGAGAGATTTTGGTTTTATGTTTCTTGTTAATGTAGGCTGTTTATGGATAATTGAAACAATGTTTTAAAGGTCAATAGCCTTACAGAGAATAAATAAATAAAGATGTGAGCTCTTTTTCCTCGTTAAGATGATAACCTTCTGAAGGCGTCATTGAGTCTCAGCGACGTCTCCCACGTCCTTTAGAAACACAGCTGGCTGAGCTAATCGAGCGCAGGATGACATAATGTGGCCGTCATCTGTCATCTGACATGAAATGAGCAGCAACCAACTTGGGCCGACTGCAGAGTCTTGCTGTAGGTTGTTTTCGTCTCTCACCATTGGCTCTTTAAGCCGCATGTTTGACTCTAAGCGACACTGACACTAAGTCACAATTATACACACAAGACACTTAAATATAGTTTAAGAAATTCAGCTACCCTAATCTGATTATTCAATGCATGACGACATGGCCTGCAGTTAGAGTGCATTCTGGTTTGGTTTGAGGTTGTTGTTCTTAATAACGCTGTAAAATCTCTATTGAAGTGTTCTGTGACTCTTCAGTGTAATTCTTCAACTCTGATGGATGCACTAAAATAATTATATAGGTTTGCACTTAAATTATTCTGTTTTTGAATAACTTCAAAAATTTCAGTGTAGAAAAAGCAATTTACCATTGTTCAAATGCTAAGTAGTAAGAAAATATTATCAGTTAATTGATGTAATGAACATAATTTTATTTTAGTTTGCCATGTAACGTTTTATGTTTCAAAACTTGTACTCAATGGCTTTGTTGTAGATCCACTATTGTTCTCCATTCCGATCAATATTGACACATTTACTCTTATGCAGAAAGTTCATTGTTTTCTCAAATAGCCATGGATTAAAGTCAGTCAAGGCTTTGAGGGCTTTTATCTGAAACTCCAGCAGCAAAAAACTGTTTTTCTTTTGTACCTCTAATGAATCATGGGATTCTTTTCTTAATGAATGCACTTGAGCTGTGCTTTCTCTACTGTTTTGTTTAGGTGGTGGTGTTTTTTTCTTTAGGTGGTAAGGTCAAGAAGACAACAGCAAAGTAGAGAACCACATGATGGAAGCCGAGAAAGGATAAATGTTGTAGAGATTGTCGAGGAGATTCCAGAAGACTGGACTACTACTGCTAAAGGGCTCAGAGACAGACATACATTATATACAAAATCTATATTTTGGTGATGAAGGGGTGATCCGATAATAACTACGTCAACGAGTCACCGACTTATTGATCACGTGGTTCTCCCTTGTGCAAGTCAGTCAATTTCTGTTTCATTAAGACAGTGTCAAAAGGGGACAAATGCATGTGAGTACATCGAACAAGGAGGATAATATCATCCAATTAATGTTTATTCTTAAAGTCTAATTGTCCCCCTCTCTTTTAATTAAGCGGGAAACACAATCCAAGCTTGTATGCATAATGACAAAGCCTTTGAGCCGTGACCAAACTACATTCATTTTATTGCTTCGACTTACTTATATTACAACTGGACTTGCCTGCAGTAAAAGACCCCCAATTTACGTTACGAAAACTCTTAAGTGCACGCACAGTGAGATAGACTATGTGGCTTGTGTTGTTTTTTAGTAGAAATACAGATGGGAAAAGTTATCCAGGGGAAAGAGAGCTGAGTTTCCATTATATCCTTCATGAGCCCCGAGACACTTTCTCTTCTATCAACAGCAGCCACATACTGTGGACTTGTATCAAAAAACCTTTAACAAATTTCTTACTTTGACTAACTAATGACCAAGATTTGTAACCTTCAAATTACTATTTTACTGTCATCAACTTAGAATTGTATTTGTAAATTAACTGGAAATTCTCCCTCGGTTTAAGATGGCAATAATTCTTTATTTTTCTGTCAATTATAACACAGCTTTACGAGGGACATGTGTAACAAAGTTAAAAGCAGAAAATGTGAGAATTTTCCAACTTTGTTGTCAATGTATGATGTCAGCACTTTCTGATCAAAACAGACTCAAATAGAACATGTTCAAATACAAGATTTTGTTGACAAAAGTCCAGTCACTGATGTCGTTATCATAAGGATCCATTTTCATTGCCTTTCAAAATATAGAATAGAAATAGAAAGCCTTTATTGTCATTGTACAGAGTACAACAAGATTTCAAGCTTACATACAGGTTACAATCTTATACAATCCCAAAATTGGGTATATGAGATATACAGTATATGCTTCCTCAGAGTGAATATTCATAACAATGTATAGTTATTTTTTAATTGCCATATTTTTATGCGGCCTAGTTTTCTAGTTGCCTAGTTTGAACCACACGGTGGACAGGCATGAAGGACACTTGACACGCTTTGGCTTGACAGGTCAAATTATATTGATTACAAGCCCGTGTCAAAACAGCTGCAGTCAGTACTATGACACACTCTCTCAAACTTTGGCTCGCTTCTTTTCATTCGCTTAAGACACCTGGGGGTTATAAAAATCCCTCTCCTCATGATCACTGCCAGCCTTCCCAGTAAATGTGGATTGAACACATATTGCCATTAATAGCCAATGAGTTAACTCATTCATTTGATTGTAATTGAGCAATACAGCAGCCTGCTGTCCAACACAGGTGAGCAAGAAATCAGGATCTTAAATGACTCTTATTTTAATTACTCGTCGTGGTGTGCACTCTCTGTTTTCATCACGTATTTTCTATTTTAAATGCATGCATATTTGGCAGGTGCTACGGGGGCTGTGTGTAGCAACTTCATCGTTATTTATGCGGATTTTAGTTTCTATATTTTGCTGCTTTTATGGGAAACTTTTACATTTTAGTTAACCAGTGAGTTACACCTGAGACGGATGAATCACAGTCACACAGCTCAATAAAAAAAAAAAATGAGTAGGCAGTAAAATGGGCCCTGTTTCCTTTGTTCTCAGATGACAGAAGCCCCCCCAACTTGGCAGCCAATTACTCAACTCATTATAAACTTCAATATTAAAAGTTTGACTAGATACATGTGTGTATATGTATATGGCGGAAAACACTCTGAGACCCCCAATTTGGCCAACTGTCAAAATTGTCCGATATGCATGTGTGATACATCATTGGAAAGCTTAAAATCTCAATTTTCTGGGGGGAAGAAACATTTTTGACAGGAGGGCATTTTTAAAAAAATGTTTTTTTTATGTTTTTTAAACAGCAAAATCCTAACTGGAGGCGAGAGCACGTGAGAGCAGAATTAAAGACGCCACGATTGTAACGAGATATTATCGCATACCTACCTCTTTTCAATCCAAAAACTCCAAAATGTTGCATGTATCACCACCGAGTGTCAAGACACAGCTGTGAATGGCCACATCCGGATTTTGGGGGGAATTTTAAGGGTGAAACATGGTAACAAGGGTCGCGATGCAGAAATCGCAGACATCAAGGAGTGGTCGAGATCTTCATTTTCATATATTTACCCGTTTAAACGTTTTTGGGTTTTTTTTCATTTTTCTTTGTTTGGATCGATTATTTATCATCTAAAACATAGGGAAAATGCAACAGTAACGAAAAAAATACAATTAAGCGATAGTTATGAGGTAGATATACGTGAGTTTTTTACAGACGCCAACTTTTTCATTGTGACGTCATTTGTTTAAAAGTTTCAAATATGCTAGGTTATGCTAAGTTAATAATTTTTTTAATAAGTTTTTTTAAACTAAATATTAGACATCAATTAATGATTCTAAGCTAAAAATGACATTTTGAATAATAAATAAAATTAATTGCCTTCATTTTATGGCTGGGTTGAAACAAAAGCGGTTGTGCAATATCTGTAAACGGGGATTTTCAGGGTAAAACGGACAAATCAAAAATAGTTCGGGGGCTTCATGTGCCATGAATCTGCTATGGCAGCAGATAGACATATTTTTCTATCAAACACAACAGTTGTTTTGGCTTAAAATGCAGCAGTTTCTTTTAAAGAGAAGTGCAAGAGCAGAAACTGCTTTTTCAGTCTTGTCTGTGTTTTCCGCCATATATATATATATTTCGGGGTCCCGAAATGTGTGTCAGCAGTAAAAAAAAACTTGCAATATACTTATAAATATACATCTTGACGCTGTTCGTGTTCAATCATCGGTTCAAGCTCACTTGTTGTTGAAACTTTTGAAAGCTTAGGTTTAAAAAATTATCTATCTTGCCTCCTCAGGTGTAGTTTTGGCTAAGCAAAGCAAAGGACCGTCTCTAAGGTGCTAGTCACGTGATCTGTTCGAAAAATTAGTTTGACCCATTATGAAGTACCGTATTGGCCCGAATATAAGACAGCCCTGATTATAAGACGACCCCCTCTTTTTCAAGACTCAAGTTTGAAAAAAAGACTTTTTGAACACCAAATTAATTGTTATACAGAAAACAATTACAGTATATCTGAAACAAATGATTATAACAATATATTTGAGAGAAAAAGCTTGTTATTTTGCCTCATTCAAATCTTAATATCTGAACATTTAAATATGTAAACTAAAGTGCAATCACATTCGTAAATGAATGGCTTCTGGTTTTTGAAATGTAAATAAACCAATCTATTGTGATAAAACAACAAAATTGCAATAACTGCATTAACTATCAAAGTGAAGTCTAACTCCAACTGTAGTCTTGAAACAAATCTGAATAAGGAAAAACATTGGGATAAAATAATGCAAACCGGTTAAACTAGTAGCTGAGATCTATCATGACAAAACATCGCTTCAATGATATCTGGCGCCATCTAACGTTGTGAATGGGGAGAGTAGTTGAGATCTGTCATAACAGAACATCACTTCAATGATATCTGGCGTCATCTAGCATCGTGAATGGGTATAATGTCTAGACGGCGAATATAAAACGACCCCCTCTTTTTCAATCTTATTTCAATGCAAAAAACACTGTCTTATATTCGGGCCAGTACGGTACTTTATAGGAATCGTGTTTATATCATTCATTTTATTTGTTTGTTTTATTGCTTTACAACGTTTATAGATGACATATTAACAGCTAGGTCATTATTTTAAAGGGGGAGTTCAAAATTTTTAACATTAGCCTTAATCCTCGGGTGTAAATAGTCGGTGGAGTTGATTTCAACAAATTCCGTGCAGTTTGTCAATTATTTGTTAGATTCAGGGCTCCCAAGTGGCTAAGCTAGTGCGAGTCAATGGTGCCTGCTTTGCAAGCCAACAGAAAAAAATTATATTAACAGATCTAACATAAATTCAAAATGCAGATCATTGTTCGAAATACCCTTGCGGCCGAAATAAGGTCACACCAAATGCCGTGATTCATTTAATTCTGCAGAATTATTGTTTTTAGATGCGTAATGCAACCACAATAGAGAGGAGTGCTTCGGCAACTCGTTGCCTCCAGAGCTGCTGGATTGCAAATGTTGCTGTTCATTGTACAATTATTGACATGCAATGGTAGGTTTTAAGAAATGTATCCTGAAAACACAGCCAACATTATTGATTGAAGGGGTCAACATCATCTCATGCGTGCATATGTTGTTTTTTTATTGGTATGCTGAGCAGGCACCATTGACTGGTGCTAGCTTAGCCACTCCGAAGTCCTGAAACTTACAAATAACTAACAAACTGCACGGAATTTGTAGAAATCAACTCCACAGATTAATTAAACCACCACTAACTCGAAGATTAAGCCTTATGTCAAAAATTCTGAACTCCCCCTTTAAATTCATTTATCGGAAAGTCAGTTACATGAAATGACATTTTTCGGCCACCAGTGGAGGTATTGCCCCCCCCCCCCCCCCCCCCAATCACCGGCGCTGTACATATATATACAGTGGTACCTCAACATCCGACGTAAAATTTGACTCCATTTTTTTCTACATTCAACAACATGCTCGAAATACGACGATTTATGACAGCGCCACAGTTCCTTTGTTGTCCCGCTAGACGGACCTGCAGCGGATTTTCTTGTGAGAGAAATCAACATGGGTTCCAAGATAGTTAGTGCAGGTGGTGAAAAAAAGGAAAAAGCTTAGGCTTACCATTGAAATGAAGATGGAAATGATAGACAATATGAGCGTGGTGTATGCGTCGGTGAAGTGGCTGGACAATACAGCCACAGAATGTCCACAATTTTTACGGTCCTCCTCCGACCTCTATTCGCCCGTCTTTATAAGTTAAAGTGACAATGATTATTGTTATAACATCGGCAAGGAAGTCACCAGCTTCGTCAAGTTTTTAATAATTTATTTCAAAACTTGTGGAACACAACATGCCGCAGTTGAACATGAAAAGTCAAAGTAAAAAGTCCTCTCTCACTCTGTCACATCAGCCACGCAGTGCGTTCAGGTACACCACGCAAAACACATTCGCCACATCAGAACCTGATTCGTTACATTATTACAGGTATTAATGTTATTATTACTATTATTATTATTCCTATTTTTATTCATAATTCATCTGTTTTGCCCTGTATTTTGCAATAGTACCAGTAGTATTTATTAAGGATTTAGTATAGGTTTTCAGGCTGTGGAACGAATTAATGGAATTATAATGTATTCTTATGGGAAAATCCTGCTCAACATACAACCATTTCGACTTACAAATAAGGTCCTGGAACGAATTAACTACATATGTAGAGGTACCACTGTACATACATAGTAAATGTATGTCAAATCGTACCATGTCTTTCACCAGAAGACAGTTTCCGTAATTTAATACAACTGGCTCTTTACTCTTTGTTTTTAGAGTCCATGATCTCTTTCTTCTTGGCTGTGTTCAGGTGCAGGTTATTAATTTCACAACATTGCCAGAAATGTCAGAATTCTTTCATAGCGACTGACTCATCGTTGTTTCTGTTCAGTGCAACAAGGGCGGTATCATCAGCAAATTTGCCAATTGCGCTCCTTTGCGAAATGGGGACGCTGTCATATCTATGTAATAAGAATGAGCAGAGGTGGGGACTGAGGAGACATGTATGAAGTGTCCCCGTGTTTAAGATGGGAGTTTTGTTGGAATTGTGCAGCTGTGTGAGGCCTGTAATAATTGTATCCAGCAAACTACTGTGGATCAAGGTTATCTAGAAATGAAGGTCCTTGATAGAGTTGTTTGCAATTATCGGGTACCGGCCGATAAAACCGGCCTATAAAAGCATTTTAAAATGATATTTCGTATTATTGACACAATGTTTTGTTGTTTTTAGTTTTACAAAAAAGTATCTGTGCTCTTGTTAAGAGAAAGATGACCACAGCCAAGCCAATTCAACTTTACTCCAGCATCTGACCTCTCTTTAGAGCCTGATTTGTTTACTTTTGTCTACCCACACACGCATTAAGGACAGAATAAGTGCCTAATTAACTCTTTGCACTTGCACTTGATCCAAAAAACTGATGTTTGCACTATTTACAACAATAAAATTAGTGGTGCAATATAGGAACTTTTTCTTTTTTTCTCAGAATGTTTATTTGGAAAAACATGAAGTTTTTACCATCCATTCATCCATCCATTTTCTCCCGCTTATCCAAGGTCGGGTTGCGGGGGCAGCAGCTTCAGAAGGATAGGCCAGACGTCCCACTCCCTAGCCACTTCAGCCAGCTCTTTTTGGGGGATCCCAAGGCGTTCCCGGGAGTCGTAGTCTCCCCAGCGTGTCCTGGGTCGGCCTCTCGGGCACCTTCCCATGGGACATACCCGGAACACCTCACCAGGGAGACGCTCCGGAGGCATCCTAATCCGATGCCCGAGCAACCTCATCTGGCTCCTCTTGATGCAGAGGAGCAGCAGCTCTACTACAAGCCCCTCCCGGATGGCCGAGCTTCTCACCTTATCTCTAAGGGACAGCCCGGACACCCTATGGAGGAAACTCATTTCGGCCGCTTGTATCCGAGATCTTGTTCTTTCGGTCACGACCCACAGCTCGTGACCATAGGTGAGGGTAGGAATGTAGATCGACCAATAAATAGAGAGCGTCGCCTTTCAGCTCAGCTCAGCTACCTCTTCACCACGACGGACCGATGCAGAGTCCATATCACTGCAGACACAGCAACGATCCGCCTTTCGATCTCCTGTTCCATTTTTCTAAGTTGTTACATTTATCATTATTAAAGCATCCAGTGGGGCATCACAATACAATTAGTCCACGACCGCATATATCAGCATTGGTTTGATATTGGTATCAGATTTTTGGAGTTGGAAAATATCGGGATATCAGTCATGAAGTCATTATTCGGACAAATCTAGTCTTTCAAATTGAGTTTACGTGCATTGGGACAACATAGTTGTCGTTCATGCAGCTCACTGTGTTTAATATCATGGTGAAAGCCGATGCTAACAAGTCTATGCAAAATTCCTCGGCACCACCTGGCCCACAAACTTTTCTCGCCTGGACTCTGAGCAGTGTAGCTTGTACCTGTTGCTGCTCTAACTGGATGGGAGCATCATCTTGCGTCAGAAGAGCAGAGCAGTTGTAGATTTAAAGAACTGTTTCAGTGTCTCCAGTAAGATATTGTCTGATGATTTAGGAGATTATTATTTTGTACATGGTTTATCATAGGACAAAGATGTTTTCATCTTGGGGTGGCATATTAGGCAGACGTAGGTGGAGCGTAGGCCGAGCGTAGGCCGAGTGTAGGCGGAGCGTAGGCCGAGCGTAGGCGGCGGGTAACATTACCCGTCTACATTAGCCGTCTAACAACTAATCCATACTAGTGTAGCCGACATGTGGTATAGTCCAAGTTTTTACTTAATTAGCTCCGGGCCTTCGCCCTGCGGCAAATGGCAATTACCAGTACGACATATTGGCAAGCTCAGCTGACAACAACGTTCAAGTCGGAGTGTCTTGCACAACAACAACAACAACAACATGCTCTATTACCTTGATACTGTTGTTTCTTTTATTCTCCGATTTTTTTCTTTCGTTTCTCTGCTTCAGAAGGATAGATTCTCTTCGAAATATTCGTGCATCTATTGTCCAAGCAAGTTTGAGCACCAATCATGGCAAAGCAGGTTCAACGTCACTCCCCAGGTTGTCACATTGTAATGACAAGAAAATGGTTGTTTGCATAGATAAACGGCAATGCGCGCCACATTATTCACGATGCTCTATTAACAACATATAAAATGAGGTTGCCGGATTGGGGTCCCCCTAGTGGTGGCCCTAAGCAGCTGCATAGTCTGCGTATAGGCTGGGCCGGCCTTGCTTATAGGCTGCCATTGACGGCGATAGACGTTCAAACCATTTTAACTCAGAGGGCTACCAGGCCTCACAGTTAAAATGGATTGCAAGTCTGTCGTTGTCAATGGAGTTAACATTCATTATCATCTCACACCTTACCGTAAAATGTACAGTATGCATGTCGCCAGTGTATGGTTTTTTTTCTGGGATTTTTTTTGTATTATTATTTCATTGAAAATATGCAATGCAAACACAGTGGCTGTACTCAAGCAATACAACAAAAGCAATTATTATATTATTCATCAAGATTAACTGGTAATAACACAAAGCATTTTGTTAGTGGCTACACTTTGCTCCAAGGCAGAAAACGTTCATTGTTCACCATCATTACAATAAACTGTGTCTCCTCTGCAGGAGCGCAGCGTTTGGCAAGATAAACAAAAGCGAGATGTAAATACTCACAACAGTGAAGACGCTCCTTGTCGCTTTTCTCCCCATGATTAGCATTTCAAACACTTTTATTTTCGTACATTGCAGGAATGTCTGCATGTTTATCCTGTGGTCCATCCAATCCACAATCGAAACGCAGCCTGTGTGTGTACGTGCGCGTCTTCCCAGTCCAAAGGGATCGACCTCTTTGTAAAACTCAGAGTGGGTCTGCAGAATTGTCCACTGTTATAGATGTTATATTATTTGTGCTTTTTTTAATGGGCAGGGAGAATGCAAACCAATGGCTGGAGCCTGTTGAAAATCCACAAACAATAACCAGACCCATCCTATCTTTGAATGCATGTGCATGTGCTGATCGTATACAGTAAATGCACCACTGGGACAATTGGGGAAAAAATGTTCACAACAGTCAGTTCTTTTTTTGTCTTCACAAATAGATTGTCCACACAGGATTACTATGACTAAATATGTGTTTAACACAGTCAATGTTAAAAAAAAAAAAAAAAAAAAAAAAGTTCCTCTCATATCATCTATTTTTTAGTGTAGTCTTTGTGAATCCAACAGTCCTCAGGTTCCAGAGTTGCTTAGGATTTGCTCTGATTGGACGTTGCTGCTAAACTACCGTGCCACCTAAAACAAAAGTAGAACAACAAGCATTTTGCAATTGCAATAGAACCTTATTCCAACAATTTGAAAATTGATTTAATTTTTAACATTTAACCTAAAACAGGGCAGATTATTCTTCTTCTAACTAACCGATTTGAGATCCTAGTAGGTGTACTGCAGGGCAAACCTTGCCCCTGCTTGATTAGCATCATTCTTGACTATACTGTACTTTGTACCTTCACGTCCTGTATCCTCTTTTTGTTGTGAGACCATATGACACCTTTTTATTGGATTAAATCTGCTTTGAAATCCCAAATTCATGTTGACTTTTCGTGACAGACGCGTGATGGTTGAGTGAAGCATCATAGCTCCATGAAATACTATAAAATGTAAAGACTGAATCCAGTTAGTAATATTGGTATGCCTATATGGGAAGGGAGGAGGGATTAACCAGTTTGCTTTCTGAGTCAAACGCTAGTTAGCTCACAATACAATGATTTTCTTAAAATGCCCATAATGATTATTAATTCTGCAAGCCTATTACTATTTATGAGTTTCTTTAGTAGAACCCAACTTCTTTGTCATTCTTCTGGCTACAAGTGAAGAGCGAAAAACATGCTATAACTCATAAATTTCTTGATGGATACCTGCTGTGTAGTCAAAGACTGCAAATGAGAAAAGTCAAACTGAGTAACAGTAACTAACAGTGGGTTGACCATTCAGTAGCATCAACTGAACTGGATTGAATTGAAACTTTTCTTCTCCTTCTATTGTTGCATGGTAAAGTGGCAAGACAAGTGGCTCTCTTTTGATCACGCCTTGCATCCTCCAAACGCTTGCAGTCTCGTGTCGTATACAATCTTCAACAGCTCAACAAAAAAGCAATTTATGAGAAAGCGCATTTCAAAATGCACCGCCGTTTCCATTGCTCGTCAGATTTAATTACACGGGTTTTAGTGCGCTGTATTAGTTTACAGCCCATCCTCGTGTCTGTCCTCTTGGCCCCGTCGTTCAGCAGATTATACAAGTAGTTTTTTGTGCGTTTGGTCGAGGGAACCGATGTGACCACCGGGAGCAATGACCATGCTTTGCTCTCTGATCCTTCTCTTTCAAAAAGAGCTTATGGTGTCATAAGTAAGACTTTAGCTTGAAAGTAATGCAACAAGGAAAGAGGATTTTCAACAAACAGATTTGGTGTTATTTCACATGGAGCGAGATGGCTTTTCCTCACCTTGGTGGTCTTTACTTTGTTCCCGGAGATGCACGACCAGCCCGTCAGGTCAGGCAGGACTCGGCAATCCTCCCCTTCCACGCACGGCTTCATCTGACACCACCACTTGTGACGCACGATGGAGGCTGCAGGAAATATGACACAACACAGCAGAGCAGTGACCATGAAGCAATGTAGGCAAGTTGGTGCTGCAGTGAAAAAAGGTTCTCATAATGTGATAATGTGTTTACTGTACACTAAATACACTTATCACATTATCCTTATCGTGCTATTTTAGGGTAATGGGCTTAGGGTATGATTGTCTGATATATCTACATGACTTTCTGTGGCAGTGGAGTTGCCATGGAAACAATATAGTGACTGAAAGCAGTGTATGGAAAAGAAATTTTGAAAAAATTAGGGAGGCAGAAATATCTTTTCTGCATTTAGTGAATGGAGATGCAATTATTCAGTTTGTCCCTCCCTAAAAAAAAAATCTTCCAATTTACTAATCTGTTTTAATGACGAAAATATAAGTTTATGAAATTGCATCTTATGTCATTTACTGTAGAGTAGCAATGGCGTAATCAAAGAAAATTAAAAAAATAAACTGTAGTTACACTTGCATTTTCTGCACAAATATTGTCCAGTTAAATACTAATGGTTCTATGATAGCGCTGTTCATTTTGACCTAAGTCTGCTCGTCTGTCCAAATTTTTCCTCAACCTGCGGCTTGCAAAAAAAGCCTCTATGGTTTTCAGTGCTGAACCCCTCAGTCTTTCGTCCATTATCTCTTGCAGCACAGTAAAGCTCCTCAAAACAATCTGATTCGGAGTGCACAGAGTATAATAAAGAGAACGCCGAGAGGGATCTTTCCACACTTGCGTTTTCTCCACGAATTCTGACCAATTTCCTGTTGATCAAGCTTGGAAAAAGATTAACACTGTCAGCTGTGACATTACTGCATTCACCAACGACACAAAATCAAGGCATTTTTGCTGGAAAAATATCAAATCACCTCCAGAGTGAGACGACTACAACCATGTAAAACAAACACTGGTCTAAATCCTGCTGTAATGTGCTACCGTCACAGCTTGAACCGTTCAGAGGGCTGAGAAAAATGTATCTCAAAAAGTAATTTAATACAATATATTTAATCTATATGGATTTTGTCTCAAAAACCATGTATGATTTCCTCACATAAGATATTTTAGAATTTGGGATAGCATTGAAGTCGCTTTTTTGATAAACTTTCCACAATATGCCGAGCATTGCTTATTGTGAATATAATCAATTTCAGTTCACTGTTAGCATGCGCCAACACTAATCTGAAATTTTCGGGTACAAGTTACAGGGAAAAAAAAAAAAAGAATGAATCAGTCGGACAGGTCATAAACTGGCTCTTTCATATCTCAATATATATCACAATATACAAAGAGACAACAAAAAAAGTCAATCCTTAAATCTTTCGAGACCAGCAGGAGAAGGTGAGTAGTACAAGGACCTTCAACGCAAGAAGGCCGCGCCCTCGTTGTCCCAGCAACATGTCCTTGGAAACAGGAACACTTGACCGTCTGAGAGCGTTCTTCAATCTTGTTCTTGTTGCAGCAACGATGAGCCGCTACCACTTCACAGGTCCCTGTCCTCTCCTTCGATGACCCTTAAAGCGAACAATTTGGAAAGTGCAGTTTAAAATGGGATTATGTGTGAGTACAAGCCCAGAGAGTATGACATGCAACAACTTCTTATAGCAGTGATTCCTGACAAAGGTACAGTGGGGCAAATAAGTATTTAGTCAACCACTAATTGTGCAAGTTCTCCCACTTGAAAATATTGGAGAGGCCTGTAATTGTGAACATGGGTAAACCTCAACCATGAGAGACAGAATGTGGAAAAAAAAAATAAAGAAAATCACATTGTTTGATTTTCAAAAAAATTATTTGCAAATCATGGTGGAAAATAAGTATTTGGTCTATACCAAAAGTTCATCTCAGTACTTTGTTATGTACCCTTTGTTGGCAATAACGGAGGCCAAACGTTTTCTGTAAATCTTCAAAAGCTTTTCACACACTGTTGCTGGTATTTTGGCCCACTCCTCCATGCAGATCTCCTCTAGAGCAGTGATGTTTTGCAGCTGTTGTTGGGCAACACGGACTTTCAACTCCCTTCTCACCCCGTGGCATCAAAATGATAACAAGAACGGGGAGCAAAAATCCCAGAACCACACGGGGGGACCTAGTGAATGACCTACAGAGAGCTGGGACCACAGTAACAAAGGCTACTATCAGTAACACAATGCGCCGCCAGGGACTCAAATCCTGCACTGCCAGACGTGTCCCCCTGTTGAAGAAAGTACACGTCTAGGCCCGTCTGCGGTTCGCTAGAGAGCATTTGGATGATCCAGAAGAGGACCGACAGAATGTGTTATGGTCAGATGAAACCAAAATAGAACTTTTTGGGAGAAACCCAGGTTCTCTTGTTTGGAGGGAAAAGAATACTAAATACTACTGAAGAATTGCACCATACCCACTGTGAAGCATGGGGGTGGAAACCTCATGCTTTGGGGCTGTTTTTCTGCAAAGGGACCAGGACGACTGATCTGTGTCAAGGAAAGAATGAATGGGGCCATGTATCAAGAGATTTTGAGTGAAAATCTCTTTCTATCAGCAAGGGCATTGAAGATGAGACGTGGCTGGGTCTTTCAGCATGACAATGATCTTAAACACACAGCCAGGGCAACAAAGGAGTGGCTTCGTAAGAAGCATTTCAAGGTCCTGGAGTGGCCTAGCCAGTCTCCAGATCTCAACCCCAAAGAAAATTTGTGGAGGGAGTTGAACGTCCGTGTTGCCCAACGACAACCCCAAAACATCACTGCTCGAGATCTGCATGGAGGAATGGGCCAAAATACCAGCAACATTATGTGAAAAGTGTGTGAAGAGTTACAAAAAACATTTGGCCTCCGTTATTGCCAACAAAGGGTACATAACAAAGTATTGAGATGAACTTTTGGTATTGACCAAATACTTATTTTCCACCATCATTTGCAAATAAATTATTTAAAAATCAAGCAATGTGATTTTCTGGGGGGTTTTCCCACATTCTGTCTCTCATGGTTGAGGTTTACCCATGTTGACAATTACAGGCCTCTAATATTTTCAAGTGGGAGAACTTGCACAATTATTGGTTGACTAAATACTTATTTGCCCCGCTGTAGATGCTGAAATTTAGTTGTTTTATAGAAAACAAAATAAAGTATCTGAAAAGTTATATGTATATATTCTCTGTGTATTAGACAGACAGACAGGCAGACTGAGAGACACATTGACATACACACACACACCGACAGAATACTTGAATCTATGTGTCAAGAACAGCTACTCTTACTCCACTACTTTGATTTTAATTGCGGACATGCAAAAATTCCATTAGTGGTCATCATTTTTGACAGGAAAAAAATCCTCAAACTGCTCCAAAAATTACAGGAAGTGAACCAAAATGTACAAGAAGTGACTTGGAAGTGATCTGAAATCAACAGGAAGTGAGCTTAAAAGGCTAAAAAATCCCAGGAAGTGCTCTGAAACAACAACAAAAACCACAAGAAATGATCCAAAATGTACAGGAAGTGACCCCTTAAATGCCACAAAATATATAGAAAGCGGCCCTTAAGTACCCTAAAATTAACAAGAAAGTGAACCAGAATTAATTCATTACCTACCCTTTTTCCCCTCTTTACATTAGATTTACTTTATTTCTGCCAGAGATGCTCACGGTGGCTCAACCAGTTTGAACAATGAAATGTCGCAACAATGATCCCGTGACTCCATTATACCAATCAGACGTACCATGGTGTGATCAATCACATAGTGTCCTGAAAGCACCATTTTAAAAAAATAAAAATGATAAAAAATTTTTTAAAAAACTATTACCGATAGCCATTTATATTAGTGGAGAGTGTGTATTGGAAACTCAGTTTTTCATTTAAACCGAAAGACCAAGGAAAACCGTGATATAATTTGATGGTAGAAAATATTTTTATCTGTGCACCAGTGCGCACTGAAGGGCACGCATGCTCTTGGGATGGGACGGCTGACGCTTCATTTCTGTATATTTTTCCCAATCAGAATTTGCTGTATGGTGATATTGATAACATTGTACTGAGGAAAAAAATAGGCCAAGATAGATACCCACGGCATGTTAAACATTTTTACATGGTATATAAAATACTGTAAAATTAAAAAACGATCTAGGTAATGTCTGCCAGTCGGGGACCTGGCAGCCCCAGTAATCGGGCAGTAGGTGGATCCCACACTTATTCTCTGTGGTGTTGCTCCCGGGGCGTGGCCTCTTCTTTGTCTGGGCTGCCGGTTGTGGGGGTTGTGGCTTCTGTCCCTCGGCGTCCTGCGCCGCCCAGCGGCGCCTTCTCAACACTTCCCTGCTTCACCTTCCTCTCTCTTTTCTGCCCGGGTATCCTCCTGAGGCTCCGTCGTTGGTTGTTGGCTAAGTGCAGGTGGGTCGGCGGGGTATTGGCCACTCGGGGTGGGGGCTCTGTCCTGCCCTGGGTCTAGTGGGCCGTGGGGGTCCCGCAGTGTGCTGTGTCGGTTGGGGTGTTGCGGCAGTGACTGGTGGGCCGAGTGGGCGGACGGTTGGTAGCGCATCCCTTCATCCCTTCCCTGATGGCTGGTTAATGGGGTGCGGATGGTCTGGGGGTCCACCCTGGATCCCGGAGGGATGAAGGCGGCCCCCTTCAAGAGGATGGATGGGCTGCGCTGGCTCACACCCCCGATTGGCCAGGGAGGGGCCGTGACCCTGGGGCGGCCACCACAAAGCATTTCCTCTTGCCTGCAAAACTATCACACGTCTGATGGGTTTCATGCATTACTGGGTGCAATTAGGCACACTCAAGTAGGTGTTGGTGCCAGGATTAGCGATCAGGCAGCATAGAATAGGATGTCAACATATCCATACTTGCATGTGATTCACATAATACTGGATTCGACACCTCACATTGCTGACTTGTGTACACTCCACCCCACCTAATCACATCTCTTTCTGACTCTCCCCACCTCCTTTTTCTCCTCTGTCATCAGGCCCCCCCACATGGTGTCAACCGGACATACAACTAGCTAACAATAGCACTACTATATTATTGATAGCATAGGCATTGAATGTATTTTTTGTTGTTGTTTATTCTTCTCTTCTGTCTCTCTCTCCTTTTCCATTTTCCTTTCTGTCCTTTCCGTTCCTGTTCGCTGGATTCTCCTAATAAATAAGACACAATGAATAATCACAATGCGAGTAAAATCATACGCTCATGTGACAAATTAAAATAGACTAATAGGACACTCAGATTCAATTCTCCGTGTCAAGCAGCTGAACAGGACAGGTTTAAAAAAAAAAAGAAGAGAAAAACAACCAAATCCAGCCAACAAACACTGAGGATCTTGAGGTTTCAAAAAGCATTTAAAAAATGGCAGCGGGAACTGTTTTTTCAAATGCATTTATTCTTTTCACAATAATGTAACAACAGGACAGTTTTCTGTGTATGTTTGTACCCAAAAAACTTTCATGTGCCAATGTGCCAAGGTATTATCAGTTATATTTCTTGATGAAAGAAGATATGGCGGAAAACACAGACAAGACTGAAAAAGCAGTTTCTGCTCTTGCACGCCTCTTTAAAAGAAACTGCTGTATTTTAAGCCAAAACAACTGTTGTGTTTGATAGAACAATGTGTCTATATGCTACCGTAGGAGATTCATGGCGCATTAAGCCCCCAAACTATTTTTAATTTGTCCATTTTACCCTGCAAACCCCCGTTTACAGACGTCACGCAACCGCTTTTGTTTCAACCCAGCTATAAAACGAAGGTAATTATATTTCTTATTAAAAACGTCTGTCATTTTTAGCTTAGAATCATTAATCGATGTCTAATATTTTGTTAAAAAAAAAAAAAAAAAAAAACTTTAAAAAATGATTCAGTCACATATTTTAAACATTTACACGAATTACGCCACAATGGAAAAAATGGAGTCTGTAAAAAAGTCACGAATATCTATCTCATAACTATCACTTAATGTATTTTTTTTTTTTTTGTTACTGTCACATTTTCTCCGTTA
The DNA here is from genome assembly GCF_030265065.1 of Corythoichthys intestinalis. Taxonomy (NCBI): domain Eukaryota; kingdom Metazoa; phylum Chordata; class Actinopteri; order Syngnathiformes; family Syngnathidae; genus Corythoichthys; species Corythoichthys intestinalis. The sequence continues at coordinate 33,529,086 of NC_080396.1, forward strand.
TGTTAGATGATAAATAATCGATCCAAACAGAGGAAAATTGAAAACAAAAACAAAAAACGCTTGGTAAATATATGAAAACGAAAATCTCGACCACTCCTTGATGTCTGCGGTTTTTGCATCGCGATCCTTGTTATATTACCATGTTTCACCCATAAAATCCCCCCAAAAAATCCAGCTGTGGCCATTCGCAGCTGTGTCTTGACACTCAATGATACATGCTACATGGAGTTTTTGGATCGAAACAAGGGAAGTACGCGATAATTTCTCGTTAAAGTCATGACGTTTGCAATTCTGATCTCGCGTGCTCTCACCTCCAGATAGGATTTTGCTGTTTATTTATTTATTTATTTTTTTAATGCCGTCCTGTTCAAAATTTTTCTTCCCCCATAAAATTGAGATTTTAAACTTTCCAATGATGTAGCACACATGCATGTTGGACAATTTTGAAATGTGGCCAAATGTGGTCTTAGAGCGGAACTTCAAGTCACCTGAATGTTTTCCGCCATATACATTTTACATTTGATTGTTGTTGTTGTTGTTTTTCTTTAACAACTTGAAGCAATACTGTTGTTGGGTGGGAATCGGTTGGTCCTGCAATACCAATTTATGTTAGGCGACTTTTCAATTTTGCCCATGGATATTATCAAAAAAAATTTGTTTGTTTTTCATTACTTTCTTGTATGAAAATCAGATTAATCTGTTTATTAATTGTTAATTTTCATACAGTATATGTATTTACGTTTGTGTAAGCAACAAGGGTCAGGCAGCATAAGCGGCACTGAGAATGGATAAACATGCCCGTATTTGACATAGAGCAGGAAAAATCATGAGATGCATTAATGGCTGGGAAACTAATTAAAAGGCTTATCAAAAAATTAACGCGATTTTTTTTAAGCTACAGCGCCATCACGTGGATAAAAGACGTCAGCGGTCATTGAGCGGAAACATAACTAAAATTCTTAGATGATAGCGTTTGACGGTCTTGATTTGATGTGTAGCATGCATATAAATAGAAATAATGAAATAATGCGCATGAAAAGAAAAATGTTTAACCCAGGAACGCGTCATTTCACAGAATATTTAAATGGATGCAGATTTGGATTGTGTCTCTACAAATTATTCGTGTGAATGCATGCCAAAGTGATTTGAAATTGTTGTGCAACGGGGCAGAGCGCTCCATCTCAAACCCTTGCCTGCATATTTTATAATCAAGTCCGAGGAGTCTGCGGGCTGGAAGCATGTGAGGCAACACGAAAAGCAAATTGGAAATGCTAGCAGGGTTGGAAAAATAATTGATAGTGGGGATAAAGGAGGACTTGTGGTGCTTTAGTGTAACTAGCGCACCTGCCCCCGACTGTGCGCCAAGGGGAAAGTTGGCCAGAACGGTCAGGAACGCAGTTCTGGTGTAAGATTCAGGGCCGGAATGCTGTTCCGGTACACGGTGCTTTGATTCCAAAAATATGACACCAACTGTCAAATGCTACGTAAAAAAACACATGCATTTCATCTCTAAGAAGAAAACAATCTACCAACATCAGATTTACATACACAAGTGTTAACAACAAGTATAATAAAGTGCTTGTGTAGCGTAATCAGTTTCCACCGATATTTATTATTGATTTTATTCCACGGACGGCATGGAGGTTTCCTCAGCTGTTGCAGTTATCGGAGTCTGACGATGATTAGTCACGTCAAATTGCGAATGCACGCAGCAAAGCAAAACGCCTGGACTCATTTATCCGTTCAATTGGCTGACATACTGACATGTGATCAGCAGAGATAGTTAGCTCTGATTGGTTCAAATGTGTATGTTTTCTGGAACAGCGGGGGAAAAAAAGGTTGTTGAATTGATGCGACAAAAAAGGGCAATGCAAGAGAAAATGGATCAAATCTTTAAGAGCAAGGAAAGAGTTGAGGAGGCTTATTTATCATATTTAGTTTTATTTGCTCTGATGGGGAGGTTCAGAACATCTTAGCTGTCAATGTGCACTTTGGACCTCTATTTGTTCATTTATGTTAGGCTACTTATTCATTATGATTTAAAAAAGTCAATGTTTGCGCGAGCTTCAAAATATATTCCATTTCACTCTGCTTAATATGTCATTTGTACTTATTTTTCTGAATGTATGTTATTTATATCTTTATCATAAATTAAAAAAAAGAAAGCAAAAGTAAATGTTTGGAGGTTGGGTTATTGCTGTTTTTGTTAACTTTTATTTTGCAAATCATTGAAAAAATACAATTTTGAATGAAAATCAGTTTTTGTATGTGTTAAAAAAAATAAATAAATAAATAAACAAAATTTCTGGCTCCGTGGCGACCTTCACGTTGGGGTATTCCAGCAAGAAATTCTGCTGTGTGCTCAGTTGCACTCCCTCAGCCGCAGCATTATGGCCACACAACTAATCTTTACAGGCTCGACGCCTTTGAATTTGAAAAAAGGACTGGGCGCAACACGCGCGTTAGATAAGCACTGACACAATTTGCGGAATGAGGGTCACTTATCACCTGCAAAATACTGCATAGTTCCTATTGATTTTTATTGGCAAGCCATCAATTTTTTAAATTTATACTTATCAATTTAAGGTTATTTCTTTCCGTGGCAATCACTTATCCAATTTCTATTATATTTTACTGTGGCGATTCTTGACCAATCGCTTATAAATGCAAACAGGTTCTTCGTCTGGCCAAGATGCACCCTCCTACCAAGTCTGATGACCGTGTCTCCAAACGAAGATGACAGAGAATTACAGTATGATTGATGTTGGTGGGGATGGGAGGAGTTTAGTCAAATATTTGCTGAAGCGCTATACCAGTACCACGCAAGAATAAAAAATGTCTGGCCAGCTCTACTCGTAGCAGGGTATTTGGGCAAAAAGAATAACTTTTTCCATGGTTTGGCTTACAGTATCATCCACACACACACACACACTCACTTTTTAGGCATTGAAAACAAGGGTTCTTAAAAACTCCCACCAAAGTAAAGATGTGCGAATTCTGCGTTTTTAGCGCCATCAAATGGACACTGGATAACCAAAGATTTAACTGGAAACGTCACTGTCTGCGACAAACTTTGTTCCTACCACACACATGAAACGAATGTTTACATTTAGAGTCAAAACGGATCCCTTCGCAGTGGCTTTCGATCTAACTATTAGAAAGGTGTTTTTTGCTTCCATTTATTTACAAACTCTAGCACTGCTCCATATTGAAGAACACATGTGAAAGACGAAATTATGGACAAATATTTTTTGCGCATTGTTATGAATGTATTTAAAAGCGAATGAATGCGGTTCGCTGTGGATGCTTTTTTTTTTTCAAACGTGGTGGTGTAGACGTAATTATTTTTTCAGGATGTATGAGGACAGTATCCTCGGTTTAAAAAAAAAAAAAAAAAACTGCTCGGTGTAGACATGGCCCAATGACCAACATTAGAATATAAATATAAGAGTATCATATTATCTTTTTTTTTTTTTTTTTTTTTTTTTTTTTTTTTTTTTAATGAGATAAAGGCTGTACTCCTAAATTTGGGATATTCCATGAAAAAATATTTTAGGTTTAAAATTTGAAGTGAAAAATTGAAAAGTTTGCTAATAGTCATAAAAGAAAAAAAGAATACGTTACATAAGGGAAAAACAACATCCCAAAATTTTTACATTGGTCCAAATGTTTGAGAATAATTGAGCCAAAATAAAAGAAAAATATGTATGTTTAAAGTAATATGGGTAAATTCTGCATAATCTGTAAATGATTGCATTAAAACATTTAAAATAATAAGCTAATAAAATATAACATATTTAGTATATAATTAAAGTTATTTAAAAACTTCATTCAAATTACAGTACATACGTGTAAATGCATTGGACTACAGTGTACATGGGCAGTGAGGAATTTATGCACCATTACAGGTTGCCTGATTGACTACTGTGTGAATGGAAATAATGTGAATAAATGATAATGCTCAATATCTCAACCTGAAAAAGTAATTTCTAAAGTTGTTGCGAAAAAAAAACAAAAAAAACTAATTAAAAAAAAAAAAAAAAAAACTATATGAAATGGTCAAATGGTCAAAATAGTTGTACTTGACTATCATTCTATTTTAAAGTTTTATTATGCATTTTTTCCAGAAAAATTAAAATATTGTTTTCCTACACTAATGTCAACTTGCTACAACAAATTAAACATGACAATTTTTGAATATTTTTTGCTTTGTTTTTGTTGTTTTTTGTTTGTTTATGTGCTTGTTTGTTTTTTGTATGAAGAGGTAATTTTAGGCTCCAACCAAAGAAACACCCAGACAGGTGACCAGCTGCCCTAATGAGTCCCCTAGGTGCATACGTAAATCTGGCCGGCTCTGTCACGTACCCGTCTCGCCTCTTGAGCTTTGGTTGCCAGCGGACCCTCGCCGGCTGCACAAGCTCAGCACACAAAACAGAAGAAGACCCCAGTGGAACGGCCTTGCTGAAACAAGGCCCTTGTGGGTCATCTTGCCTGCACACACAAAAGAGGGTGGAATCATAATAAACAAAGTAACCACACATGCTTGTGGGTGTTTGTTAAGATGCGCTTAGTGATGATTCTTCCATCAAGAATTTGAGCCAAGTCAATGGAATGCCAAGAAAAGTCTGATTAGAGCAGCTCTTTGCACTTAATTGTGAGTCAGTTGCTGTTGGGGCTTTAAACGTGAGCATCTTCTGAGAACAAGTACAAGTAACACTGAAAAATAGTCAAGACTCCACTTGAGTCACCCAAAAAAAACTGGGTCGTCGAACTGCAGCAGTGTATTTATGCTAAGAAGGGGAAGTTGACTCACTTGAAATTAACAACTCTTCAACTGCTATTGATGGCGATAGACATCCCATCTATAGGATCATTTGCTGCCAGCCCCTCCTAGTCAAATTGACTGAATGTCTATTGCCATCAATACGTGGATTTGATGTACATTTTAAACTTCTTTTAACTCCCACAACACATACTGATGAGCTGGCAGTGAATGATGAAACATTGATATAATAACCCTCCCATTAGCCAGCAGTGAATTAACTTTCCCTCTATTCAAGACACTTGTAATAAAGTTCAGGTTTACTTACCTTTTCCTTTGCTCTTCACTATCAATACAAAATTCTTCTCAGGCTTCCATTAGTATCCATTCAAATGAACCCCTTAGAAAACCTATTCTCTTATAAAAATGCTACAACGTAGCAGGTGATACTCAAGTTGCATCAAGAAAAATATATAAAGGAAGAAAAGAGAGTCAAAGCAGAGCGCGTGCTGCACTTTCACACACGAGCTCTTCTCCTTAGGGATGAAGCTGGCCCAGCAAAGCCTGCGAGCATCTGCAGGAGGGAAAATGAGAACTTAATCAAGACCCAAGCCATCTGTCTCCCGCACAATGTGCATCCACTTTCATTAACGCCTAAGAAGATTAAAGTGCATCATGGTGTTGACATGGTGTCACAATGTTGACACTGGGTATGGGAATTGGAGGGGAAGGGCCAAGGAACTGTAATGAGACCAAAATGATAGACTTGTAGCTTGTGCCTGGACAGATAACCTTAAAGGAGCCATATTTAAGAATTGTAATTTAGTTATTTATTAAACGGTCTAATATTTCAATTAGGCCTGTCGCAATAACAAATTTTAGTGTGCGATAATTTATCTCATAAATTATTGCGATATGCAATATTATTGCGCCCCCCAATTTTTTTTTAAACCAATTCACAATAACACAGTGAGAATACAGTTTATTTTATTAGATCAAGTACACCCATTTAAACGTGATAAATATTTACTCTTAATTCAAAAATACTTTTTAAGAAATCACAACTAATAACATTAGACCATGCCTCTTAAGTAAAAGACAACAATATTAATAACGCACAGAAACAGAAGAAATAAAAAGTGGTTTTCAAGAAAAAAAAAAAAGAAATTGCACTTAATAACTTAAGCATTTAGGCAAATGAAAACTTTTCCCCTCATAGCTTCTGCAACGGTGTTCCATAGGGATGCAACGATACAGTTAAGTCACGGTTCGGTACGATTTTTGATACAGGGGACACGATTTTCGATCCGATTCAATACAGCAATACAATACAATACAGCTCTGAAAAAAACAGCAATTTTTTGTTTTTTGTTTTGCTAATGAGCAAAAATTAAATTGCCATCATGTAAACATGCATTTTAGTGCATAATATTTATGTGCTTACTTCTTACTGATCTGAAAAAAAAAATGTTTAAAAGTGCTAACAAAAATCTTTACTGTTTGTTAAGTGCACACTGTTGATTGCTATTACTCTCTTAGCAGGTGACTAGAGGTTTTACCACATGTGAAAAACATCCTTTTTGTGGTCCAAGTCCATCTGTGTTACGGAGTGAATTAATAATATTTGCAGCATTATCTATAGTCACTGGTATGGATTGATTTGGCCTTCTTAACTTCCATTCAGTCATGACAGTTTAGAATTCATCGATGTAGTATATGAACTACATGTCCCATAATCACTCTGGGCTCACGTAGCCAATGGCATGGAACGTAGCATATCTAGTTTGCTATTTCATGATTTCTAGTGTGTGCGCGCAATAAAAAACTTAGCAAACGCCGCTAAAGTCACATCTGCTCATTACTGCACAGCACTAGCATATGACAATCAACCTTCATAAACAGGACGAGTTTGAAGCACAGCGCTCTTAATTTGCCACTCAATGTTCATCATGTCCATTCAGCTGGCCGTTGTCAAAGCGAGGTTGTTCGTAGCAGCCAAGTCGGTAACAATGTTTTGGCGGACTTCGTTGTAAATATCCGGCGTTGTGCCGAAAAATAGAACCCCGCTTGAGACGTCACCCCTGACGGGAGCCCCCACACATCAACGACACCGTCGCGCCGGAGATGGTCCGCAGTCAATCCGGAGCACTTACACGGCCGGTATACGTTGAACAATACGATATACTGGACTGTCTCAGAAAATTAGAATACACAATATTCTAATTTTCTGAGACAGTCCTGTATATTGTTCTATGTAAAGGACGTCAGCCAAGGTCGGCCCCCCACATTTTTACCACGCCAAATCTGGTCCCCTTTGCAAAAAGTTTGGACACCCCTGCTTTAAATGGTGGATTAATGTACAGGACTGTCTCAGAAAATTAGAATATTGTGTATTCTAATTTTCTGAGACAGTCCAGTAATGAGAACGATTGCCTCCGGCGCTAGTTTTTGCCGGACCTGGAACGAAGATTCATTTTGCGCAGTAGGTAACAAGGAATCCGAACTTTTAACAGCACGTCTGCCGCACGCGCGCACGCACGTGCACGTGAGGCGATAAATCGCAGCGGAAAAATTACCGCCTTCATTTTTATTTATCGTGCGATAAATGGATTTATTGCATATTGCGACAGGCTTAATTTTAATAGACATTTCAAAAATATATTTTTTTGAAGTAGTGTATCTCTAACAAGGTTCTCAATGGTTAAGCTGAGATTTTCCCATTTTAAAAGTTTTGGTTTTTATTTTTGTGATTCTGTGTTTACGACGGATCCCCCACGCTCCACCAATCAGCCAGTTACAAGATCAGTTTTGTGCAGGCCCGGAGTGACTAATCGGGAGCTTCTGGACGATTCCAGAAGGGCCGGCCGGCCAGATGGGCCGGTCCGCGTTTTATTAAAAAAAAAAAAAAAAAATTACACTGTTATCATTTTTTGTTTGGTATTTATTTATGACAGTGTCACTGAGTATAACTTACATTCTGTTACCGCTGTCCCTGTGGGCCGTCTTAAAAAAAAAAAAACAGTATTATTTTTTTTTCCAGACTCATCCTCACGTGTGCAGACGAAAAATACAGCATGCAGCTCCGCCCCCTAATTGTAGTCTCTATTGAGCCAAATTAGCTGCTATCTCGGTGCTCGGATGGATAAAAAGAGCAAGGGTGGCGCTGAAAAATAAGAATTAAAAAGAGAAAAGCACTCGTGAAAGAATCGGCAAAATGCGCGAAAATAGCTAATTTTTTTCATGCAACGACCTTGCTGCCTCAAACTACAGAGGATTACAACGAAAGTGGTAAGGCCACATGGCGAATAAAATGCAACTTGCACCGTGTGATACGACAATATGTAATTGTGGAAACTTTGGCTTCTTGTAGCACCTCACAAGGGATATGTAGCAGCAAGCATTAGCCATAATGAACACACCACAGGTGCAGAGCTGGAAGGTAGGATTGCCATGTCGTTCAGCGAGTGAACATTAGAATTAATATAATCAATTACGTGGCGTTTTTAAAGTGGAAATGGAAAATGGATAATAGTATCATTAGAAGTTGTTACTGTTGTGAACGGCAAGCCGTTGAGGCGGATCCAAATCACAGACCAAGAAACAGAAATAGTGAACGTTTGTATTTAATAAGTACAACAAAAGGAGCACGCCAAAAATGCGGGTTTAACAAACTGAGAGAGCACGCCAATAAACGCGAGTGTAATAATAAAGTACAACAAAGGGAGCACGCGAAAAATGCGGATATAACAAACTGAGAGAGCACGCCAATAAACGCGAGTATAATAATACAGTACAACAAAGGGAGCACGCGAAAAATGCATGAATATAACAGTACAAGAATCTAACTACCAAGCCCAAAAGAGCACTAGTGTAAAGATGACCAAACCAAAATACGACCGTAGAACGTCGGGAAACTCGAAGGCTGACGATGAACACACAGGCGGTAAGCAAGGCAAGTAGTAAGCAAACAAGCAATAGTCCGACACTCGCAGACTGTGGCCGGAGTCCTTAAATAATGAGCGCTCCAAATGCGCCACAGGTGTGTTGCAACGGCCCCGCTCATCCAGCTGAATCAGATGCTGGAATGAAAAAAGAACTGAGAAGGCATACAGATATGACAGAACCCCCCCCTCAACGGACGCCCCCTGGCGGACCACCTGGTTTCGTGGGATGACGAGAGTGGAAATCCCGCAGCAGCGACGGATCGAGGATCCAGGAGCGGGGGACCCATTGGCGTTCCTCAGGGCCATAACCTTCCCAGTCGACCAGGTACTGCACCCCCCTACCCCTCCTCCTTGAGTCGAGAATGGCACGTACCGTGTACACCGGCCCACCGTCGATTACGCGAGGAGCAGGAGGAGGCACTGGCGGAGGGTTCAGGGGACAGGTGGAGACTGGCTTGAGCAGAGAGACGTGGAAAACTGGGTGAACCTTCATCGAGCTGGGAAGCTTCAGCCTTACAGTCACAGGGTTCACCACAGCATCAACAGCAAAAGGACCCACGAACCGAGGGCCCAGTTTCTTTGAAGTCCCAGCCAGGTGTAAATCCCGCGTTGACAGCCAGACCATCTGGCCTGGGCGATAGACTGGAGCGGGCCGTCGGTGGCGATCAGCTATCTGCCGGTTGCGGGCCGCCGTGCGGACTAGTGCAGCCCTTGCGTCCCTCCAGACCCTATGGGCCCTCCGCAGGTGCACCTGGACAGATGGCACGATGACTTCGGCTTCTTGGGAAGGAAACAGTGGAGGCTGGTACCCATATGCAGTCATGAAAGGTGACCTCCCAGTAGCAGAGGAAACAAGGGTGTTGCGCGCATACTCCACCCATGGGAGGTGCGATGACCAGGAGGCCGGATGCAGTTCACAAACACAACGGAGGGCGGCCTCTAGCTCCTGGTTGACCCGTTCCGTCTGCCCATTGGATTGTGGGTGGTAACCCGAAGATTTGCTTGAGGTGGCCCCCAAAGCCTTGCAGAACGCTCCCCAGACCTGTGAGACAAACTGGGGCCCTCTATCAGAGACGAGGTCGCACGGGATCCCATGAGCCCGAAAAACATGTGTCACCAGCAGGTCAGCGGTCTCCAGGGCTGAAGGCAACTTGGGAAGTGCGACGAAATGCGCCATCTTGGAAAACCGGTCCACCACCGTCAAGATGACCGAACAACCCCTGGATCGTGGAAGACCAGTGACGAAATCGAGCGCAACATGTGACCAGGGGCGAGTTGGAACAGGTAACGGATGGAGTAAGCCCGCTGGAGCACGATGGACTGGCTTGCCCCGAGCACAGACGGAACAAGCAGAGACATAGTCAGTGACGTCCTTGCGCATGCCTGGCCACCAAAACCGCTGGGAAACGAGGAAGAATGTGCGGGACACACCCGGGTGGCAGGCAAACTTCGAGGAGTGGCCCCACTTCAGCACTCCTGCGCGCTGAGCAACTGGGACGAACAACTTGCCGGCAGGGCAGCCCCCAGGTACCCTAACCCCTCGTAAGGCTTCTTCCACAAGACGCTCTACTTCCCAACGTAGGGCGCCAACGATCAGATTCTCGGGAACAATAGACTCCTCTGAAGACCCCTCCTCCGCTGCCTCATGGAGCCTTGACAGCGCATCGGGCTTCCCGTTCCTTGACCCTGGACGGTAGGTAATCTGGAAGTTGAAACGGGTCAGGAACAATGCCCAGCGGGCCTGGCGAGAGTTGAGGCGCTTGGCTGCACGAAGGTATTCCAAGTTCTTATGGTCTGTGTATATCTGGAACGGTACCTCAGTGCCCTCCAACCAGTGTCTCCATTCCTGCAATGCCTGGACTATAGCGAGCAGCTCCCTGTTGCCAACATCATAATTCGCCTCGGCCGGGCTGAGGCGGCGGGAGTAGAATGCACAGGGGTGCAGCCTCTGGTCGACTGCAGACCTCTGGGAAAGGATGGCCCCCACTCCGGAACTCGATGCGTCAACCTCGACCACAAAAGGGAGATCCGAGTCAGCATGAACAAGGACAGGTGAGTTTGTGAACGCTCGTTTAAGGCTTACAAATGCGGCCTCTGCCACAGAGGACCACACAAATGGTCGCTTGTTAGAGGTCAACCTGGTAAGGGGCTCGGCCCTCATACTATAATTGCGGATAAAACGCCTGTAAAAGTTAGCAAACCCGAGGAAACGTTGTAATTGTTTACGTGAGGTGGGGGTGGGCCACTCTGCCACCGCCTGAATTTTTGCTGGATCAGGCCTTAGCTGCCCTTTTTCCACAACAAAACCGAGAAACTGCATTGACTCACGGTGAAACTCACACTTCTCGGCCTTAACAAACAACCGGTTTTCCAACAGTCTTCGCAGAACTATCCGGACATGTTGGCGATGTTCTTGCAAGCTTCTGGAGAAAATTAAGATGTCATCCAAATAAACAAAACCGAACACATTTAGCATGTCCCGCAATACGTCATTAATGAGGCTCTGAAACACTGCGGGCGCATTTGTCAGACCGAAAGGCATGACCAAGTATTCAAAATGCCCAAGCGGGGTTTTAAATGCGGTTTTCCACTCGTCTCCTTCACGAATCCTGACCAAGTGGTAAGCGCTGCGCAAGTCTAATTTGGTGAAAATGGTGGCAGATTTTAGCGGCGCGAAAGCCGAATCCAACAACGGTAACGGGTATTTATTTTTAACAGTAATCTCGTTGAGACCCCGGTAGTCGATGCACGGTCTAAGTCCCCCATCTTTTTTGCCAATGAAGAAAAACCCCGCCCCCAAAGGAGAGGACGAAGGGCGAATAAGGCCCGAAGCCAAGGAAGAGGATATGTATTCCCTCATAGCTTCCTGCTCCGGTCTAGAGACCTTGTATAATCGCGAACTGGGCAACGGTGCATTGGGCAGCAGATCAATGGCACAGTCGTAAGGACGGTGCGGGGGCAGGGTACCAGCCTGCTCTTTACTGAATACACGCTGGAGATCATGATACTCGGCGGGAACATTTTTCAAATTAGCAGGCTCGGTAGCAGTTCTTTCTTGACCGGGAAGTAGACACGCCGAACGTAAACAGTGCGCATAACAGAACGTACTCCAAGCAACTATTTGAGTCTTCGCCCAGTCAATATTAGGATTATGCACTTTCAACCAGGAGAGTCCCAGCACGACCGGAGCCGATTTGCACGGCATAACCCAGAAGCTACGGGCCTCAAAATGATTCCCGGACAACTTTAATTTGAGCGGGGGCGTAATAAACTTCACGTCCGCCAGAGGGCGCCCATTGAGGTCTAAAACCCTTTTGGGCCTAGCGAGTCTTATTAAAGGACATTTAAGCGCGTCAACAACACTCTGGTCTATAAAACAGTCATCTGCCCCTGAATCAATTAGAGCAGTAAAACTAAAGTGAACCCCACCGTGCGACACTTCTCCCGGCAATTGCAGTCTCACCACACCTTGGGAGTCTCTTTGTTCCTTCAACTCGTCCCGAGGCAACTCACTTGAGGGATTGCTGTCTTGTACGAACCTCGTACTAGTACCCCCTCGGGCGAGGGGAGCCCCAGGCAACGAAGATTCCAGTCGATGCGAAGGGGCGGCGTCACAAGCGGCGACACGGTGCCCCGGCAAGCCACAAAACAGACACAAGCCTGCCATCATCCGTCTTCGTCGCTCCGCCGCAGAAAGATGTCCGCCGCCGAGTTGCATAGGCTCCTTCCCCGTCGGTACCGGCCTCCGTGTCGACGTAGAGACCAACGGTGGTTTGATGAAGCCGTCCGGACCGGCCGCCGTCGGGCTGCTCTGCGGCGTTGACCCGCGACGTTCCCGATGCTCCGCAGCTCTCTCTCTCTCACGCTCTTTTAGACGATGACCCAAATTTACGGACAACTCAATCAGCTCCTGCAGATTCGATGAGTCATCCCGGGCCGCCAACTCGTCTTTAACCGCCGAAGACAGCCCGCGCCGAAAAATACCACACAGTGCTGCTTCCTCGAAACCGCACTCCGCGGCCAAAATGCGAAACTGAATAGAGTAATCCGCTACGGTCAGATCGCCTTGGGAAAAATCCAGCAGGCGGCTGGCTGCCTCTTTGCCTTTAACCGGATGATCGAAAACTCTCACGAGCTCAGTCTTAAAAGTTTCAAATGAATGACGGATCGCGGGTCTTGAGTTGCTTACCGCCATGGCCCATGTTGCAGCTTTACCGGCAAGGAGGCTCATTGCATACGCTACACGGGATCTATCACTCGCAAACGTTTGAGGTTGTTGGTCGAACACAAGGGAGCACTGGTGCAAAAATAGTTGGCAAGCACCTGCCTCTCCCTCATAACGATGGGGGTGTGGCAACAACGGCTCCCGAAAAGCTGCCGGCGAGCCCACTGGAGACGGGGTGGATAGATCGGGCGCCGCGGCAGCGTCAACGGGCTGTACAGGTGACGTCATATTCTCAATTCTTGTAGTTAGCGAGCCGATCACATTCACTAATGCACGCAATGACTGATCATTCCTGCTGATCATATGCCCGTGTTCCGCGAGCACATGTCGAATACTTTCTGAGTCTGTGGGATCCATATGGTCGGACTATTCTGTTGTGAACGGCAAGCCGTTGAGGCGGATCCAAATCACAGACCAAGAAACAGAAATAGTGAACGTTTGTATTTAATAAGTACAACAAAAGGAGCACGCCAAAAATGCGGGTTTAACAAACTGAGAGAGCACGCCAATAAACGCGAGTGTAATAATAAAGTACAACAAAGGGAGCACGCGAAAAATGCGGATATAACAAACTGAGAGAGCACGCCAATAAACGCGAGTATAATAATACAGTACAACAAAGGGAGCACGCGAAAAATGCATGAATATAACAGTACAAGAATCTAACTACCAAGCCCAAAAGAGCACTAGTGTAAAGATGACCAAACCAAAATACGACCGTAGAACGTCGGGAAACTCGAAGGCTGACGATGAACACACAGGCGGTAAGCAAGGCAAGTAGTAAGCAAACAAGCAATAGTCCGACACTCGCAGACTGTGGCCGGAGTCCTTAAATAATGAGCGCTCCAAATGCGCCACAGGTGTGTTGCAACGGCCCCGCCCATCCAGCTGAATCAGATGCTGGAATGAAAAAAGAACTGAGAAGGCATACAGATATGACAGTTACAATGTGCAATACGTATTCTTTATTTTTCATATTGTTATGTTGCTATGTTTGTTTTATCTGTAAGCACTCATTTTGTTAATATTTGATGTTGCAGAAAAGGTCTTATTTATTCTTTTATTTTGGGGCTGCCAAAATTATCGCGTTAACGGGCGGTAATTAATGTTTTAAATGAATCACGTTAAAATATTTGACGCAATTAACGCACATGCCCTGCTCAGACAGATTTAAATGACAGTACAATGACATGCCCACTCGTTAATTGTGCTTTATGGAGTTTTGCCGCCCTCCGCTGGCGCTTGGGTGCGACTGATTTTATAGGCTTCAGCACCCATGAGCATTGTGTAAGTAATTATTGACATCAACAATGGCGGGCTACTAGTTTATTTTTTGATTGAAAATTTTACAAATTTTATTAAAACGAAAACATTAAGAGGGGTTTTAAATTAAAATTTCTATAGCTTGTACAAACATTTATCTTTTAAGAACTACAAGTCTTTCTATCCATGGATCGCTTTAACAGAATGTTAATAATGTTAATGCCATCTTGTTGATTTATTGTTATAATAAACAAATACAGTCCTTATGTACCTTATGTTGAATGTATATATCCATCTTGTGTCTCATCTTTCCATTCCAACAATAATTTACAGAAAAATATGGCATATTTTATAGATGGTTTGAATTGCGATTAATTACGATTAATTTTTAAGCTGTAATTAACTCGATCAAAAATTTTAATCATTTGACAGGCCTAATTTATTTTTCAAATGTATCATTTAATATAGTTTTTTTTTAAATCCATTTTTAAATTTGTTCAAAATATGTTGTGTTGCACTTGTTAAAATAAAGCCACCTTGTTAAACAACCATGACCTGCACTGAATTGGAATACACAGAATTACAGTACACGGCTTTAGAGAACACTGAACTTAACACGTGTATGCATAATGACATAATTTTAAATGAGTGGGCCGGTCTGAGGCATGAAATTCCAGGGCCGAAAATGAGTCCCACTCCGGCCCTGGTTTTGTGTATGTGTCCAGGTTGCCAGAACTCCGTAATCCCTAGGCTAAAAGTTTGCATGCTACAAGCAGTCTGAACTAAGGATATCGTCTACCTCTTGTGCAAAAAGTAGTCAATTAAAAACAAATCGTCTTAGTGGGTGGTGTCAATAAATATTTTTTTGCCAGTGTGCTTATACTTTGAGAAAACTAGCGCTCCCTCACTACCGTGAATGACGATTATTTATTCGTGCACTAACTTAACGCTGGTGAAATTTGAAACCCTTATATATGAAGACTATATCATATGATCACTTAATTTTTTCTATGGAATAGACATTATAAAGAGTACATATGCTGTATGCTCAGATGATGACTTTTAATATTAGTGTAAAGTTTTGTTTTTGTTTTTTGTTTTTTGTCTTTCTGATTCCTGATTAAAATGCAACAAGAATATCATAACCATTTGTGATACAGAACACAGACCAGGTGCAACTTCACCCAAAGGTAGCTTGCCAAATGTTTGTCTAGCAGCCCAAAGTTTGTGCTCTTCAATAATTTGATCCTGGACTCAGTATCGTTTTTGGCCACCAGTTTTACACATGGCTCCTTTATTCATTTATTTATTTATTTATTTATTTATTTGTTTATTTATTTACTTAGTTACCGGTATTTTTTCTTCATATGGCTCTTTAAAAAAAACACACAAAAAACTGACTGGAGTAACTCAGGGAAAGGTAAGTGAGCCCTTTGAAATTTCCACTTAAGTCTGTCATAAAATTTCAATTGATAATCCTTTTTATCATAAGAATAAAAAATTACCATATATTTCAGACGAAAAGTTGCAACTGTAAAAGAAAAAAAAAAAAAAAAACAATTGAGATGACATGCCATGACCTCAAGACCACACAGGAGACATCCCAGAAATCTTGTTGAAATGCAAACATTTTGTATGAGAAATGGTCCAAAATTAATCTTGATGGTCAATGATCGACATAATTTTTCAGACTGTGATTACAGAATGGTTGGTCGTGGTTTGCAAAGTAATTCCAACACATTCATTTTATAAAGTGGAGTTACACGTTTAACCCATACGCGGAGATTAAGGGAAGGGCTGTGGGGGCATAGCCCCCTCCGGTGGCCGAAAGTATCATTGCATGTAATTGTCTTTCCAATATATGAATTTTAAATTAAGACTTTGCCGGTAAAATTGAATCAAGAAAAGTTGTAAAACAATAAAAGCACCAACAAAAATGAATAAAAAGAACAAATAATTTTTTTATAATGGGTCAAAATCAATTTTCGAACAGATCATGTGACTAGCACCTTAGCGATGGTCAATTGCTTTGCTTAGCCAAAACTACCTGAGGACAGAAGAAACAAGATAGATGGAGATACGTAATTTTTTTCAAATCTAAGTTTATAAAAGCGACAACAACTACTGAGCGAGAATCAAGGATTGAACATGTGGACCATGAAACACCGGAGAGCACTGCCAAAATGGTGAGCGGCGTTTCAGTTTGTCCCACTAAAGATGTTAATTGTACAACAGAGCCACAACCGGGCATACCATATTCAATGGACGACGTCCTTGGCCAAATGCATACCTGTCCTAAGCAGCCTGATTTATAATTCCCTTAAAAAATTATAGGAAACAAAAAACGCTCATATTCAGTATATGATTATCTCCTGTTTTGCCAGCCGCCATTTTCAAACTCACCACGGTGAGAATTCTTTTCGCAAGGGTGTGAGTGACTGGAAAAACTTGGCATTAAATTGGATAGCTTCCATTTTTGGAACGTAAAAATCGGCGCCTACTTCACCACAGAAAAACGCGCGCGCTCACACACTCAGGCACACCCACACACACATAGCAGGGATGCCTGTATTTACGAGCATGGGCTAAGCTACTAACCGAGCATATATCTTGTCAGTGAATTTTATTGCTGACACAGCTTTTCGGGGTCATCAACATGTTTTTGCCCAACCCCGCTCCAAAAGTCAAACTCCGGCTATGCTTTAACCCCCAAATTCCACATAGCACGTGTCCGCTCAGCGTCTCTCTACTGCGGACCGCCTACGTGCGAGCTGCGTTGCCCAATGGCCACTACATACAGTGGGGCAAATAAGTATTTAGTCAACCACTAATTGTGCAGGTTCTTCCACTTGAAAATATTAGAGAGGCCTGTAATTGTCAACATGGGTAAAACTCAACCATGAGAGACAGAATGTGGGAAAAAAAGCAAAATCACATTGTTTGATTTTTAAAGAATTTATCTGCAAATCATGGTGGAAAATAAGTATTTGGTCAATACCAAAAGTTCATCTCAATACTTTGTTATGTACCCTTTGTTGGCAATAACGGAGGCCAAGCGTTTTCTGTAACTCTTCACAAGCTTTTCACACACTGTTGCTGGTATTTTGGCCCATTCCTCCATGCAGATGTCCTCTAGAGCAGTGATGTTTTGGGGCTGTCATTGGGCAACACGGACTTTCTACTCCCTCCTCACCCCGTGGCATCAAAATGATAACAAGAACGGTGAGCGAAAATCCCAGAACCCCATGAGGGGGACCTAGTGAATGACCTACAGAGAGCTGGGACCACAGTAACAAAGGCTACTATCAGTAACACAATGCGCCAACAGGGACTCAAATCCTGCACTGCCAGACGTGTCCCCCTGCTGAAGAAAGTACACGTCCAGGCCCGTCTGCGGTTCGCTAGAGAGCATTTGGATGATCCAGAAGAGGACTGGGAGAATGTGTTATGGTCAGATGAAACCAAAATAGAACTTTTTGGTAGAAACACAGGTTCTTGTGTTTGGAGGAAAAAGAATACTGAATTGCACCATACCCACTGTGAAGCATTGGGGGGGGGAACATCATTCTTTGGGGCTGTTTTTCTGCAAAAGGACCAGGACAACTGGTCTGTGTAAAGGAAAGAATGAATGGGGCCATGTATCGAGAGATTTTGAGTGAAAATCTCCTTCCATCAGCAAGGGTATTGAAGAGGAGACGTGGCTTGGTCTTTCAGCATGACAATGATCCCAAACACACAGCCAGGGCAACAAAGGAGTGGCTTCGTAAGAAGCATTTTAAGGTCCTGGAGTGGCCTAGTCAGTCTCCAGATCTCAACCCCATAGAAAATCTGTGGAGGGAGTTGAAAGTTTGTGTTGCCCAACGACAGCACCAAAACATCACTACTCTAGAGGAGATCTGCATGGAGGAATGGGCCAAAACACCAGCAACAGTGTGTGAAAAGCTTGTGAAGAGTTACAGAAAACGTTTGGCCTCCGTTATTGCCAACAAAGGGTACATAACAAAGTATTGAGATGAACTTTTGGTATTGACCAAATACTTATTTTCCACCATGATTTGCAAATAAGTTCTTAAAAATTTAAACAATGTGATTTTCTGTTTTTTTTTTTCCACATTCTGTCACTCATGGTTGAGGTTTACCCATGTTGACAATTACAGGCGTCTCTAATATTTTCAAGTGGGAGAACTTTTTTTATTTTCAAGTGGGAGAACACAATTAGTGGTTGACTAAATACTTATTTGCCCCACTGTACATCTCCCATCCGCCCAGACGCCCGCATGCGCAAAATGAAGCAGACCACATTACATCTCCTGTTTGGTGCGTGCTAAACGGCAGGACTTGGCTCAGCCGCAAGTTGACGGAACAGAAAATACACCTCGTACATATTTTTAGTTTGACAGATCGGATCCGGATCAGAGGTGAGCAGATGATGTGGACCACCTTGTATTGATTAAATTAGAAACATATTTGTTGCATTGTTCGGGTGATCAGAGCGAACACTGACTATGTGGAGTTTGTTGGTTAAATTGTTCATTCATTCATTGTACAGTGATGCTGGGCAATTTGTTGCTTTCAAAAAAATTTAGAATAGTTCACATATATATTATATTCACTAGAATAAGTCCTATTTCTACAAAAATAAATAAATAAATAAATAATACATATCCAATTTTATTAAGCATGTGTATTGCTTTGATCATTGCTTTTGACAAATTATATTCATGGTAATGCATTTAACTTAGTAAGTTATCCACTTTTATTTGTGAAGGCTTGCAATACAGATAAACCTGATTTGATGAGCAAGTCAAGTCGACTTTCTTAGATCGTTTGTTGGTCCGCCAGTAATGCCTTCTCTGCTGCATGGCCTAAACACAAGCACTGGCGGAATTCACATATGTGACTGATCTATTGAATTGTGTTTATCTTTCTTCTTCTCTTCATTTTTTAGCTTGGCGAGATGAGGTTGAGCTTTTTATCACTCAAGCAGGCCGCTGTAGTGCAGATACATTTAACCAACTCCATTGGAATTAAATGAGGCGCTAGATGTCGCTGTTGATGCTTAGAATTAAGAAGAAACTTCAGGCACCAAAGAAAGCAAGCCTTTCCGGAATCTTATAACGGAAAGATGAAAAATGGAGTACTATTGTTTTAATAGTTTTGTATTTTTATGTGCCAATCCAATATAATTGTTAAAAATCGCAATTAATATAAAGAATTATATAAATGCATATAAGCTAACATGAAAAAGAACAATAATTTGAAAAGTGCTCATATGATACAACTTATAAAAATTAAAAAAAACAATCAAAATTTTCCAAAATACAGCCCAACACACTTTTTTTTTTTCACATTTCATATTTTCAACATACTTTCATAATGTCGCATTTAAATGTCAATATTTACCTATCTGCAATATAACTTTCAATGCATCACTGAGCTGTAATAAAATAGTTACACACCAGTGTGATACGCTTGTCGTTGTAAACTATAAACAGACAAAATATTTTTAACAATAAACTCTTCATGCAACAAATATTTTATCAATAATAAATAGGCTTGCAACTAATGTGTATTTTCTTAATCTGTTAAAGTGTTTTGAGGGGGAGTTTTTTAGATTTATTTCGCTTTATTTAAAATTGAAACATTATTACGTCGTAACAAAGCGGAAAATAAACAACTGTGTTTCTGTTTGAGTTATTGCTTTGTCCTGTAAAAATGCTGATTTTTGTTTTTTCAAGAAAAGCAAAACCTGGCTATTGTGTTATTTAAACATGTGCACACCTGTAAACCGCCCCTGCTGCTTTCATGGAGGACCAAAAAAAAATCAGACAATATTTATTGCTGTGAAGTTGAAATTCTTTATATTACTGTTTTTTTTAAACGTTCCTTAATGATGAAGCAATTTATCAGAGTTAGTGGTTATTTTGACCATCAAATCTGTTAATGGATTTATTGTTGTTGTCAAGTTCCAAATCAGTTGCTTGTTGAGCAGATGACCTCCCTGCAGCATGTCTGAAAAACTAATAAATGTGGAATGTAATATAATGTTCATGTTCCTTTTACATACACCACAAAAACTACCCAAAAGTTTTTGACACGCTCAGGAAATAGTAAACTTGCTGACCGAGCCTTTCTAGCAGTGCATTTGCATTACGTTTTCAACGAGAAGCGAAACTGATTAATTTTTATACAGAAAATAATTACAGTGGATCTGAAACAAATGATTATAACAATATATTTGAAAGAAAAGGCATGTTATTTTGCATCATTCAAATCTTAATATCTAAACATTTAAATATGTAAACTAAAGTGCTATCACATTCGTAAATGAATGGCTTCTGGTTTTTTAAATGTAAATAAACCAATCTATTGTGATAAAACAACAAAATTGCAATAACTGCATTAACTATCAAAGTGAAGTCTAACTGTAACTATATTCTTAAAACAAATTTGGATAAGGAAAACATTGCAATAAAATAATGCAAACTGGTTAAACTAGTAGCTGAGATCTGTCATGACAGAACATCGCTTCAATGAAATCTGGCTCCAACTAGCGTCGTGAATGGGGAGAGTAGCAGAGATCTGTCATAACAGAACATCGCTTCAATGATATCTGGCGTCATCTAGCGTTGTGAATGGGTATAATGTCTAACCCTTACCCGAATATAAAACGACCCCCTCTTTTTCAATCTTATTTCAATGCAAAAAACACCGTCTTATAATCGGGCCAATACGGTAGATATGTGTTGAGGTAATGGTCTAAAACAGGGGTGTTCAAGCTATGGTCCCTAGGCCAAATGCAGCCTGCAGCCCAGTTTTTTATCGGCCCGCAGCAAATTCTAAAAATGGTCTGCATAGGGCGCTTGAGTTCAGCCGCTATTTCTGTTGCACTTATCAGCTTCAACACTAGTAAGAGTTAGTCACTTAAACAGTGCCTCTCCATTAGCTCTAGGGTCAAAATCTGACAACATTCATTCATTTTCCATGCCGCTCATCCTCACAACGATCGCGGTGGTGCTGGAGCCAATCCCAGGTAATTACAGGCAGTCGTTGGAGTACACCGTAAATTGGTTGCCTGCCAATCGCAGGTCACGATGAGACAAACAACAATTCACACACACACATACCTAGGGACAATTTGGAGTGTTCGATCAGGCTACCACAAATTTTTGGGATGTGTGAGGGAACCAGAGTGCCTGAAGAAAACCCACACAGGCACAGGAGAACATGCAAACTCCACACGAGAAGGCAGGAGCACAGACTTGAACCCTTGATCTTAGAACTGTATGGCAGACGTGCTAACCTCTCCCACACCGTGCTGCCGCCTGGCAACATGTTGAAATCAAAGTAGGAAACGCTGTGGACTTTAAGCATTTTGATTTACACTTTTTAAACTTTTAAAAAATACAAATTCATAGAAATAAACTGAGCTATTGTGTTACAGATTTTTTTTTTTTTTTTTTTTTTTTTTAAGTTTTTTTATTTCGCTTTTCAATTTCCCTTTGACATATACTGGACTGTCTCAGAAAATTAGAATACACAATATTCTAATTTTCTGAGACAGTCCTGTATATTGTTCTATGTAAAGGACGTCAGCCAAGGTCGGCCCCCCACATTTTTACCACGCCAAATCTGGTCCCCTTTGCAAAAAGTTTGGACACCCCTGCTTTAAATGGTGGATTAATGTACAGGACTGTCTCAGAAAATTAGAATATTGTGTATTCTAATTTTCTGAGACAGTCCAGTATATATACAGTTGTGGTCAAAAGTTTACATACACTTGTGAAGAACATAATTTCATGGCTCTCTTGAGTTTCCAGTTATTTCTACAACTCTGATTTTTCTCCGATAGAGTGATTGGAACTGATACTTCTTTGTCACAAAAAACATTCATGAAGTTTGGTTCTTTTATGACTTTATTATGGGTGAACAGAAAAAAGTGATCAAATCTGCTGGGTCAAAAATATACATACATGGATCTGAAAAAGCGAATCATTGACTTGAACAAGTCAGGAAAGTCACTTGGAGCCATTTCAAAGCAGCTGCAAGTCCCAAGAGCAACAGTGCAAACAATTGTTTGTAAGTATAAAGTGCATGGCACTGTTTTGTCACTGCCATGATCAGGAAGAAAACGCAAGCTATCACCTGCTGCTGAGAGAAAATTGGTCAGGAGGGTGAAGATTCAACCGAGAATCACCAAAAAGCAGATCTGCCAAGAATAAGAAGCTGCTGGAACACAGGTGTCAGTGTCCACAGTCAAGCGTGTTTTGCATCTCCATGGACTGAGAGGCTGCCGTGCAAGAAGGAAGCCCTTGCTGCAAAAGTGGCACCTTAAGGCTTGACTGAAGTTTGCTGCTGATCACATGGACAAAGATAAGACCTTCTGGAGGAAAGTTCTGTGGTCAGACGAAACATAAATCGGGCTGTTTGGCCACAATGCCCAGCAATATGTTTGGAGGAGAAAAGGTGAGGCCTTTAACCCCAAGTACACCATGCCTACCGTCAAGCACGATGGTGGTAGTATTATGCTGTGGGGCTGTTTTGCTGCCAATGGAGCTGGTGCTTTACAGAGAGTAAATGGATAATGAAGAAGGAGGATTACCTTCAAATTCTTCAAGATAACCTAACGTCATCAGCCCGAAGATTGGGTCTTGGGCGCAGTTGGGTGTTCAAACAGGACAATGACCCCAAACGCACATCAAAAGTGGTAATGGAATGGCTAAATCAGGCTAGAATTAAGGTTTTCGAATGGCCTTCCCAAAGTCCTGACTTAAACCCCATTGAGAACTTGTGGACAATGCTGAAGAAACAAGTCCATGTCAGAAAGCCATCAAATTTAACTGAACTGCACCAATTCTGTTAAAAGGAGTGGTCAAAGATTCAACCAGAAGCTTGTGGATGGCTACCAAAAGCGCCTAATTGAAGTGAAAATTGCCAAGGGAAATGTTACCAAATATTAGCGCTGCTGTATGTATACTGGACTGTCTCAGAAAATTAGAATACACAATATTCTAATTTTCTGAGACAGTCCTGTACATTAATCCACCATTTAAAGCAGGGGTGTCCAAACTTTTTGCAAAGGGGACCAGATTTGGCGTGGTAAAAATGTGGGGGGCCGACCTTGGCTGACGTCCTTTACATAGAACAATATACAGGACTGTCTCAGAAAATTAGAATATTGTGTATTCTAATTTTCTGAGACAGTCCAGTATTTTTGACCCAGCAGATTTGATCACTTTTTTCTGTTCACCCATAATAAAGTAATAAAAGAACCAAACTTCATGAATGTTTTTTTTTTTTTTACAAAGTATCTGTTCCAATCAATCTATCAGAGAAAAATCAGAGTTGTAGAAATAACTGGAAACTCAAGAGAGCCATGACATTATGTTCTTCACAAGCGTATGTAAACTTTTGACCACAATTGTATATGTATATGTATAAATATATATATATATATATTAGGGCTGTCAAAATTATCGCGTCAACGGGCATTATTTTTTTTATCACGTTAAAATATTTGACGCAATTAACGCAGATGCCCTGCTCAGACAGATTTAAATGACAGTACAGTGAAACGCTCACTTGTTGTGTTTTATGGAGTTTTGCCGCCCTCTGCTGGTGCTTGGGTGCGACTGATTTTATAGGCTTCAGCACCCATGAGCATTGTGTAAGTAAATATTGACATCAAACAATGGCGGGCTACTAGTTTATTTTTTGATTGAAAATTTTACTAATTTTATTAAAAGGAAAACATTAAGAGGGGTTTTAATATAAAATTTCTATAACTTGTACTAACATTTTTCTTTTAAGAACTACAAGTCCCTCTGTCCATGGATCGCTTTAACAGAATGTTAATAATGTTAATGCCATCTTGTTGATCTATTGTTATAATAAAGAAATACAGTCTTTATGTACCGTATGTTGAATGTATATGTCTTGTGTCTTATCTTTCCATTCCAACAATAATTTACAGAAAAATATGGCATATTTTATAGATGGTTTAAATTGCGATTAATTGCGATTAATTACGATTAATTCATTTTTAAGCTGTAATTAACTCGATTAAAAAATGTATATATACATACTGGACTGTCTCAGAAAATTAGAATACACAATATTCTAATTTTCTGAGACAGTCCTGTACATTAATCCACCATTTAAAGCAGGGGTGTCCAAACTTTTTGCAAAGGGGACCAGATTTGGCGTGGTAAAAATGTGGGGGGCCGACCTTGGCTGACGTCCTTTACATAGAACAATATACAGGACTGTCTCAGAAAATTAGAATATTGTGTATTCTAATTTTCTGAGACAGTCCAGTATATATGTACATACAGTGGGTAAAACAAGTATTTGACACACTGTCAATGGAAAAACCCATTGGCAGTGTATCAAATACTTTTTCTCCCCACTGTATGTATATATATATACACTCACCGGCCACTTTATTTGGTACACCACGCTAGTAACGGGTTGGACCCCCTTTTGCCTTCAGAACTGCCTCAATTCTTCGTGGCATAGATTCAACATGGTGCTGGAAGCATTCCTCAAAGAGTTTGGTCCATATTGGCATGATGGCATCACACAGTTGGAGATTTGAGTGACTTTGAACGTGGCGTGGTTGTTGGTGCCAGAAGGGCTGGTCTGAGTATTTCAGAAACTGCTGATCTACTGGCATTTTCACGCACAAACATCTCTAGGGTTTACAGAGAATGGTCCGAAAAAGAAAAAATATCCAGTGAGCAGCAGTTATGTGGGCGGAAATGCCTTGTTGATGCCAGAGGTCAGAGGAGAATGGCCAGACGGGTTCGAGCTGATACAAAGGCAACAGTGACTCAAATAACCACCCGTTACAACCAAGGTAGGCAGAAGAGCATCTCTGAACGCACAGTACGTCAAACTTTGAGGCAGATGGGCTACAGCCGCAGAAGACCACACCGGTTGCCACTCCTTTCAGGTAAGAACAGGAAACTGATGCTACAATTTGCACAAGCTCATCGAAATTGGACAATAGAAGATTGGAAAAACGTTGCCTGGTCTGATGAGTCTCGATTTCTGCTGCGACATTCGGATGGTAGGGTCAGAATTTGGCGTCAACAACATGAAAGCATGGATCCATCCTGCCTTGTATCAACGGTTCAGGCTGGTGGTGGTGGTGGCACTCTTTGGGCCCCTTGGTACCAATTGAGCATCGTTGGAACGCCACAGCCTACCTGAGTATTGTTGCTGACCATGTCCATCCCGTTATGACCACAATGTACCCAACTTCTGATGGCTACTTTCAGCAGGATAATGCGCCATGTCATAAAGCTGGAATCATCTCAGACTGATTTCTTGAACATGACAATGAGTTCACTGTACTCAAATGGCCTCCTATAAATGGCCTGCCTATATACTGGACTGTCTCAGAAAATTAGAATACACAATATTCTAATTTTCTGAGACAGTCCTGTATATTGTTCTATGTAAAGGACGTCAGCCAAGGTCGGCCCCCCACATTTTTACCACGCCAAATCTGGTCCCCTTTGCAAAAAGTTTGGACACCCCTGCTTTAAATGGTGGATTAATGTACAGGACTGTCTCAGAAAATTAGAATATTGTGTATTCTAATTTTCTGAGACAGTCCAGTATATAGTATATATATATATATATATATATATATATATATATATATATATATATATATATATACAGTGCTGCTCAAAAGTTTGTGAACCCCCTCAACATTTTGGAATTTTCTATTATTTCAACCTGATTTCCTAATCAATCAATTCAGTAGTTTTTTTTTTGTTTTTTTAACAGTTGTGTTGTCGAGACTAAATTAAAAAGAGTTTTCATCAACTGATGTAGGTGCAAAATTGAACTGTTTGGTCACAACCAAAACCGCCATGTCTGGCGAAAAGTCAACACTGCATACCACCAAAAGAACCTTCTCCCAACAGTGAAGCATGGAGGTGGGAATGTCAAGATCTGGGCTTGCTTTTCATCCTCAGGACCTGGACAACTCCACATAGTCCAGGGAATCATGAATTCTGAGGAATATTGTCAAATCCTAGAACATAACCTGACGCCATCTGTTTTGAAGTTAAAGCTTGGCAGAAGGTGGATCATGCAACATGATAATGATCCAAAGCATTCCAGCAATACAACCAAGGAATGGCTGAAAAAGAAGAAGATTCGTGTTCTGGACTGGCCCAGTCAAAGTCCTGACCTAAATCCCATTGAAATGCTGTGGCGGGACCTGAAGCGAGCAGTTCATGCCAGACGCCCATCAAACCTCTCTCAACTGACTGTGTTCTGCAAGGAAGAATGGGCAAAAATCCCCCAAAGTAGATGTGAGAGGCTGATTAGTCACTACAGAAACCGTTTGGTTGAGGTAATCTCTGCAAAAGGAGGCGCAATATCCTATTAACTGAAGGGGTTCACATACTTTTGCACACATGATATCTGAGTTTTTCTTAAATCAACCACTTTTGTTAAATAAAGAATGACAATATAACTATTTCTTTTGTTTCAGTCCATTATTTGGAATGTCAGTATTGTGGATTTGGGTATAGCTTAACATTTAATAAGGTTATTTTAGTTTTTTTTACAAAAAATCTGACCATCGCTGTGGGGTTCACAAACTTTCGAGCAGCACTGTATATATATATATATATATACTGTATACATATATACATACTGTATATATATGTATACTAATCAGTGATATATGATATAACAATATACTGTATCATATTGTTTAATGAATGAAAGTGGAATCTGTTGATTTGTTTTTTTAAGCGGCCCACGGAGAAAAATTATCTGGATACATCTGATCTAAATAATCTGTTTTCTGCAAGCTGCACTGGGTCCTCTTAAAGCCAAAGATATGATCAGCAAGTAGTCACCCTCTCAACGTGGAGTCAAAAAGACGAAATTACAACTAGTCTGGATAACCCATATATAGTGACTCAGTCAGCATGTGTATCTTTGAGCACAATAAAAGATCAAAATCTTTTTTAACACAACGCTCACATGCCTGCAAATAGGTAATGTCTCTGCACCGCAAAGTCTGAGGATATCCGCATTCATGATTGTTTGCAGAGTTGCGTAATACGAGCTTTGAATGGAGCCAAACTTCCTTGTTGAGCTGTAATACAGCTCATTCACATTAAGCCTTCGGCCACTTCCCATTTAAACATTCCTCGTTGACAACAAAAATCCACACACAATAAACAAACCCACTGTGCACTGTGAAATTGCATCATCAAAGTGTGTGAGGTAACTCAAAGAAGCAAATCTGCTTCAGTGGACAAAACTGAATGGGAGCAGGTGGGAAGTCAGAAAAGCAGAAATATTTTGGGAAAATACATCTTCCTTATGTCAGCATTTTTAAAGGGGCCCTGTATTTTCCTTTTTAATGAATGATAATTATTGTTCGATATTATCTGCATTATTAACTAACAGTGGTGGCCAACTTGCAGCCAACATCAGTTATAGCTATAACTAAAATTAATGATAATAATAATAATAATGTTTAGATAGTCTGAGCACCCTGAAGCCATTGTGGTGACCCGGGTTTGATTCCCACTAATGCGTTGTGTCAGGAAGGGCGAAGAACCTTGTGTGCCATATCCACCATGTGAGCATAGGCTTCGCTGTAGACACCCCTGAGGGGAAAAGGTAAAAGCTAAAAGGGATCTCCCTCTCTCCTGTAATTTGTGGACTATAAGCCGCTACTTTTTTGCTTCATTCTGAAATCCGAGGCTTATGGTCCAGTGCGGCTTATTTGTCGATTTATTTGGATTAATGAGCAACACTTTATTTGACAGTGAAGTCATAAGACTGGCAAAAGACCGTCATAATTGTGAAATGACACTATCATGGGCATTAAATAATGGTTATGACAGATGTCATTAAGTATCATCCGGCAAATAATGTCGCTAACTCCATTTATGTTCAGCTCGGATCTTTTACATCTATTCAAAAGTGAGATAGTTTGCCGGATGACATAAAATGACATCTGTTATAAGCGTTTATTAATGCTCAGGCAGTCTGAGATCATAATTTTGATGGTCTTATGACAGTATAATGGTGCCACTGTCAAATAAAGTGTTACAGAATACCAAAGCTAGCGATTAATAAAACAACTGGAAAAATAACTGAAGAATGAGCACAGATCATGAATTTTTATTCTTATTTACATGTGTAGCGCTCCACTGCATGCTAGGAGGCACCTTGCCTTCACGCTTCCCTCCAATTCACACAAGTACATAGCACTCCTGCAACATAATTTGTCCTTTTTTTTTTTTTGATCATCTGCAAATTTTGATCATCTGCAAATTTTAATGATCTGTTTAGTAACTGGCATGGTGTAGGGCACCGATTCCACAAAGTGCCTAGTAGGTGCAAGCTTTCCTTTCAACCACTGAAGAGGACACCTTACAAGTGTCATCAGTTGATTGCAGTCAGGTCCAGCTTGTTTTTAGCAAAAACCTCTTTGGTCAAACTGTTTGTGCATTTCCGGTTCAACAAAAAAAAAGGGGTGCAATATAGGCCCTTTGTGGAATTAATTTGACACCTGTGGTGCAGAGGAATAATAGTAATTGAATATTGCAGATAGACAGATGTTGTTATTGCAGTTTGATCAAAGAAAGTAGTTTCTGCAGTTATCTCAGAAATTTTGATGTCGTAATTGTGTTTGCATTTTGTTGTTGTTGTTGAAGAAAACATATTTTCATTCAAATGGCAGCACATGAAAAATACTGGACTGTCTCAGAAAATTAGAATACACAATATTCTAATTTTCTGAGACAGTCCTGTACATTAATCCACCATTTAAAGCAGGGGTGTCCAAACTTTTTGCAAAGGGGACCAGATTTGGCGTGGTAAAAATGTGGGGGGCCGACCTTGGCTGACGTCCTTTACATAGAACAATATACAGGACTGTCTCAGAAAATTAGAATATTGTGTATTCTAATTTTCTGAGACAGTCCAGTAAAAGCGTGCCATACATTAGTTTTAGTATTAATGTAGTGTGTTTATAACAATCGCAACGATCTCATGCTATTAATTACGATTACAAAATATATATGTCGCCTAGCTGTAATTTCACGAGGGTCGCAGAAGTGCGAGAGATAATCCCAGATAACCCAGTAGACTATACTGTGGTAGAGGTGTAGCAGGAGGTGTAGCAGGAAGAAGAAAAATAAGGATACACAAAATCCTTATGGTGTAGTCATATTTTTATTGTGTACAAAAACAATAAATAGTCATAAATAAAATAAATATTGTTTTAAGAAATGTAGTAAACACATTTTTTGGCCTTTCCATTGGAAATATAGACACACTATTGTCTGTCATGATGATAATGATCACAGTCACAATTGATATGGTGATCAGTATGATCATGATGCATTGACTGGTTTCTACATACAATTGTGTGCCGAGCTTTGAGAGTACTGAGACGGATGGCCGACTGCAAACACTCGGGCAGTGAGAATGGAAAAGGAGAAGAGTCTATCCAGGATGTAGTGGCACAACAGTTCTTCTGGTTGATCTGTTGGATTGCGGATATGCGGGGTCAGCTCACTGATGTCCTGCACAGATAACAAACCATCTGTTTAACTCATTTGCCAACATTAATGGTGACAGGTTTTGATGTCAAATCTGTTAAATCATTCGATCTAAATTGTAAATTGGTGTCATCATTTCAGAGGCCACTCACCTTTGTCAGTTGATTACATTTGCTCATGCTTATTCTCAGGCCGTCCAACACTGGCTTCAGAGGAGAGACGAATTTTGAACATTTTTTGAATTTCGCCACTTTGTCCAGTACATATTTGTAGCTGTTCAAGACTTTGACAAGCTTTGAAATGCATGGCTGTTTGGGAGGTGGAATAAAAAACAACAGTTTCTTTATGCAACTGTATTATTGTTTGTTGATTTCGTAGAGTGTGACTACTTACAGTGGAGTCCTTGCTCAAAGCCTCAGGATCACAGTTATCTTTGGCCTCAATCCAGTCAGGTACGAAGAGGAATTTCGAAACATCCACCGAACCATTCCGAGCCTGCACATATTACAGTGTAAAATGTCACTAATGTTTTTTGAGCTGTCTTGGGGGGGGGGCATCCCAATTTAAATTTAGGCATACAACGTGACAGGACTGGGAAAAAAATAAAAACATCTCTGTCTAGGACAATATCACAATATCACACAATTATTTCCAAACCACTTACCTGTACTGCAGCTTTTTTTGCGAGTCTGTTTAATTCCAGAGAGTTGGTTTTCGCCTCCGCACAGACGTCATCCTTCAGGACGACAGGAGCGCACGAACTGCAGGTAAGAGCGGCTAACAGCAGGCAAAGAGAAGCTGCAGTCTTGGCTATAAAAGTCATGGTCGGGTTTTTAATATTATTATTTTCAGTGGTTATTATCTATTGAGCTCTGCTCTTTGGAAAGTGTTGTGATGAGCGCTGCTGGGTTTATTTATATCAGCGAGGATGAGTCAATGCAGGGGTTTCCCTATCCTAATGGGCATCCCTGAGGTAAAAAAAAGAACTTTAAATTGTTGAATTTAGGTTAGTAGTCCAAAATGCATAGAAACAGTTAATTCGGGGGGAATTAAATAATTACTTGGGGGCTGGGGTGGTCCTCATTTTTACAATTTCTCAAAATTACAAAAATGTTATCTACTGATCTTCTAAGAGGCTGTGAAATGACACAGACGAGTGTTAATACAATACAATGGATACCCAAACCAAGATTTTCACACACACACAAAATCCAAATGTTGGTTACTTGTTTCACTAAATGTAGTCACTAAAGAGGGCAGTATTTTAGATTTTTTTTTAAAGGTATCAAGCATACAGGGAATGGTCACAATATGATATTTGAGTTGTATTATCAGAGGAAATAAGTTATATTTCGCCTCGCAAATATTACGAAAACCTTCAACGAGCCCTCAGTGATTTGTTTTTTCGAACTATGAATTTGTAAGACCATTACAAACCAAAATTAATTTTTGCTTATGCTCTTGAACGCACCGCCACTGTTTGGGACACGTTCACTGTTCCTTCGCGTGTTGTTGTTTTTCATTGTGACTTCTGCATTGAAAATGCGAGGCAAATCGGACTTCAAGATCGGCTCGACAAGATCGTATGCCTTTTAATTCCATAATTTTTTTACTGGTTTTAAGTCAAACTGAATACATTATAATTAGCATTGGTGAACTTAGTGTGACCGCTTTCCGCTCTGTTGTTAGCCCGAAGCTAACTTGTTAAAAACAACAACCAGGCTGGCGAACACCACCTGTAAACGACCTGCACTTATTATTATTGTAGATTGCAACACAATGATGCTATTCACGGCTCTTTTTAATACTTGGCTCCATACATTTGGTTTAAAGTTTACATTGATTCGCGTTAGCTTTCGGGGCTAACTGTTCGACAATACGAAGGAAACGTGAAAAGGCGAGGTTTCTAACTTTTATGTCGGACTTTAATATTCTTATTTTCACTGCCATTGACCGTGATAGACACCCAATCCGTTTGACCTGGGATGGCTGACAGTAAATGATCACTCCCAGTTTAAATGGAATGGACGTCCATCGCTGTCAGTGGCACCGACTGAGTTAAAAGCCCTGCCGTGGTGTATTTTGTAGAGCCGGTTGTTTCATTACAGGTTGACTTAGCTGGACTCATGATGAACTATGAGGGTCTGGACACAGGGATGGGGGAGTACTCTCCGAGCCTTCACGGGACTCTGGAAGCAGGAATGGAGCCTTCCATGGATCCGCACATCAACCCCAACCTCCTGCAGGGTGTGGAGATTGATGCGGATGGTCTCCCCGTACCAGTCCCCGAACCTGTGCATCTCATGGAGGGCATGTTTTCAGAGCTGCACAGTGTCGTCTCTGAAGTTGGGGTCCCAGTTACGGCCACGCATTTTGACATGCAGGAAGAAATGCTTTGGATGGGAAACCACAGAGTAATAACGTAAATTATTGTGTTGCTTCAAATCCACATCTCATGTCATTCCTCTATTTGTGTACAGGGTCACGCGACGTCGTTCTTCGGACCTACGATGGGTCGCTACTCTTCATTTCAAGTGCATGCAACTGATGACATCCGGCACATTCAGACTCTGGAAACTGGGGTGCTGTTCCTCTCAAAGTGTAACCTCAAGTGCTGCACCCGTGGGGGCCTTATCATGTTTGATTATCCGTATGCAGAGCCTTCTTATTATTGTCATACAGACTGAATTTTGCAAGTGCCTTTTTTTTGTTGACGTTCCTGACATTTCTGTCAATCTAGGATGGAAGAAGGCACCAATATGCATAGTCTCCTTATGACTGACAACAATACTTTGCTACTGGGTGGACTACAAAACTATGTAGCTGAAGTTGACTTGAATACAGTTCAAGAAACTCAAAAGGTGAGGTTCACACACACTACAGTATCACGCAGCATAGTTTTGTGATGACCTCAGTATATCGATTATATGCTTCAAAGTTCACCGTGGAGGTCCCCGGGGTTGCAATCATGCGCCAAACTAGTCGCTTTTTCTTCTGTGGGCACACTTCTGGCAAAGTAAGGATTTTCAATAGGAAGTGAGAAGTACAGTATGTTTTCCAAATATCAAATTGTCATGCTTTTTTCTATTAAAACAGGTGACGCTTCGTGATCTGCGTACGTTTAAAACGGAGCACGAGTTTGACGCTTTCTCGGGCAGCCTGTCTGACTTCGACGTGCACGGCAACCTACTGGCCGCATGTGGTTTCTCCAGCCGAGGATTGAACGGGTTAGCTTGTGACCGCTTCCTCATGGTGTACGACCTCCGCATGATGCGAGCTGTCACACCACTTCAAGTACACGTGGACCCGCTCTTCTTGCGTTTCATTCCTACATACACGTCACGCTTGGCCATCATTTCACAGACAGGTAAAGCTGGGACTGCAAGTTGTCAACACGGATAACATTTGGTGCAATGCCATGGATCATACAGACAGATAATCTTGACCTTTGATCTTTCAACTATCAGGTCAGTGCCAATTCTGTGAGCCCACTGGCCTGGCTAACGTGGCCGACATTTTCCACGTAAACACGGTGGGTCAGTTGCTGATGAGCTTCGACGTATCGTCCAGCAAACAAGCTTTAGCTTTCGGGGACTCTGGGGGTTGCGTGCACCTCTGGTCAGACACCCCTGACGTTTCATTCAACGACTACTCTCGAGAGACAGAGTTTGCTCTGCCGTGCCTCGTGGACTCACTGCCCCAACTAGATTGGAACCACGACCTGTTGCCTCTGTCTCTCATTCCCATGACGCTCGCCGGAACAGAGCCACTGCTGTCAGATTGGCCTGCCGCGCTGGCCACGCCCAGCCCGAGGTAGCTGCTTTTACTACAGTTTAATGTGAGTCGTCTGGGTTACACACGTGGACAAAATTGTTTGTACCCTTCAGTTGACAAAGGACTAGACCACACCCCACAGATAGTCAATTGGATTTAGGTCTGGGCTCAAAGGAGGCCACTTCAGAAAAGTTAAATGTTTTTTCACTTATTAAGTCTTCAAAAATAAAGCTAGAAAAGAACACTTTCCCTACTGTGAAAAATTGAAGAGGGTCTGTTTCATGAGTATCTTATTTATAATTCTGTTGAGAGATCATTTAAAAAGCAATAGCTAATTTTGATTTTTATATTTTCTATAATTCTTTATACTAGAGGTGCAACAAATAATCGATTAATCGACAACTAATTGATTAACAAATTAATGGACAACTAAATTGATTACCGCTTAACTCATTCACTCCCAGCCATTTTCACCGGTGCAACCCCATTCTCTCCTGGCCGTTTTACTGGCTTTTGACTGATTTTGCAAGGCCCACAGAAAATTCTGTTCTATTGCTATATAAACATGGAACCCACCAAAAGAAAGATTAGACGCTCTTCTTTCAGCAGGAAAAAAGTTAGCTCATATCTTTTTCCATTCTTTAGAAATAAGCATTTGAAAATAGCTTAGTTTGAGCAATTTTCCAATTTCTGATGGCAAAATAGAGAAATTGAGCTTCTTGTTAAAGCATACATGTTAAACATAACTTTGACTTTAACACAGCTATTTTTTGCTTTAGTTACATCCCAAACATCTGAATAATGTTTTCCCCTTAGAAAATAACATAAACAACAAAACAAATAGAGCTTTTGATAGCAGAGTAACAATTTATTTACACATAACTAACTGAAAGATGACGTTGTTGTGCCCGCAACAGCCGGGGTAAACTTTTCCCTCATCGCCGCCTGTCTCATAAAGATGGATTTTTTTGAATCTTTCTTTTGTGGTGACCACTGCCTCGTGGCAGAGTTCACCTGGGGAACTTGTGTTCCTGGGGTGTAACTGGTTTGGCCGTTCGCGTTTCCGTACGGGACACTGGAGGGTGCGGGGGACGCGAGCGGCCGAGCACGGCGGCACGGGCAGCACGGACTAAACAACATCGTCCGCTGCACTGGTGGTCCCGGTCGTTCTGCTCGGTTGTCCAGCGCCTGGCATCCTGGGCGTGCTCCCGGTTGTTCTGCACGGTCGTCCGCTGCCTGGCATCCTGGACGTCCATTCGGTCGTCTTCCGCCGGCGCCCTGGCTGTGCGGCCCGGCCGTTCGTTCTGTTGATTCAGGTTGCGGGTCTTACCAAATGCGCTACACAATGAGTTGTTTTAGGACCTTCTTCACCTTAGAATTTTTGAAATTATAACATATATAACTACTCAGTTGTAAATATTATCAGACTTCTGAATTATATTTTTGTTAAGTCAAAGTAGGGCATGAACAAAAATCTGCTTTTACTTTGGGAAACAACAATTCTAATTTTTGCTAATTTTCGGACATTTTACTTTCTAAACTAGTTTCTTGAAAAGACTGCATCAACTTATCAATTCAATTGATTAATAAATTTGTTGCCAACGAATTTAATAATAGATACAGTGCTGCTCGAAAGTTTGTGAACCCCACAGCGATGGTCAGATTTTTTGTAAAAAAAACTAAAATAACCTTATTAAATGTTAAGTTATACCCAAATCCACAATACTGACATTCCAAATAATGGACTGAAACAAAAGAAATAGTTATATTGTCATTCTTTATTTAACAAAAGTGGTTGATTTAAGAAAAACTCAGATATCATGTGTGCAAAAGTATGTGAACCCCTTCAGTTAATAGGATATTGCGCCTCCTTTTGCAGAGATTACCTCAACCAAACGGTTTCTGTAGTGACTAATCAGCCTCTCACATCTACTTTGGGGGATTTTTGCCCATTCTTCCTTGCAGAACGCAGTCAGTTGAGAGAGGTTTGATGGGCGTCTGGCATGAACTGCTCGCTTCAGGTCCCGCCACAGCATTTCAATGGGATTTAGGTCAGGACTTAGACTGGGCCAGTCCAGAACACGAATTTTCTTCTTTTTCAGCCATTCCTTGGTTGTATTGCTGGAATGCTTTGGATCATTATCATGTTGCATGATCCACCTTCTGCCAAGCTTTAACTTCAAAACAGATGGCGTCAGGTTATGTTCTAGGATTTGACAATATTCCTCAGAATTCATGATTCCCTGGACTATGTGGAGTTGTCCAGGTCCTGAGGATGAAAAGCAAGCCCAGATCTTGACATTCCCACCTCCATGCTTCACTGTTGGGAGAAGGTTCTTTTGGTGGTATGCAGTGTTGACTTTTCGCCAGACATGGCGGTTTTGGTTGTGACCAAACAGTTCAATTTTGCACCTACATCAGTTGATGAAAAACTCTTTTTAATTTAGTCTCGACAACACAACTGTTAAAAAAACAAAAAAAAACTACTGAATTGATTGATTAGGAAATCAGGTTGAAATAATAGAAAATTCTAAAATGTTGAGGGGGTTCACAAACTTTTGAGCAGCGCTGTACAGTTGTAAACTATAGTTAAGTAGGAAAGCTGTAATAGGATATTATTTTTGAAGGAAATAGTCATCCATTATAATGTCTTCATTGCCACTTACAACATGCCAAAAACAACTTCAAAGTAAATTGTGAAGGAAAGAATTGACAACTATCCAATTTATCGTTTAATTAATTGTCCGATTAATCGATTATGAAAATGATTATTAGTGGCAGCCCTAATGTATTGTTACTTTTGTAAGTTTCAAGTGATTTCAGTGACCATTGTGGGTTTTACTTTCATTGAGAGAGGGGTATCAACTATTTTGTCCACGTGTTTACATCATGCACTTAGGAATATTTACCAACTCACTAGGTATGCATGAAATCCACAACAAACAACAACTTCTGTTTGAGGGACTGTAATTTGTTTGAATGGGCCACTGTAATAGGTGGAAATGCCGGAAGGCTTTGGAATGAGTCACAAGCAGGCTGGAGGAAGTCAGAGTGGGTCGCCAGTCTTACTCACACTGGTGGGCTTTTCATTCCATCCAGAATGGAGATGTATGGTGTCACTTCTCGCATCACTTAATATTAAGTAGAAGTGTTACCCGGCGGAAGTTCAGTCAGTTCTCTTATCTCCACTCTCGCGCAAACAGCTGTGAGGGTTGTTTTTAACTACGTCAAACACCCACCTGATTAATCATCAACAGTGGATAACCATTGATTTGATCTTTGATTTTGAGCTAACTAGAAAACGGTTGCGATTTGAGAGAGTAGCTAAGGAGAGTTGCTTCAATGTAGTGCGGTTTAACAATTTAGCCAGGCTTTGTCTCATGCATCAGTGGTTCACTGGGAAGTTAAAACACGTCATCCTAAAGCATTTTGACATAGAAATGAAGTACAGCAGTGCCCTAACTAATGCCAGTAGTGCCAATTCCTAACAGGAATTATGTTGTAATTAATTGTGTGCATGTATGCACGCATCTTGCATCAGGTGTATCTCAAATATGTTTTTTTTTTTTAAATCTCATTTTAGTTAAATGGAAATGCTGTTCATAGTACCATAGTTCCTATTTAAAAAGTTTATAATTTTTTTTTTTTTTTTTAAATATATACTCATACGGGGTCTTTGGTTGTATTTTCACAGGCAGGGTGCTATTGTTTGTAGACCATGTTAACTGCCAGTGATGGCGATAGACGTCCAATCCATTTGAACTGAGAGGGATGGCACTCATCCTTCACTGCCGCCTATCGCCTTCGATGGTAGTGAATGAGTTAATGACAAAAATAATACTGAAACGGAAGTTGCACAGATAGATTCTAAGATAAAAGCCAATAATATTTCTCTATGTGAAAATTGTAAAAAAATGACATTTCTTCGGTAACTCATTGGCTGCCATTGACGACAGTAGACATCCTATCTAGCTGTAATGGGAGGCATGGCAGTGAATGAGCCGAACCTCATAGTACAAACGGATTGGGCATCTGCTAGAGAAAAAAATCTTTTAAATTCACAGCAGAAGGATAAAATTAACCACATGTTTGGACGTCTATCATTGTCAATAGCACTGAAAGAGTTAAATGTCCATTTTCTCCTAATTTTGGAAATGCGAGAAGGATGGACAAGCCAATTTTAAATAACAATCAGAGATGAAACATTGGAGCATAATGGTTGATATGTCATTGGAGTAGCTCAGTTTTAAAAATATGGTCACTGTGATTCAATTTTCTGTGCTCGTCATATATTGTACTTAAAAAAATTTTTGAAAAAAAACACAACAAGGAATAATACCATGGACATTCAGTTGACTTACATAGAAATGTTATCATAAGAAAGCAGACACTCTATTTTTTTTCTTCAAGATTTTTTATATTTCTTTAAAGACGAGCTCCCCCTGTAGACCCCGAAATCCTACGTACAATGAAGACCGTCGGATTCATTGGATATGCAGCAAACCCTCGCGCTCGACCCCGGAACCAGGCACGTTGGAAACATCAAGCATAGATGTGACACTGATGTTTCTGCAGTTTTCATCTTTTTTAAAAAATATTTTTATCCCTTTTCATCTTTATTCAGGTTCCCTACAAAATTAAAGACGTGGAACAGGATTATGATAGTTACAACCAGGTTCCAGAGTCACCAATTGGGCGTGATGAAGAGCCCCATCTCTACATGGTGCCGAAAAAATATCGAAAGGTTCGACTTCACCTATTTGTGAAGGTGTTGTTATTTTGAATCTATGACAGTGACATCCGTATGCCCATGTAGGTGACAATTAAATACTCCAAGCTGGGACTGGAAGATTTTGACTTCAAACATTACAACAAAACCTTATTTGCTGGCTTGGAGCCTCACATTCCCAATGCTTACTGTAACTGCATGATCCAGGTGAGATACTTTGCTTCTTTGCACCTTTTTTTAAAATTTTAATACACTTTTAAAAACTCCTATTTTTTCTTTATTAAATATTAAACATTTCATTGTTTCTGTTTTGGATTGTAAGGTTTTATATTTCGTGGAGCCAATTCGCTGTCTAGTACAGAATCATTTATGTCAAAAGGAGTTTTGTTTGGCCTGCGAGCTTGGCTTCCTCTTCCACATGTTGGATATGTCACGAGGAGATCCATGTCAGGTCAGTTAAGCCTCAATTTAGTCCCCATAGTTGAGCTCGGTAATGTGTGAAACTAAGATAATGTAAGTTGAGAATAATATATTTAAATTCTAATAAACAGACCCACTTTTCATACTTAAAAATGTGAGTAAAGTAAAACAAGCTTATCAACAAAATTTTTGTCACTTTAATTTTTGGGAGTGGGTGAGATGTTTTTATCAAAATGCAAATCTGTACCTATCGTGATCAATACTGACATCATACATACTCCTGTCTCCCCTCATCAAGGCAAGTAATTTCCTCCGGGCATTTCGCACCATTCCTGAAGCATCGGCACTGGGTCTGATCCTCGCAGACTCCGATGAGCAAACTGGGAAGGCCAGACTTGGACGCCTCATCCAAAGCTGGAACCGCTTCATTCTAACACAACTGCACCAGGAGACTCAAGAGCAGGAAGGGCCACAAGCTTACAGGGGAGCCAGCAACAGGTCAGACCATCAGAGCAGTCTTTTCAAAAATTGTGAAAGTAAAGCTTGTAAATTTTTGAGATGCTGAACCTGGAGCAAGGGTATAGATTGTAGTATATGCTGTATATTAGGGGTGTAACGGTACACAAAAATCTCGGTTCGGTACGTACCTCGGTTTTGAGGTCACGGTTCGGTTCATTTTCGGTACAGTAAGAAAACAAAATGCTAAATATAAATGTGCTAGTTGTTTATTACACACTTTTGTGCTTTCAACAATAGGAACATTAGCCTATACAAAGCTAGAATTCTGCTCAAAAAGTAGCGGGTATTTAAAGATAATCCAACAACAATTTGCCTTTCAGACCCCGCGTATTGGTCAGCTTTCTTTCTAAAAGAAGAAAAAAGAAGTCCTGTGCTAAAGAGAAAAGCAATCCCAATGACAAAGATTTTATCATGTATTTTACAAATGAAATGCTTCAATGAAACTTTTTTTTTTTCTTTTGAACGGTTTTCAAAAGCTTTATTGGTGGATTTTCTCAAGTTAAAGCGCCACACAGAAATTGATAAATTTAATTGTGTAAGCAGGATGTGTGTGTTATTCTTATTATTTAATTACAGGTGTTTTAGCTCATTTCAATTTATTTTATTTAAATGGGCTATTATTTATTTTATTATGTGTTTATATATTACAAATGTGATGTAGTATTCATTTATATTGTATATTTTATGTTGTATAACTTTAGTTCCTATGTGAATATTACTTCCTACTTGTTTTGTTGTGGTAGGAGGGCTTTGTATTGAACACAGGGCCGTGTTGGTTATTAGTATAGCAGAGAAGACAGCAGTAAATCAACAAAGACAAGTCAACTGTGCCCCGATCTACCACTCAAGAGATTTGATGGACTCAAAAAGTAGGTTACGATTGCATATTAGTTTGAAAATCGACCGGCTCCATCGTATTTTTACACTAGTGACTTCCGGCCCCATCCTAGCAACCGGTAGTAGTATTGACGCAGGAGGGCCGCGTCTCGCGTCAATAATAAACTGCCGTTCTTTTCGCGTGCGTCGCGTTGAGCCGCTTCTGGGACGCATCTAACACGCGGCCACACTGCGACTGGTGTGCATTGGCTGATTGACTCTAACGCTCGCGTTTCACTGCATTCTCGCGGCGGCCACGTTGTCGAGCCGTTGACGTTTCTGGGTTATACTGTCCTACCGTGTTGGTCCTCATTATAGTAGAGAAGACTGAGTAAATATAATCTACAGAAAGAAACTGTAACCCGATCGACTCACAGCCTCGAAAAGTAAGGGTTATATTACGTCAGAAACTCGTTCGGTGCGCTTCCGTTCCGAACCGAGCACCAAGTACCGAAACGGTTCAATACTATTACATGTACTGTTACACCATTACTGTAAATATGTATATAATATACAGTGTTGTCACAGATTACTTGAAAAAGTAATTACATTACTGAAAACTGATTACGCCTAAAAAAAAGTCATCTAGTTACTTCACTGATTACTTTATTATGAAAGTAAGTTACTTTAAAAGTAATTTATCGGTTACTTTTTACCAATTTTTCTCCCTTTGCCGCCTCAACATAGGAATGACAACAGAAAAGTGTCATCGCGTGGAATTGACTTTTTGATAATTGAATTTAAAGGGGAAGATCAGAATTTTTCACATAAGGCTTAATCAGTCGATGGAGTTGATTTCAACCACAACTGACTCTCGCTAGTTTAGCCACTCCTGAGCTCTGAAACTAACAAATACCGGACAAACTACATGGAATTTGTTGAAATCAACTCCACCGACTAATTAAACCCCACTAACCCGAAGGTTAAGCCTAATTAACAGCATATCAGTGCTGTTATAAAACAATGCAAATTGACTGCACAATAATCAACAACACACAAATGAATTGCAAAGTGCAAAAAACACAAAGGTGGGGGTGGGCGCGGATGCATGCAGACAACCTGGAAGTACGCCATACACACACGCCGTAAATTTGGCCACAAAACATGGCGGCAACTAACCACTTTACACTCAATCGGACTAATAACACATCCCAAAGATGCTAAATGAAAAAGTCATCTCACGGCATAAATGTGCAACACGAATATGATATAAAGAATGGTCACCGACTACCCGCCATTGCAACGGCAAAGCTACGAAACTGCTACGCATGTAGCGTCTCCAACCTATCGCTGGAACCCTCCAGAATGAAGGAAAAATCCTCATTTTCATTCATGACACAAACAGCTATACATTCCCTCTCACATCTCAACAGGTGGCTGCACTCAGTTCGAATGTGCACTCCCACGCTGGCACACACCTTTCTCAGTCCAAAAACACTTAGCGCATGTGACTCGAGACCAAAACAGGAAGAACTATGAGTGGTTACCATGGAAATGAACACCTAGCGGGAACTGTTCTAACATTTTCTATTTAAAATGCTCTTCGTACATGACTACAATACTCTTTATTCAACATACATTATGAGGCAATAACAAAATAGTAACGCACAGACTAAGGAAACTCACTTTAATCAGATTACTGATTTAGAAAAATGAACGGGTTAGATTGCTTGTCGTTACTAAAAGAAAGTAGATTCAGTCGCGTGTTACTTAGTAGCACGTTAGTTACAACGCTGATAATATATTTACTAGCAATATGGCCCGGCATCACTCAGGTTTGTGTAACGTGAATGCAATACAACTGAATCACAGATAAAACATACTTTCCTTAGAGATGCAGCTGTAATGTTGTATTAGTACAAGGACATCATAAAGGGTTTAGTGTGCAAATCGCTTTTGCATCACTGTGTATAGCATGAATATCGACCCAAAATGTTTTTAAATCGTCTGGTTGTGGAGTACTCAAAGCAACCACGTATCATCACAGCACATTTAATTTGTACATAAAACCGGAAAGTTTGAAAGCTAACTGTGACTTTGCAATTGCAAGTGACACAGTGGATTGTGATTTTGGGGGGGGGGAAGCGCCGTCTTTTGGGCAAAAGACGGCGCTCTCCCCTCCATAATCACCGATATTCTATGCTAATTTTTGGAGTTTCATATTCATTTTCCAGAATAAATAGAGGCTTGCTGAGATCAAACCCATATAAGAACACTCCCAGACACATAGAGTACAACTGCGTAGAATTTCATCAAAATCTGCCCAGCGTCCATAAAACACAAACTCACAGACAGCCAAACATACAAACTTGCCTTTGTAGAGATTAAGAGAGATGCGCACAATTTACAGGTACATACATACACAGAACAAGTGGAATGGAACCTGCAATTTTAGGTATGCAAGTAAGCAAAATTATGGATATGGCCTCACAAAGTAAATCAGGGATCCTCGACAGGTATTAAAAGGCATTAAATTAGTGATTTTAAAAATAATTCCTTGGGGACGTCTGTGATCCGTCCCTTGAGGGGGGTAGGAGGTTCTGTTAGGATTTGTTTATTTCCTCCTAATGTGGCTTATCCCCGTGATTTCCACCAATCTGCTTCCTCTCGTGTCCCCCACCCGTGCCTCATTTTCCCGTGACACATTGTCTGTGTATATAAGCTCTCCGTTTTTGTTGATTCCTTGTTGCAACATTGTCCATGTCCATTTCAACGTTTCAGTCCCTCGCGATCCTGTGCCCTCGTCCTCCCGTGTTTGAGATCCTCGTGCTTCGTTTCCCTCTAAGTTGAGTTTGTTAACCCAGTCTTTTGTTTGCCTTTGAGTTATTGGATCCCTAGTCTTTTGTTTGCACTTTGTTTTTCGGTAAACTTAATTAAATCATTTTTGCAATTGTGCATGTGTGTCTCGCCTCCACGCTTTCCCAGCATTTGGGTCCACAACGCCTGCCCGTCTGAGAAACGTGACATTTTGTGGGTGAAAATGCCCCCATTTAAGAGCAGTCTGGAGACCCGATGGCTGTTTTTTTTTTTCTCTCTCTAAATCATCCTTGTACCATATAAGCCAGTAAAATAGTTGTGTTCAACAACTATTCCATTTATTTTAAAAGACAGATTGGTACTGCAAATATTGCAACATTTTTATTACTGACAACAATTTTAAATTTGGCTTTGTTAACGAGCCACATGAAGTTGATGCAAAGGATTTTCTTTCGCGAACACAAAATATGTGGCGGGCTAGATCTGGCCCCTGGACCTTGAGACAGCTCTGCTATAGGGAAA
This sequence comes from Corythoichthys intestinalis, assembly GCF_030265065.1. NCBI lineage: Eukaryota > Metazoa > Chordata > Actinopteri > Syngnathiformes > Syngnathidae > Corythoichthys > Corythoichthys intestinalis. Next base: position 33,572,431 of record NC_080396.1, read on the forward strand.
CTCAACACAGGAGGTTTTGCAAGAAACTAAACTTTAAAATTAAACTTCTGTTATAGCTCTCTTGGCTCGTCCGGCGAGTCGGTCATCGGGAAGCTGTTTGGATGCGAGGTAGAGAACAGCAGCTTGTGTCGTTGTGGCAAAGAGACCGTACGCTCCTCCCTCACCTTGCTCTTCACCATGCACTACCCGGAGCAGAACTCTCAAGGTAAGTGCAGTTGTTCTTCCCTTTGCGACGACTCATATTTCAAAAATGTTGTTAACATTCATTGTTTCATTCTAACCTGAAGAGAAAACAATTAAAGAGTATGATTTTGCCGAGATCCTGAAGAAGAGCATATGTTTGGAACAGAGCACGCAGGCGTGGTGTGAAAACTGTGAGAAATATCAGCCCACAGTGAGTTCCCCGCACATTCACTGAAATACCCTGGTCCGACTGTGACAAGCCTGTCGTCTTTGTGCGCCTCCGCAGGTACAGACGCGTAATATTCGATGTCTCCCCGATGTTTTGGTCATAAACTGCGAGGTAAACAGCGCTAAAGAGGCGGAATTCTGGAAGGTTCAGGCAGAGGTAGTTTTATTATTTGATGCAGTTACACAGTCAGTCTCACATATCACTTGGCTATTATGTCACCAAGTCATGTGCGGTTATGCTTCTCTATGTAGTACGCCTTCACTAAAGCGAGGCAAAAAGAAGAATCGGAGCCCGCAATGCCTAAAGAACCCCCGCCCATGCCCACCGAGTGGTGCCTGGAGTAAGACCCTACCTCTCTCTTTTAAAAATAGCAAATATAATTTGGGAAACCCAGTTTTTTCATTTGACTGGTGCTTGACCTTTCCCAGCGGCGAGGAAGTTTGTGGCATGCAGGGCTTTACCCGGTTAGAGGACCTAAGACACATGTGGATCCCGCTCACGTTAAAGATGTCCATCAGCAAAACACAAGGACTGCAGATCAGCAGCTGGCCAGAAGGAGAGGAGGTGAGGGAGAAAGCACCAATCGACTACTTGTTCATTCGGGCTGCTCACGGCGTTCTCGTAATGACTAGCTGAGCGCCACAGAGGAGGCTGAGGGAGCCTCTCTCTACGACCTAGTGGTCACCGTGCCGCACGTCCTTGACGCTCGCACGGGTGGGAACTTGGTGGCACACATCAAAGTTGGCGAAACGTATCACCAGAGAAAAGAGGTCAGTCAAGTCGTAATAGAATTTATGTAACTTTCCTTTTGCCTTCCGTGTTGGACTAAGCATGTGAGGAATGTTTTGTTTTGGCAGGGAGTCACACATCAGCAGTGGTATCTTTTCAATGACTTCCTCATTGAGCCCATCGACAAGGTGAATTCATCAGTCCCGCTCTCTCCTATTTTTGTTTAAGTCATTGGCTGCCATTGCCGCAAGGTGTCAAACATGCGCCCCATGTCATTTGGCCTATAAAATTAAAGCATGTTCATCAACTTCATATTTTTGCTATGATTAAATGGATGTAAAATTTCTGAGAATAATTAGTGGTACTGGTGAATAAAAGGGCCAATAAGGAATACGCTGTAGTAAGCAATAGCATTTTCAGCTCTGATTCAAAGGAGCTGTTTGAGCACACCTCAGATCTTTAGGTAATTAGTTAGCTAGAAGCATAATAAGTTAATAACTGCTGCCTCACTATGCTTGTTTTTTATTCTTAGAACATACAGCACACTGCTTCCAGACGACTTAAGGAGTCTAGATGCGTCATAACGGTCAAACAAATGAATCATGTATTTTGTTCCAAAGCCATTACGTGTTTTGTTGACATGCGAGAAGATTTTATAGTCTATCATTTGATTGACAGGAAGCCAGTGTAATGATTTTATGACCGTTGTAATATGGTCCAGTTTCATTGTACAGTGGTACCTCTACATACGAAGTTAATTCATTCCAGGACCTTGTTTGTAAGTCGAAATGGTTGTATGTCGAGCAGGATTTTCCCATAGGAATACATTATAATTCCATTAATTCGTTCCACAGCCCAAAAACCTACACTAAATACTTGATAAATACTGCTAGTACTATTACAAATGGCAATTACACATAGCAAAAAAAAAAAAAAAAAAAATCATAATAATAATATAATAATAATTCCTGTAATAATGTAACGAATCGGGTTCTAATGTGGCGGACGTTTTTTACTGTACCTGACCGCACCGCGCGACTGACGTGTCAGAGAAAGGAAGCGGTGGAGGTTAAGAGTTTCACTTTCAATGTTTTCTTGAGAACACCGTGAACTTTCGTGTTGGATAAGTTGTGAAATAAATGATAAAAACCTGACGAAGCTGGCGATTTTACCACAATAATAATTGTCACCATAACTTATAAAGTCTGGCGAACGCAGAGGCGGAGTTTGACTTTTGGGGCAGGGGGCACAACATGTTGATGACCCCAAAACGCAGTGTCAGCAATAAAATTAACTTAAAAAATATTCATAATAATAAGTAGAAAATGAGCGTGTTTTATTTCACATCATTCTTGAAGGTAATTCTAAATCAGGCTGCTTAGGACGGCTATACTTTTCGCCAAGGTCGTCATCCATTGAACATGATACGCCCGCCGGTGTCGTGCCAATGTAGTTACCCCAGTCAAAAATTGTATCCCCTGGGCGGAGCCATATGGAGGTAGACTTGTGTCTTGATTATTCAATCAAAAAAAAAAGTTGCTTCAATCGAAATATAGATTTTCAATTTAAAAAATTACTTCCATTTTTTTTTTTTTTTTTTAAAAAGTGTTTTTGCAGCAAAAATAAATTTGAAACTCAAAAAAATGCATTTGCAAGTTATTTTTCTTCGATTTTTTTTTTTTTTTTTTTGATTGAAGTCTTTTTGGGTTGAAGTAACTTTTTTGATTGAAGTAATATTGTTTTGCGTTTGGGCCACATTTTGGCAAGGACATTTGTCTATTTATTATTCAATCAAAAAATAAGTTGCTTCAGACAAAAAATATATATTTTCAAAAAAACATATCACCAGTCAAAAAAAGGATACAAAAAATTACTAAAGACTCAAATGTTTGCATTTGAACACTTAATTTTTCATTTAAAAAGTTTTCATTGATTTTAGCAATCCTTTTTGTGTAACATTTGTGTCTAAATCATTCAATACTCAAAAAAATTGCTTCAATCAAATAAAAAAAAATTTCAAACAAAGAAAAAAATCATTTAAACAATAAAATTGCCCTCCCCTAATTTTTTTTTTTTTTTTTAAAGGATATGCAAAGCAAATGACCGTCTAAGGTGCTCGTCATATGATCTGTTCGAAAAATAATGGTCTGGTGAACCATTTCTGTGTAGATTTGACCATATGTTTAGGGTCATCGTCTTGCTGAAAGACTCAGTGACGACCCATCTTCAGCTTTCGGGCAGAGGGCAACAGATTTCTATTTAAAATGTCCTGGTATTTCAAAGCATTCATGATGCCATGCACCCTAACAAGGTTCCCAGGGCCTTTGGAAGCGAAACAGCCCCACAGCATCACTGACCCACCCCCATAATTCACAGTGGGTATGAGGTGCTGTCTACACGCCAACAAGCTGTTTGGGAGGCATGCACGGAGAAAACCTTTCCTCACTAACAATCATAAACGCAAACGTCTGGAGTTCGCCAAGCGGTATTGGGGCTTCTACTGGGACCGTGTGCTTTGGTCAGATGAGACCAAGATTGAGCTTTTTAGTAATAAACACTCTAAGTAGGTCTGGCGTGCCACGAAAGATGCACATCATACCCACTGTGAAGTATGGGAGCAGGTCAGTGATGCTGTGGGGCTGTTTCACTTCCAAAGGCCCTGGGAACCTTGTTAGGATGCATGGCATCATGAATGCTTTGAAATACCAGGACATTTTAAATCAAAATCTGTTGCCCTCTGCCCGAAAGCTGAAGATGGGTCGTCACTGGGTCTTTCAGCAAGACAATGACCCTAAACATATGGCCAAATCTACACAGAAATGGTTCACCAGACACAAAATCAAGCACCTCCCATGGCTATCTCAGTCCCCAGACCTCAACCCCATTGAAAACCTGTGGGGTTAGCTGAAGGGGAGAGTACAGAGGAGAGGACCCAGGTCTCTGGATGATTTAGTGAGATTCTGCAAAGAGGAATGGCTGAAGATCCCTCTCACTGTCTTTTCCCATCTTGTGAAACATAGGAGAAGATTAGGTGCTGTTTTGTTGGCAAAAGGGGGTTGTACAAAGTATTAACACCAGGGGTGCTAATAATTGTGACACACATTATTTGATGTCAAATAATTATTTCTTTATGTGGGATTTTTTTCCCCACTGAATAAATGCACTTGTAGTGAAGGTGGGATTTTTCTCTTTTTTTCCATTAAGGTCCCATATTATTTAAAAGAAAAAAAATTATTAGAAGCTAAAAAACTCATAATTATTGTAAATCCAATAATTATGGAGGGCACTGTATGTTGAACTAGATGCGAAATGACAGCGGTGTTAGTAAACAGCCGCCATCTTAAAGCAGTGCACTTCTCAGCGCTAATAAATAAGATTAACGTTACTGTCACTCGCTCACGTTACGTTAGCCCTGTGGAGGGCAAGGTTTCTATTAATTATGACCACTGCCAACGCGTGGCTAACATGTCTTACATACAGGCTTTATTTAATCTGTGAAAACATAGCATTGTAGAGTGATGAGGGTGTAAAATGAAAATATGATACAGCTAACTGTCAATTTTAGCTCAGTAGTCATTGCTGGATAAAACACCAAGTAGCACTGGCCCCTAATGCAGCAGGTATCATACTGTAACGTTGACAAAGAGTCACCCGCTTCGTTTTAGGTTGCAATTATTTTTTTTGTGGGGGGAACTTGTGGAACGACAACAACAACAGGAAGGCACGTCTCTCACTCTCCCGCACCTCCCTCACCCCCGCACGTCACGTGATGCATTCAGGGGGAACGCATGCAAATATCCCCGCCATATTATAACGTGATATGTTACAATACATTTATTTTGAACACTGCAAAAACTCAAAATCCTATCAGGACTTACAGTTTAGACTAACTTAAAACTTAACTAAAACTTAAAAATGGCTTGACACAAATGGAAATTCAATTTAAACACGTGGGAAAAACACCTAACTTTTAAGTGATGTGTGTTATCAAGCATAATGACATTTTTAGGTAGGAAATATATATACATATATTTCTTTTATAAGATCTAAAAGTTTTTGCAGTGAATTGGTCTTTTTTAATTTTTTTCTTATTCTAGTCATATCTGAGAGGAAATTGTTGGCTGTTTTCAACAATGTACATTGAAAATAAAGACATTGATTGACTGAAAATGGTTCAATATTAGATGAAATGTCTTGTTTTCTCATGTATACTTATAATTGCTATTTACCTAAAGAAATATATATGTTTTATCTAGGGCTGTCAAACGATTACAATTTTTAATCGAGTTAATGAGTTAATTACAGCTTAAAAATGAGTTAATCGTAATTAATCGCAATTCAAACCATCTATAAAATATGCCATATTTTTCTGCAAATTATTGTTGGAATTGAAAGATAACACACAACACGGATAAATACATTCAACATACGGTACATAAGTACTGTATTTGTTTATTATAACAATAAATCAACATGATGGCATTAAAATTATTAACATTCTCTTAAAGCGATCCATAGATAGAAAGACTTGTAGTTCTTAAAAGATAAATGTTAGTACAAGTTATACATTTTTTTATATTAAAACCCCTCTTAATGTTTTCGTTTTATTAAAATTTGTAAAATTTTCAATCAAAAATAAACTAGTAGCTCACCATTGTTGATGTCAATAATTACACCATGCTCACTCATTGTGCTGAAATCCATAAAATCATTTGGGCCCAAGCGCCAGCAGAGGGCGCCAAACACCAAAAAACAAGTAACAAGCGAACATTACACTGCTTTCATTTTAATCTGTTTGAGCGGGGCATGTGCGTTAATTGCTTTAAATATTTTAACGTGATTAATTTAAAAAAAATAATTACCGCCCATTAACGCGATAATTTTGACAGCCCTAGTTTTATCCGATTACTCAATCGGTAAGGATTTTCAGTCGATTACTCGATTACTAAAATATTCGATAGCTGCAGCCCTAAAAAGTTGTAAAGCAATAAAACTGCAACAAAAAATGAATGAAATGAGCAAAAAAAAAAAAAATTATAATGGGTCAAAAGTATTTTTCGAACAGATCATGTGTTTTGCAACTTAGACGGAAAATATATGTTTTTTTTTTCTTTGATTGAAAATATTTTTTTTTTTGATTGAAGCAACCTTTGGGGGGATTAAATGATTTAGACACAAATGTCCTACCCATAATATCGCCCAAACACTAAAAGGATGCTTCAATCAAAGAAAACTTTTTCGATGAAAAATTAAGTGTTCAAACGCAAATTTTTCAATCTCAGATATTTTTTCACATTCAAAAAATTTTACCATCATTGAATTTTTTCTTTCTTTGACTGAAGTGATTTTTCTTTTTAAAAATATATATTTTTTGAAGCAACTTAATTTTTGATTGAATAATGACCAAAAATGTCTTAGCAAAAATGTGGCCCAAACACAAATCAACATTACTTTAAAAAAAAAAATCTAAGAAAAATATCTTTCGCATGCATTTTTTTTTTTTTTTCAAATTTATTTTTTAATTCAAACACTTTTTTTTTTTGATTGAAGCGACTTTTTTTGGGTTGAAAATATATATTTTGATTGAAGCAACTTTTTTTGGATTGAATAATAAAGACACAAATCTACTTCCATATGGCTCCGCCCAGGGGATACAATTTTTGACTGGGGTAACTACATTGGCACAACACGGGCGGGCATACCATATTCAATAGATGACAATCTTGGCGAAAAGTATTGCCTAAGCAGTCTGATTTAGAATTCCCCTCAAGAATGATGGAAAACAAAAAACACTCATTGTCAACTAATTATTATAAATATTCTTGTAGGTTAATTTTATTGCTGACACTTTGTTTAGGGGTCATCAACATGTTGTGCCCCCTCTGCCCCAAAAGTCAAACTCCGCCTATGGAGGTACCACTGTAGTTGTATTTGACTCTGACAACAGCATTCTGGATTAGCTGCAGCTTCCTGATGATTTTTTGTTGTTGTTGAGACCTGGAAATGTGCCATTGCAATAATCCAATCTGCTAAAAATAAATGTAATGATAAGTTTTATATTTTTCTTGTTTGGGCAGAAGCCCCCAAAATATGGGGATATGTTTTAGGTGGTAAAAGGAAGATTTAGGGATAAACTTTAGATGGCTATCGAAGTTCTGGTCTGAGTCAATAATTACACCAAGATTTCTGGCTTGATTTGTTGCTGTCAGTGACATAGAGCCAAGTTGCACACTGTTGTTTTTTCCTATATGGGCGATGTATTTAAAAATTCTTGTCCTCCAATAATGCACTAAGGAGACTATGCTCCACCACAGACAGAAGCTGCACAGTTCGATATGAGCTGGAAAGTTCCAGCCATCCTGTATTACGCCAAGAGGAACTACCACACCAAATATGACCTTCGCAGTGAGTTCCACTTCACGTGTAACGTGCACATACGTGTCCAAAAATTTTGATCACACTTTGCCGCACATTTTTAGTTAAAAACCCAATCGACGCCAGCGTGTTGCTGACAGAAGCCTCGCTGGCTCGCAAGCAGAGGAAGAGCCATGCCACTTTCATCCCCCTCATGGTTAGCGAGATGCCGCAGGCCGGAGACCTGGTGGGGCTGGACGCCGAGTTTGTTACGCTCAACCAGGTAAGCTATTTAACGTTTGACGAGAAAAAAAACTCTGGTGCGACCAGTATGCACTCATAGGAAGAGGCGGAGCTGCGCAGTGATGGAACAAAATCGACCATCAAGCCAAGTCAGATGTCCGTCGCCAGGATCACGTGCGTGCGGGGCCAAGGGCCTAACGAGGGTGTACCGTTCATCGACGACTACATCTCGACGCAGGAACAGGTGAAATACCACCTCACAGGTGTCAAATTGAGGACCGGGGGCTGATTTGGCCCCTTGTGTCATTTGTGTAGCTCTTGAAAGTACAAATGTACATAAATTTCATGTCCCCCAGTTTAAATGATTTTTTTTCTTTTTTTTTAAATTGATGTAGTCGTTACTGAAAGGTGGAGGATTACAGAAATCAGAATATTTACTGTTCATTTTAATATAAGGAAATAGGCATTTTTACAATGATTATTAAAAATAGAACAAAATTTTTTTTTTTTTTCTAAAGTTTTTTTTTTTTTAAACAGTTGAAAAATAAAAGGGTAATATTTACTTACTGTTTTCTTTTTTATTTTATTTTTTTTTAATTGTAAAGCTATAAAAACTAAAAAGGGAATACTCTTTTTCCATTTTAAAACTAAAATTTAAAGGACAATATTACCCTATTAGAAGGCTCAAAAAGATTATATTTTAGGTCAACTATGTTCCTTACCTGTGGATCGGCTATCATAACAGTACAGTAATGATCAATTATCAATTTAGTCAATTAGTTTTCAATTACAGTAATCGCGGCAGTCCTATTTGGCAGACATAACAGCCATCTGCTGGAAACCATAACTACAATATGTAAGGAGGTAAACCTGCCCCTGATTTTTTTTCCACTTCAGAATCCACATCCCCTCAAATAAAATCAGTCCCAAAAATTCAGCTGCAAAACAGCCAGTAGCGAAAATACAGTTGCAACATTCAGGTCAGTAGGGAGAAGCAATCGATCCCACTGCCATTTCCATACTGACATACTGACAACAATCACAGCCTGCTGTGACCAACTTTTAATGTAATCGTTACACTCACTGAAGACATGGCTGAGCATACGTCTAATGCTGTGGCTGCTTCTACTTCTTTTCCAAGGGATTCTCTGTCGCATGACCAGTGTAACGAAGGTAGCCTAACTTGATTGCGTGGTGGTCAGATAAATGAAGACGGGGACACATTACTCCACCCTTGTTATCAAGATGTTGCAACCAGAGTTTTTGGCGACAAGAATTTTTGTAACTGAAAACTTTTTTCAGTGTTAGAGCTTCAATACCGAAACTAATTAAGTGTTATAAATTCAAACTCTGGTGACACAGTGATGTGGTCCGTGAGAATGATGAGTTTGACGTCCTTGTACCTTCTTATGAAAGCAACCCGGGGAGGAGAAAATAATACTTTATATGGACAAAAACGCCAAATTGATTTTAATCCAATTACTCGACAGGATAATCATTGGAAGGCTTGATGTTAATTGAATACTATACAGGTGGTGGACTACTTGACCCAATATTCCGGCATCAAACCAGGAGACCTGGATGCAAAGATCTCCTCCAAGCATCTGACCACCCTGAAGTCCACATACCTCAAGCTGCGCTTTCTAATCGACACTGGAGTGCGCTTTGTCGGGCATGGCTTACAGAAGGACTTCCGGGTCATCAACTTATTGGTATGCCGAACTCGCATGTCGCGACTACTTGAGACACGTGATGATGACCCATTGCTTCTTTTAAGGTGCTCAAAGATCAAGTCATCGACACGGTCTATCTGTTCCATTTGCCTCGCAAGAGGATGATATCGCTGCGCTTTCTCGCCTGGTACTTTCTCGGTAAGTCAATGTTGATGGAAAATGTTCATTAATGTATGTTTTTTTTCCCTTTTTTTAATCATTATCTGATAGTTTTTCTCCTTGCATCGCTCACAATAAGTGAATACGCAATGGAATTACCTTCATACCAAAAGTAAAAGGTTTACAACAAACCGTCCAGATGTCAGACCTCTACGTTTGTGAATTATCTGTTTGACTGCCATTGATGGCAATAAACGAATTGCCAGACTGCCAGCCCTCCCAGTCTAAATGGTTTAGATGTCTTTTGCCTTTCATAGGTGTTTTTAATATAAATTTTATTCTTCTTTTATTAACTACCACAACACATACTCTGTGAATACGATACATTTACCTGTGGTAGCAGTAAATGCCAGCTTTCCCAGTTAACCGTTTTTGGGTGCTCATTTACATACTATGAAAAAAAATAATAAAACAATGGGTGTTATTGGGGCCAGTTTTTTTCCTTTTCATATATAATGTGTGTGTGTGTGTGTGTGTGTGTGTGTGTGTGTGTGTGTGTGTGTGCGTGCGTGCGTGCGTGTGTGTGTGTGGCAGTTGACTTGAAGTTCTGCTCTGAGACCCCCAATTTGGCCAGATTTAAAAATTGTCCAATATGCACGTGTGAAACATCATTGGAAAGCTTAAAATCTCAATTTTCTGGGGGAAGAAAAATAGTTAACTGGAGGGCATTAAAAGAAAGAAGATTTAAACCCCTAAACCCTAACTCGAGGTGAGAGCATGAGAGAGCAAAATAAAAGACGCCATGAATTTAATGAGATATTATCACGTACTTACCTTGTTTCAATCCAAAAACTCCGTGTAGCATGTCTCACCGAGTGTCAAGACACAGCTATGAATGGCCACAGCCGGACTTTTTGGGGATTTTATGAGTGAAACACGGGAATATAACAAAGGTCGCCATCCAGAAATCACAGACATCAAGTAGTGGTCGAGATTTTCTTTTTTCAAATATTTATCATTTTAAATGTTTTTTTTTGGGGGGGGGGGGGGTTGTATCGATTATTTATCATCTAAAACACCGGGGAAAATGCAACTGTAACAAAAAAAAACACAATTAAGCGATAGTTTGAGGTAGATATCCTTGACCTATTTACAGACACTATTTTTTTCATTGTAATGTAATTTGTTTAAAAGTTTAAAACATGCGAGTGAATAATTTTATAAAGGCGTTTTATGTGACTAAATATTAGACATCAATTAATAATTCTAAGCTTTAATAAGTATAATTACTTAGCTTCTTTTTATGGCTGGGTTGAAACAAAAGCGGTTGTGCGTTGTCTGTAAACGTGGGTCCAAAAAGTTTGGGGGCTTAATGCGCCATGAAACTGCTATGGCAGCATAAAGGCATATTGTTCTATCAAACATAAGTTTTTTTACCTTAAAATACAGCAGTTTATTTTAAAGAGGGATGCAAGAGCAGAAACTGCTTTTTCAGCCTCGTCTGTGTTTTCCGCCATATATATAATTGACCACTGGTCGGCTAGAGTGGACAGCTAGGTTATTATTTCTGATCATGCGTTATTTAAAAAAAAAAAAAAAAAACACTTGAGAAAAGAATCCTGATTTGGGTTATCATGATTTGTGCATAAAAACTTTAATATCTTCAGTTAACTCAGTTGCATTGTATTTTTTTATTTTTTATGTTACTCTTAGGTTACTATTTCCACATACAAATAATTGTATAAACTTGTTATATCGTGTAAGTTTGTAACCGAACCAAGAAGTGGGCTTTCACTTTTCTGCTACTTGTCCACTTTGCTGCTCAGTTTCTCCCCTGCTTACATTATACTTTTGATGCTTTGGACTAACATACTCACAACGGTTTTCCCTCGATTGACGTTGATTTGTGCTTTCCTCCCGTTATCAGATCTCAGCATCCAGGGGGAAACCCATGACAGCATTGAGGACGCGCGCACAGCGCTGCAACTCTACAGGAAGTACTTAGAGATGAACCGTGGAGGCGGCTCCGATGAGGTCAGGAAGGTCCTGAAGGGACTTTATGAAAAAGGACGCCAGATGGACTGGAAAGTTCCAGATGTGGATTCGGGAGACAGTCGAGGGTAGCCCAAAAAGTTTGAAACCATGCGGAAGTGAAGGCGCCGGCTTGAGTGCGTGTACAGGGGACTGATGTAATCCTCCTTCCCACGGCAGGTGCTGCCGTTTTCCCTTTTGTGACTGTGACTCAACAATGCCCACGCCGTTTATCTTCCTTTTTGCATGGCCTCTGCAGATCCGCATCATTATTTCATCATCACTTGTTTGTCATCATATCATTTAGAAAATGATTCTTAGAACAGGAAGACAAGTTGTTTTTGACGAGTTCAGTTTTCTTTGCTCACCTTTTGCTGCATGCAGGAGCACTCTAAGCAACGTCGCATTTGTAATTTTTGGCTTAATACAGAAATAAAATTATTTTTTGTTTGTTTTACTGTCTTATTGATAAAGTATTAAGAATAAAGTTGTATACCAGTTGTATTTTAAATTTACCAGTTAATGACATTTTAGCCCTTTTTAACCTTTGACTTAACTTATGGCCTTAC